>NC_089741.1:26863991-26878991 GCF_040412425.1 Macrobrachium rosenbergii
GTTTTAAAGCTGATCAGGCGAAAAAGCCATTGTCAAAAGTTGGGGCAAGAGGCCTTCTAATGTCGAACGCCTGAAATACAGTTTATCATACTGGGTATCTAAGTACATGTGCATGTTGATGAGTGTCACTGAAACAAGTAGAATTTTAATTAGTCTTATTTCTGTTTCATTGCATGAGTATATTACGTGTATGGAAAGCCATGCACAGTCCAAATACAGCGCAGAAGCTTTCGTGCCTTTATTGCAATGACGTTATGAATTACAGTAACAGTAGGCTGTCATTGTGTGGTATCTTGGAATTTTTAGTGTGAATATGTTTTTTTTTAATCAGTAAGCTGGCTTGAAATTATCTTGTGGCAATAATTGAGTTGTTAATGTGTTTCTTTGAGAGTTGAGCATTACAAATGATACGTTATTTATACGGTTTTGGAAACAATTCTAGTGGCGTTATTAAATATAAACAGGATTTTGCTTAAGATTCGTAATTATATTATTAGTATTTTGTAATTATTCCACAGTGCGTTGTGGAATTTCGTTACAGTGTTGGTATGATACGGTTTTAGGTGCGTTTGAAATCAGCTCTATAATTTGAGTAGTAAATTTATGAATTATTATAAATTCATGTCAAATTTGAAATTTTTCTATAATTTGAGCCGTAAATGTGTGATTTATCATAAATTTATGTTGTGCGAAATCTGTTTTATAATTTGAACAGTAAATTTATGATTTATCATAAATTTATGTTGTGTGAAATCTATTCTATAATTTGAGCGGTAAATTTACGATTTATCTTAAATTTATGTTAAGTGTGAAATCTGTTCATAATTTGAGCAGAAAATTTATGATTTGTCATAAATTTATGTCAAGTTTGAAATCTGTTCTATAATTTAAGCTGTAAATCATGATTCATTATACATCTATGCTAAGTCTGTACTGGAAAAGTCATACATCACAAGAGAACCCTCTATTTTTTACGCTTTAAATTGCCAATTCCGTCAGCCTGCGTTCGAAATGAAAAATCCACACAGAGAGCATCTACCCGAGATGTATCCAAGTACCGGGAACATTTTCCCGAGATGTAACCGAGTACCGGGATGAGTTTCCCGAGATGTAGCCGAGTACCGGGAGCATTTTCCCGAGATGTAGCCGAGTACCGGGAGCATTTTCCCGAGATGCAGCCGAGTACCGGGAGCATTTTCCCGAGATGCAACCGAGTACCGGGAGGAGTTTCCCGAGATGCAACTGAGTACCGGGAGCAGTTTCCCGAGATGCAACCGAGTACCAGGGTCATTTTCCCGAGATGCAACCGAGTACCGGGAGCATTTCCCTGAGATGCAACCGAGTACCGGGAGCATTTTCCCGAGATGCAACCGAGTACCGGAAGCATTTCCCCGAGATGCAACCGAGTACCGGGGGCATTTTCCCGAGATGCAACCGAGTACCGGGAGGAGTTTCCCCGAGATGCAACCGAGTACCGGGAGCAGTTTCCCGAGATGCAACCGAGTACCGGGAGCATTTTCCTGAGATGCAACCGAGTACTGGGAGCATTTTCCCGAGATGCAACCGAGTACCGGGAGCATTTTCCCGAGATGCAACCGAGTACTGGGAGCATTTTCCCGAGATGCAACCGAGTACCGGGAGCATTTTCCCGAGATGCAACCGAGTACCGGGAGCATTTTCCCGAGATGCAACCGAGTACCGGGAGTATTTTCCCGAGATGCAACCGAGTACTGGGAGCAGTTTCCCGAGATGCAACCGAGTACCGGGAGTATTTTCCCGAGATGCAACCGAGTACCGGGAGCTTTTTCCCGAGATGTAACCGAGTGCCGGGACCTTTCCCTGAAAAAAGCGGGACGCCATATCTTAAAAACTAACCATAGAGTATTCTTGAAAACATCCTCATTGTGTTTCCCTCACCACCCAAATTGCTATAGAGGTCCTGATCTAACCTAACCTAACGTAACCTAACCTAATCTAGGGACATGGCAAAAATACCGGGGCTGGTGCAATGGTATAGCAAACATCTCCGGAATTTGCAGACGGGAAATTGCTTGTCATTCAAGTATGAATGACGCAGGGTCATTCTTCATGCTGGGGGGTGGGTGGGGGGGCGGGGACTCTGGGTCGAATGCTAGTCCCGAGAAGGAATAAATTCTTAAAGAGTTTTTCTTTTCAAAATTTTTATGAGAGAACATGTGACTTACTTTCAATGCCCCTAGCTGAAACCCCTTTCATTCCGTTCAAATTCTCTTTCTTCCATCTTACTTTGCTCAACCTTCTCCAAAGTGCGACAGCGAGTTTTCCCCCTAATACTGTCAGTCTCCGTCTCAGCGCTGCATTCTGTTCAGTTCTTACTTTTTAACATATCACAATGGCGTATGATTACTTAAAATTTGAAAAGATGGTAGATAAATAGACAAAATGTAACCCAAAATGGACTGAGAACACGCAAACGGATAAAATTAGGATAGATAAATAGACCAGAAAGCAACGAAAATTCGAAGAGGACACGGAAGCGGAGAGCAACATTAATGATTGCTGGAAGGAGGACAGGTCTTGGGTGTTTCATATTTATGGACGATTTGAAAGCAGTTGATAACATTTGTAGAAAAATACAAAGAAAATAAAATTTGCTTTTCAATCTTGGTAAGTTAGGGTTTTTCTCTCTCTCTCTCTCTCTCTCGCTCTCCTCTCAATTTCCCAGTTGGTGAATGATTATCTAGATTATATCTGTATACATTACCTTTCTCTCTCTCTCTCTCTCTCTCTCTCTCTCTCTCTCTCTTTCTCTCTCTCTCCGTCATTAAAAATTATGTAATTTAAAGAAAATCCTCTCTCTCTCTCTCTCTCTCTCTCTCTCTCTCTCTCTCTCTCTCTCTCTCTCTCTCTCTCTCTCTCAATTCCCCAATTGGTAAATGATTATCTACAGATTATATATACACATTCAGTCTCTCTCTCTCTCTCTCTCTCTCTCTCTCTCTCTCTCTCTCTCTCTCTCTCTCTCTCTCTCTCTCTCTCGTGTTTGGGCGGATCTCGTGCCTCGGCTTATTTGGAGAGCAGTAACTCGCAGGTGACGCCAGAAAGCGGCCGACACCTAATTATTAGACGGAAAAAGAAAAATAAGAAGTCGGTTCTTGAAAGCCGGCGTTAGGAGCGTCAAGTAGAGGTGAAAACTATAATCTAACGTTCAAGGTTATGCTAAATAAGATTCTACAGGAATTTTTTTTCATGTATTAAGTTTGGTTATGGTACTGTGCTTTAGGTTTTATGCTGATAAGCGATTGGATAACTGGCTGTTATCTCCTCCTAAGTGATTTGCTTGTGGTTATGTTTTATCTTTATCTTTATCTTTATCCTTTCATCATGGTTTCTTCATATTCCTGTCTTCGAGATATATCCCCCGTAGCTGGGTAGTGCCGGTGCACCGTAGGCATTAACTAAGGTTCTCTGCAGTATCCCTTCGGCCCCTAGCTGCGACCCCTTTCATTCCTTTTTACTGTACCTCCGTTTATATTCTCTTTCTTCCATCTTACTTCGTACCTTATCGAAAACAATCGTTGTATAGTGCAACTGCGTGGCTTTCTTCTTATTACACCTTTAAAACCCTTTTTACTCGCAGTTTCCGTTTCAGCGCTGAATGACCTCTTAGGTCCCAGCGCTTAGCCTTTGACCGAAATTTTACGTTCCATTCCAAGATATATACAAGATTTAAAGTTGGATTTCTGTGAAATCTGGTGAAAGGATTAACCATGGGCTAAGAAGGATTAATGAGATGTTGAGGTGATTTGGATGCAAATCCAGATCTTAGTACATATCCAAGGTTTTTTTTTTAGTCTTAGCTGGCGGTGGTATGCGCTGCGTGTTAGTTATTTATATATATATATATATATATATATATATATATATATATATATATATATATATATATGTACATACATACATCTTGTCACGGAAAAGTGTTTTAGTGTTTTGATACGTCTGTGTATTAGTTTCGAATAAATAATTCCCCACTCACTAGGGCCCTTCAACGGTAACCTCAAAGTGGGATATGCCTGCGTCACTGCTTTGGAATACTGATAAAAGAACCCTTATCATGCATATTTTAATGAAAATATAGTGATCATATGTATATATAAAAACTATACCCTAAAATGATATATATTGTACTCAGGAAAAAATAATAAAAAGAAAACGTCAAACGGAGGCATGAATTTCAACCCACACTGGTATTATTAGTCCTGGCTCGGAAGATCCATTGTTTTAACAAGTGTTGGTCTCCATTCTACTCAGGAAAAAATCAAAGAACACATGTATTTCTGCCAGAACTCCAAACGGAGGCAAATTTCAGCCCACACCGGTATTATTAGTCCTGGCTCGGAAGATCCATTGACGAATTTTTTGTTGGTCTAATTTACCCAGGAAAAAAAATCAAAGAACACATGTATTTCAGCCGAACTCCAAACGGAGGTAACTTCAGCCCACACCGGTATTATTAGTCCTGGCTCGGAAGATCCATTGACGAACAAGCTTTTTGTTGGTCTCCATTCTACTCAGGAAAAAAAAAATCAAAGAACACATGTATTTCAGCCGAACTCCAAACGGAGGCATGAATTTCAGCCCACACCGGTATTATTAGTCCTGGCTCGGAAGATCCATTGACGAACAAGCTTTTGTTGGTCTCCATTCTACTCAGGAAAAAAATCAAAGAACCATATTTCAGCAACTCCAAACGGAGGCATGAATTTCAGCCCACACCGGTATTATTAGTCCAGTGGATCCATTGACGAACATGCTTCTTGTTGTCTCCATTCTACAAAAAAAAAAAACACATAAAACTCCAAACGGAGGCATGAATTTCAGCCCAACCGGTAATCCAAGATCCATAAAATGACATTTTGTTGGTCTCCATTCTACTCAGGAAAAAATAATAAAACTCCAAACGAAAACGTCAAACCATTGACGAGGCATGAATTTCAACCCACACTGGTATTATTAGTCCTGGCTCGGAAGATCCATTGACGAACAAGCTTTTTGTTGGTCTCCATTCTACTCAGGAAAAAAAAAATCAAAGAACACATGTATTTCAGCCGAACTCCAAACGGAGGCATGAATTTCAGCCACACCGACCTGGTTTTGAGTTCTGTCTCCATTCTACTCAGAAAAAAAAATCAAAGAACACATTATTTCAGCCGAACTCAAACGGATGCATGAATTTCAGCCCACACCGTTGGTCTCCCAATCTAACATGCAGAAATAAAAAAAAAAAAAAATCAAAGAACAAACGAATGAATTTCAGCCCAACGGTATTATTAGTCCAAACGTTGGCATGCTTTTGTTGGTCTCATTTCAGCCCAGACCAGTTTTAGTCCTGTCTCGCTTTTGTTGGTCTCCATTCTTCAAAATCCATTGGCTAACATGCTTGTTGTTGGTCTCCATTGGCAACATCTACTCAGAAATAAAAAAAAAAAAAAAAAAATCAAAGAACACGAATTTTAGCCCAACGCCAAACGTAGGCATGAATTTCAGCCCAGACCGGTTTTAGTCCTGTCTCGGAAAATCCATTGGCTAACATGCTTGTTGTTGGTCTCCAATCTACTCAGAAATAAAAAAAAGAAAAGAAAAATCAAAGAACACACAAATATCAGCTCAACGCCAAACGAAGGCATGAATTTCAATCGAACGCCAAACGGAGGCATGAATTTCAGCCCGCGCCGGTATTATTAGTCCTGGCTCGGAAAATCCATTGGCGAACATGCTTTTTGGTGACGCGAGAGGGAAGTAGTAGGAAAGAGGAGGTAGGAGGAGGAGGAGGAGGAGGAGGAGGAGGAACAACCAGCAGCTGTATTGGTACACGGAATTCAATCGCGGCCTGTGTTCAAACTTGGGCTATTTGATGTAGCTGACGGCTCAGCAGAGACTTCGCGGAAGTCTGAAGTCGGGGCGCCCCCTGGCTCCTGCACGCCCATGGCAGATTTAGAAGTTAATGTTGGATGGCGTGAAGTATGGTGAAGATTTTGGGTGGATTTTTTTTGTTTATTGGAGTCACCGTACAGTACATATATACATATATATATAATCACTCTTACACGTGATTTTATCAAACACCGCAGCTTTTCCATGTATTTCTAGTTATGTTTGATATATATATATATATATATATATATATATATATATATATATATATATATATATATATATATATATACACATATACATACTGTACATACTTACATACATACACACGCAAACATTAAGCTACAAATGTCGTTTAATAATGTCAGATTCGTTCTATCCCGGAAATAATGCCGAGGGAAAGTTATAATTGATAAGTGGTTCGCCACCTGGCGGGCTCGAACCGCAGAATAGCGAGAACCAACGGCGTTCAGTGACGCTTTAGACCACTCGACTCTTACGGTGATGAGATAAAAATGTATATATATGTACACACAAACAAAAAAAAAAATAAATCACCCTACCCACTGTGGGTGACCCAAAAGAATATTTTCTGACTTCCTTCATCCCACATGAATGCAATTCGTGGGTTTTGTTGACCTGGAAAGAAAGAAGCTCATAGACGAAGGTGGAATTTTCCTGTTCCAAGGAGTTCACAACCCTCCTTGTGTTCACCTGCCATTGTTTGCGGTCATTTAGAATTCTAAGCCGCTGGTACCCCCTAGTAGAGCAGTGTCTAGGTAGGAACGCCTTATTACCACCCTGACATTAATTCATGTTAATTGCCTGATTTAACCAATAATAACATTTCAGTAGTCAGCTAAACCATATTTGACTGAATTTATGATTTCAGTAGTCAGAGAAACCATATTAATTGGCTGGACTTATGATTCAATAGTCAGAGACACCATATTAATTGATTGAATTTATGATTTCAGTAGTCAGAGAAACCATATTCATTGGCTGAATTTATGATTTCAGTAGTCAGAGAAACCATATTAATTGAGTGAGTTTATGATTTCAGTAGTCAGTGAAACCATATTCATTGGCTGAATTTATGATTTCAGTAGTCAGAGAAACCATTATTGGACTGATTTTATGATTTCAGTAGCAGAGGACCCTACTCATTGACTAAGTTTATTGTTTTAGTAGTCAGAGAAACAATATTAATTGACTGAATTTATGATTTCAGTAGTCAGAGAAACCATATTCATTGACTGAATATATGATTTCAGTAGTCAAAGGATGCATGTGCCAGTGACTGGTGTTCTGCTGTTCTCGAGAACCATTTCCTATGACCGGAAACTGCTCATTGTAAAATATATGACAATAATACATTTTGTCGCGTGTTACTGCCATTTAAAATCTTCCGGACTTACTATATTATTCATACCTTACATTCTGTGCACGCATTATTTAACTTTTATTTTTCTGAAACCCTTCGTATGATTGGAAGCGGTTTTAGTTTTCTGTAGAAGAAAACTATCGAGATGGCTATTTGCCTGTCCGTCCGCACTTTTTCTGTCCGCCCACAGATCTTAAAGGCTACTGAGGCTAGAGGGCTTCAAATTGGTATGTTGATCATTCATCCTCCAATCATTAAACATAACAAATCGCAGCCCTCTAGCCTCAGTAGTTTTTATTTCATTTAAGGTTAAAGTTAGCAAACGTGCTTCTGGCAACGCAACAGCACAGGCCACCACGGGCGGCTGAGAGTTATATGGGCCGCGGCTCATACAGCATAATACCGAGACCACCCTAAAGACATCTGTTTTTCGAGGCCTTGATTATAAGCTGTACAGAAAACTCGATTGCGCCGAAGAAACTTCGGCGCATTTCTTACTTGTTTCATACGGAATTTAACCTTTCAGAAAAACGCTATTATGGACGTACGGCGTCGTCTCGTACGCTCATTATACTATGCACTCATTATTCTTATACAAAAAAATATATAAAAACATCTTTGTTCTTGACTGACTATACTTTTCGCCAAGAATCTGAAGGCCGAGTCATTCATCTCGGCCCGCGTGGGCTAAGCGATTGTTCTTAATTGCAATTAACTTCAAACTCTGAGTCAGTACAGAAGTGAACCCCTGACATTCTGAGGTTCGATTAGGGCAAGGTTTGTTGCAGCTATTTATTATTATTATTATTATTATTATTATTATTATTATTATTATTATTATTATTATTATTATTATTATTGGCCCTAAGAAATTCGCAATATAGTGACAAACAGTTTGTGTAATAAAAATCCATTATTATATAGAAATATAGTTCACTATATAACTGTGGATTTTTATAAAAATTATTATTATTATTATTATTATTATTATTATTATTATTATTATTATTATTATTATTATTGCTAAGTAATTCACAATCTCGTGATAAACAGTTTGTGTAATAAAAATCCACTATTATATAGAAATACAGTTTACTATATAACTGGATTTTTATAACACAAATTTTATTATAATTATTATTATTATTATTATTATTATTATTTTTTATAACACAAATTATTATTATTATTATTATTATTATTATTATTATTATTATTATTATTATTATTATTATTATTATTTTATTGCTGCTAAGAAATTCACAATCTCGTGATAAACAGTTTGTGTGATAAAAATCCACTATTATATAGAAAAATATAGTTTACTATATAACTGTGAATTTCTATAAAAATTATTATTATTATTATTATTATTATTATTATTATTATTATTATTATTATTATTATTATTATTATTATTCAGAAGATGAACCCTATTCATATGAAACAATCCAAAAGAGCCCACTAACTTGAAATTCAAGCTTCCAAAGAATCTGGCGTTCGTTTGAAAGAATTACAGACACCAAAATAATTATAGTCAGTATTGATATCAAATCACCATCAAGACCCATTTTACTAATGACCTGAAAAGAAATATTGGTAGCCGTTATGCAATACCATTGATAATGCCGCCGTATCGCCGACTGGATGCATCCCCTGAAACAATTAATACGTCGACAACAATACGCACATTCTAATTATAACAAAGGGTTTCATTTGACGTAGGTTGCATAACAGATAAGCTCCCGGTTCCATTCATGAAATGGATCGGCCCCACCACTCATTATTAAGTTCGTGTTGTTGTTGTTGTTGGTCTTCTTCTTCTTCTTCTTCTTCCCATTCATGAAACGTAGAAGACGTATATCGTCCCAAGTCTGAGCTCTGTGCTTGGAAAAGCCTCTTCGGGACGTTTTGTATCCTGAGATGCCGACGACGCCAATTACGTTGCCATGGCAACGTGTATATTTGGCTGGGGTCGGTTTCGCCGTCGGGGAGTCTTCCCACTCGAGTTCATCTCTGTGTAACACTGCGTTGTTGTTGTTATTGACATGTTTTTGTTTTTGTCGTTATATCACGATGGACTGAGCACCATCACAGTCCTTACAGTCCGTAACTAAGGTATGTGAGGATTTACTATGTCCAGTTAAGTCCGTTTGGTTCAGTCGTTGTATTGCCATTAGAACAGTCTCCCTGAGGATGTCTTGAAATTGGAACTTCGAAAGTTCAAGCGAAGATGCAATGCATTGCTACCCTAATACTATTCTCCTTGCATTTTAATACATTTTTATCTATTTATTAATTTGTTAATTTATTATTTCTTTCCTTTTTAATAAGCGAGATCTTTTCTTTCTGTATTTCCCTTTACCTCCATCTAACTTCTTCCTAATGAACACCATCATATTCTTTGGAAGCTTGAATTTCAAGTCAATGGCCCCTTTGGAGGGCTTGCTCCATAAGAATAGGGTTCATCTTCTGAATAATAATAATAATAATAATAATAATAATAATAATAATAATAATAATAATAATAATAGAGGGTCTGTTTTTAGTCTGAAGTGTGGCTTTGTTTACAGAAAATTAATAGGATTCGGTATAATACAGGAATAAACAGTTTTATAGATCGTAGGAGTCCCCCTTTATTATTTAGGATTTTCGAGGGCATGGAACGTGATCATTACAGAAGTAGGTGATTGATAGAGGAGCCTTCTGGTCCTAATTACTGTCATAATGAAGGAAGCATGCCAGATGAAATGGTAGAATTCTCTCTCTCTCTCTCTCTCTCTCTCTCTCTCTCTCTCTCTCTCTCTCTCTCTCTCTCTCTCTCTCTGTTCAGGTTATATTCTGATGAAATTATTATGAGAATTTTCGTAGGTAATGTTTTAGCAATCTTGAGAGAGAGAGAGAGAGAGAGAGAGAGAGAGAGAGAGAGACGCGTAATTAATAGGCAGAAAATTGGTTTAGTTTGTCTCAATTTTTTTTAAAATTAAAAGCTCAGTATTTTTACACTATGTGAATCTGTGTGTGTGTATGCATGTATTTTTTCACCATGCCATCTGTGTACTTGTGGTTCTGTGTATGTGTGTAACACATGATAGATAGTTACTGATTTTATAGATGACATTTTTACATTATCAAATTTAAGCTACATATAGCCCATTTTGAAGATTCATTTGCTTCTAAAACAAGTAAAAAATGCGCCGAAGTTTCTTCGGCGCAATCGAGTTTTCTGTCCAGCGTATAATCAAGGCCACCGAAAATAGATCTCTTTCGGTGGTCTCGTATAATGCTGTATGAGCCGCGGCCCACGAAACTTTAACAACGACCCGGTGGTGGCCTATCCTATATTGTTGCCAGAAGCACGATTATGGCTAACTGTAAACTTAAATAAAATTAAAACTACTGAGGCTAGAGGGCTGCAATTTGGTATGTTTGATAATTGGAGGATGGATGATCAACATATCAATTTGCAGCCCTCTAGCCTCAGTGTTTTTTAAGATCTGAGGGCGGACAGAAAAAGTGTGCGGACGGACAGACAAAGCCGGCACAATAGTTTTCTTTTCAGAAAACTAAAAAGGAAAGCATAAGGATATTTGTATCCCTGCTTATCCGCGCGCATTAACTTATTTATTAGCTCGTCGGGGATGGAGCAGATTAATACTCTCAAGATTTTCAATTTCATTTGACGTCTGTCGTCGTTGTGATGCTTTTCGGAGAACAGGATATGAATTTTAATCTCCCGTGATTTTAATAAGCTGATATGATAAGCTGATTTGATTGTAGGACATTAAGCCGGGAGCTTGATGGTGGTGGTTATTGCATTTCGGCCGTAATGAAATGGTTACAGCGCAATTGGCGTGTCATTGTGATGCTTAACTCTTATGAGATATGATTTGCCTTCCACAAAAGCCAATATATAATCCCCTGATTTCCAAATGTATTTGTGCATGCAGTCGGGGCTCTAGCCATGTCGTCACGGGCTTGCGGATAATTTCCTTTTGTTGCATTTTCAACATTTTCGCAGGGCGATGATTATTTGGGCGTTTCACTTCTAATGAAAATTATTATTTGCTCAGTTCGTGTATAGGTGAAAATAATTGTTTGTTCAGTTCGTGTATATGTGAAAACAGTTATTTGCGCAGTTCATGTATACGAAAATTATTGTTTGTTCAGTTCGTGTATAAGAAAATAATGATTTGCTCAGTTCGTGTACATGAAAATAATTATTTGTTCAGTTCGTGTTTATGAAAATAATTATTTGTTTAGTTCGTATGTATGAAAATAATTGTGTTCGTTCGTACATATGAAAATAATTGTTTTTTCGGCTCCTATATATAAAAAATAATTATTTGTTCAGTTCGTATATATGAAAATAATTATTTGTTCAGTTCGTATTTATGAAAATAAGTATTTTTTCAGTTCGTGTATGTGAAAATAATAATATTTATGCAGGTTCGTCCTGAAGTCATTATAATACATTAACTTTGTACAGTTTCATTATGAACAATAACAATCGACTGATTTTGTTCAGTGTCACCTTGAATGACTTTTCAGTCGCGCCAGTAATTACTTCAGTGGAATAAATTTATTCACAAATTATATATTCTGTTTATGGATTTCAGTTGAATTTAAAGTTTTACGCCCGAAGTCTCCGCATCTTAAGAGAATTCCACTCTTTATTTTCTTAATCTGAACCCCGTTAGAGATGGCTAGAGCCCCTGCAATGAGATTTTTATGGTTTGACCATTCTTGTTTTTTTTCATTTTTCATTTTTCATTGTGCTTCATTTTGTTTTACTTTCTTTCTTTGTCTCTGCAGCCGGATCCTATTCTTCGATTGCATGTAAGTGTTCAGAAACACCCTCTCTGCAGCTTCGTATGTTTATATTTATATATATTTATAACGGCGTACCGAAGGCCATAATTTGTATCCCGTCCAGTTTGGTGTTATTTATAACTTGCTTTGATTGAGTAGAAATGTAGAGATATGTTCTGGATGGATAAGGGAATGCTTAGTATGTTTTCTTTACTCTTTGTCGTCAGGTAAGTACAAATATTCCTTGTTTACATAATGTGGGTATTTAATTTATTTTACTTAGTATTCCCTTGTTCTCGCCTTTGTTAGTATGTATTTTTTTTTATGTATAACATCAGGTTCTGTTCGTGAGTTCACGAGTTCGAGTCACAGAGTAGAAAAATGCATTAGTGTATTTATTTATATTTATACTTATATTTACATTTATCTTGAATGTGCATATGCTCGTCGAGAAATTGTTGTTTATTGTGGTAAATTAAGTAAGGAATTTGTGTGATGCAAATTGAAAGCAATTATTGATTGTGGCATTTTCTTGACTTGGCTTCATTCGTCCCATAGCTAGTCTGTAGTTTACAACATTTTAGATTCGCGAGCTCAAATAACCCGGATCCTTCTTTTCCCCCAGTATACTCTTTCGTCTGTTAGGGAAATAAAAGGGTAAAATGAAAAGGTAAATTGGCTGGAATCAGCAATTTGGAATTGCTATAACCGGCAGCAACTTTTCCCCAATTCCTTTTAATTGGGGCACTGTTCCAGATTTTGAGACCACAGTTCTTCATGCGTCCGTAATTTCTTTTTTCAATCTCTCTCTCTCTCTCTCTCTCTCTCTCTCTCTCTCTCTCTCTCTCTCTCTCTCTCTCTCTCTCTCTCTCTCTCTCTCTCTCTCTGAGATTTAGAGCTTGCGCTGGTGAGTCTGAAGAGGTAAGAAGGTAATTTGAATGTTCTGTCGTTATATTTCGAGGTAAAATTTAACATAGTGTAACAAAGGACAGTGATGAAGTGTGGGATAACATGCACTGTATTGTTTGTTGTTCCAATATTTTTTATTTTATACATACATACATACATACATACATACATATATACATGCATGCATACATGAATGCATATATACAAAAACACGCACACACACACATATATATATATATGTATATATATATAAATTATATATATTTGTGACTGGTTGTTCATTAATATGTGAGAATCATGAAGGGAACGTGTTGAATTACGAATTACTTATTTTTAATCAGCAGCACGTTTCATTTACCTCATTATTATGCCCTGGCAACTTACCGGTCAACAGTTCTGTTCTTAGCGGTATCTTGCCAGGGGACGATATAGAACGCTTTAGACGTTAGAAACATTAAAAGCATTCTTCAGGGCAGGTTTGTCAGTCTCAGTCAGAATAGTAAATCAAATATTTAATAATTCTTTTACTTTACATTACAGAATTACTCTTTTATTCTTGGTTGGATTCTGGCCTTGTAGCCTGAAATTTCGGTCATTATCTTTTTCTTTTGGGTAGGAGCCTCGACTTTTCAGACTAATTTTTAATCCATTGTGTGTGTGTTTTTTTTTTTTTTTTTTTTTTTTTTTTGCTTAGTCTTGACTTTTCAAACTGATGATTAGGTCAATAAGCGTATTTTTTTTATTAGGGTCCTAACTGTTCAAACTGAAATTTAGGTAAGGTGTTATTTTCGGTTTAGTCTTTACTGTTCAAACAGAAATTTGAGTTTGAATTTTCAAACTGAAATTTGAATTTGAATTTTGAAACCGAAATTTGAGTTTGAATTTTCAAACTGAAATTTGAGTTTGAATTTTCAAACTGAAATTTGAGTTTGAATTTTCAAACTGAAATTTGAGTTTGAATTTTGAAACTGACATTTGAGTTTGAATTTCCAAACTGAAATTTGTGTTAGAATTTTCAAACTGAAATTTAGTTTACTGGTTTTTTTTCTGGTTTGGAGTTCAGACTTTCCAGACTGAAATTTAAGTCATTATTGTTTTTTTTTTCCAGTTTAGATTCGTGACGTTTCAAGCTTAAATTTAGGTCGCTGGTGTCGTCTAAACTGAAATTTAGATCATTGTTTTTTTCAGCTTTTCTTTTTTTTAAATTAAAACTGTCATTATGGCTTTTCCGGCTTTGAATCTTGAACTTTCCAAAGTGAAATTTATGAAATTATATATTGTTCAAATTTCGAAATTATATATTTTTTTTCAAAATCTAAATCATATATATTTCAAATTTCGAAATTATATGTTTTTCAATGTCGAAATTATATATTCTTCAAATTTCTAAATTGTATATTTTTTTCAAATTTCTAAATTGTATATTTTTTTCAAATTTCTAAATTGTATATTTTTTTTCAAATTTCTAAATTGTATATTTTTTTCAAATTTCTAAATTGTATATTTTTCAGACTTCGAAATCATATATCTTTCAATTTTCGAAATTATATATTTTTCAAATTTCGAGCTCACCTTTCCTGCTTAAAAATTTTGGAGAATATGTTTTTCCCCCCATTTTGGAAATTTAGACATCCACACTGAATTTTCCCGTGCATTCAATTTGAAACGACTGTGAACAGCCGAAAAAAAAGATATGAGCCCAAAACCCATAAATGTCATTTAGAATTAACTGCATGTAAAATATTTGTGTATAGGGCATATGATTTATGATCCAAATAGATATATAAAATTCATGTTTTTTTCCTACCCTTTTGGAAAACGCATTTTTACCTCAATATCTTACGCGTCATTTATTTTTGATTTTTCGAATAAAAAAATATTGGAAAAGGGTTTTTTGGTTAGATTCACATCCTGCCGAGTGAAAGGTTCATGTATGTATGTATATGTATATATATATATATATATATATATATATATATATA
>NC_089741.1:26881491-26906491 GCF_040412425.1 Macrobrachium rosenbergii
TGGGATGTATTTATCTAAATACTCAGCGTCTTCTTACGCGTTGATGTGTGTAAATGATGTACTATTAGCTCTCGTATATAAAGCCTGGAGTATTTTCCATCTGAAAACTCCAAAGACTTAGAAACACTTTCTCCTTATCTATTTCGATAAGAAAGTTATTTTCGTCTAGAAGAATTCTCAGTTTAAAATCGTATTTCATTTTTTTAATGTAGAGTCAGTCATTATACCGCAAGACTCACCCGCAAGACACGAAGCAGGATCATTATCATAATGACCATTTTTATTCCTTATTGGAGAATAATGCGGATGGAAAGGAGAGAGAGAGAGAGAGATAGAGAGAGAATTCTTAAAAGGCAAAAGATATTTTGTCGTCCCCTTTCGCTGCTCAAAAAATGGAGGAAAACAAGAGAGAGAGAGAGAGTAACAATAACTGTTATATGCAGGATTTCTAATAGGATGGTTGGAGGATGGAGGATGAGACCCATACCAAGGGTATGGGTGGGTCCTTGATGTGGGTGGGTTATGGGTGGTCCATGGTATGGGTGGTTTGGGTGGCTTTCGGGCCGGTTTTAGGGTAGCGGGTAGGGGGTGGGGAGGGTGGCCCTGGAGAGAGAGGGCTGGGGGAGGGTTGTGGGGTTGGGGGAAAAAGATACGATTTATCCAAAGGACCTTCTCGAAATAATCCTTCAATTTCATGGATAAATCCGGGTATTTCTATTTCCATTAGCATTCATTACTGGATGAATAACCCCGTGAATTATGAATGTAGAATGGAAAATGGCCTCGAACGAGCGGGTTTTAAGAATTTTGGGCCTCCCTATTTTAGCCTTCTCTCTTCCTTCCTTCTTCTTCCTTCTTCCTTCTTTTTAAGACTCCTTTCGGTGCTCGGGGGAAGCGAGTGCGGGAAAGGAGGAGGTACTTTGGGTCTTAATGTTTTTGAAGGACGATCATTTTCTTGATATATATTTTTTTACTTCATTAAATGATAGGGGAGGTGGGGCTCAACTTTGGCAAAACACTTTTTTTTCTGGTTGGAATCTAATTATGATAGCTTAGGCGGCGATATTCGGCTTGAGTTTTTACGCTATATATATATATATATATATATATATATATATATATATATATATATATATATATATATATATATATATATATATATATATATATATATTTATGTATTATATATATGTATGTATGTATATATATATATATATATATATTTATATACATATACATATATATTTATATATGTACTGTATATATAAACAAAACATTAAGCCGCAAATGCCCCGTAAGTATTACATTCACTTTACATTCAGAATAATCTAAACCAAACGGAAACTTCATACATGACGATACATCCAGTGGATTGATCAACAACGCCATAATGTATGTATGTATGTATTATGTATGTATGTATGCATGTGTATATGATTATGTATGTTTGCGCGTGCTTGCACGCGTGTGAGGGCCCACCATCCTTTCAGAGAGTTGTGAGTGGTCCTCCATTCCAGATTCCAGGTAATCCAGGATAAGGTGTATACCTGTGTATTACCTGTGGAAGCCGCAATTGAAAGAATCTTGTTCTTTATAATTAGTTTCTATTGTTATAATATATAATTATTTTTTTTATATTGCTGTCTCTTTTATTATGTTTCATGGTGATTATTGTCATTATTACTAAGATAACTGAATGGTAATAATGTTTTTGGAAATATGCAGTTATGCGGGGCTACCAAAATATAAATCAAATTTATTTAATTTGAAAAAAAATTTTTTTTTTAATTAAAATCCAAGATCTATGCTGCAAAAATACTGGCGTCAGTATAAGACCAATATAAGAAAAGTAGTAGGAACCCCTCCGATAAAGAGAGAGAGAGAGAGAGAGAGAGAGAGAGAGAGAGAAAAAAACCCAATTCTTCAGTTTTATTTTTCGGGTTATTTTCTGTTCCTCTTCTATTTTTATTTTTAGTTTTTTGGGGGAAAGAGACGAGGACGGATTGAGAAAGAAGAAGAAGAAGAAGGAGGAGGAGGAGACGCCTGTCTGCCTGCCTGTCCTCCTCCTCCTCCTCCTCCTCCTCCTCCTCCTCCTCCTCCTCCTCCTCCTCCTCCTCCTCCTCCTCAAAGGAAAACATGTCTCCTCCTCCTCCTCCTCCTCCTCCTCCTCCTCCTCAAAGGAAAACATGTCTCCTCCTCCTACTCCTCCTCCTCGAAGGAAGACATGTGTCTCCTCCTTTTCCTTCTCCTCCTACTCCTCCTCCTCCTCCTCCTCCTCATTATCATCATCAAAGGAAAACATGTCTCCCCCTCCACCCCACCCTTGTCCTTCTCCTCCCCCTCCTCTTCCTCAAAGGAAAACATGTCTCCCTCCTCCTCCTCCTCCTCCTCCTTCGCCTCCTCCTCTTCCTTCTCTTCCTCAAAGGAAAACATGTCTCCTCCTCCTCCTCCTCCTTCGCCTCCTCCTATTCCTTCTCTTCCTCAAAGGAAAACATGTCTCCTCCTCCTCCTCCTCCTCCTCCTCCTCCTCCTCCTCCTCCTCCTCCTCCTCCTCCTCCTCCTCCTCCTCCTCCTCCTCCTCGAAGGAAAACATGTTTTTCCTTTTTCCTTCGGGGATCTCAGCACGGGCTGATCTGTCTCATCCTCTTTACCAATGGTGGCCTGCCGATAAACAGATTCCCCTCTATTAAGATTCAAGCAGCATTTCGCTACACATTTCGGTGACAGAGGAGAAGGGGTGGGGAGGGGGGGATGGGAACGAGGGGGAGGGAAAGGGAAGGAGGAAGGGGTGTGTGGAGGAGGGAAGTTTCTCTCTCTCTCTCTCTCTCTCTCTCTCTCTCTCTCTCTCTCTCTCTCTCTCTCTCTCTCTCTCTCTCATTCGGTTGTGAAACTAGAATATTTTTATTTCTCTAATATTATGTATTATCTCATTCGAAGGATAATCCCTTTTTAATATACGAAGGTAAACGTCCATAATTAGCATCATATATATATATATATATATATATATATATATATATATATATATATATATATATATATATATATATATATATATCCTAAAGTTAAAGGCAGACTGATATAAAAAAATATATTATAAAATGTTCCTTTCTTATTTCCTTAATTCTATAATGATGACAATACTTTATTATTATTATTATTATTATTATTATTATTATTATTATTATTATTATTATTTGAACCTTTTATCCTTCGTTTATTATTGTGGCCATTTTTATTGGCTTACGAAAGTTCTGCTGGATTTCCCTCCCCCTCCCCCTCCCCTCCCCTCGCCTCCTCCTTCCCTTCCCCTCCTCCCTCCCTTCCCCTTCCTTTCCCCTCCCCTCCCCTTCCTCCTCTTCCCACCCCACCCCCAATGTTGTTTATAACTTTAAGAGTGACATCCCTGCAGAAGTTTGGCCAAATACTTTTGCCGTATTTCCTCTCTCCTTCTACCGTCGCCCGTATGCAAATCTTATTTTACTGTATTTTTCTGTTTCCTTTCCTTCGCGATACGAGAATCATCCTTATTTTCTCTTTTTCTTTATTTTATTTTTTTTTCTTAATCTCTTTGTATTCCAGCTAAGCCTTGCCTTAATTAAATGTCCTTTTTATCCCCCCCTCTGAGCAGATTATTTGTATTGATTTTTTAGTTTTCTGTAAAAGGGAGCTATTGTGCCGGCTTTGTCTGCCTGTCCGCACTTTTTTCTCACCACCCTCAGATCTTAAAAACACTTAGGCTAGAGGGCTGCAAATTGGTATGTTGATCATCCACTCTCCAATCATCAAACATACCAAATTGCAGCCCTCTAGTCTCAGTGGTTTTTATTTTAATTAGGGTTAAAGTTAGCCATAATCGTGCGTCTGGCAACGATATCTAAGGATAGGACACCTTCAAGCCTTGGTTAAATTTTCATGGGCCGCGGCTCATACAGCATTATACCGAGACCACCGAAAGATAGATCTATTTTTCGGTGGCCTTGATTATACGCTGTAGCGCCTGCACAGGAAACTCGATTGCGCCGAAGAAACTTCGCCGCATCTTTTACTTTTTTGGGGGATTCTTGTGTGTTTTTTTTTTTTTCTTCTTATTTTGGAGCGTCGGTCGCTAAGAGAGATGATAAGTGTTGGTAACGAGAATGCGAAATATTTGATATCGTTAGAAATTTCAGTAAACTGAAATGAATTTATTAATGTTTACTAGACGTTTGTCTCGTATGATACAAGATCAGTATTGTTTGAATGCATCTTGTGGCAAGTGAGAGAAGTGTCGTAAGTGTAGGTTGTAATCAGTTGCAATGTTAAAGTTGTGGCAAATGTTGTAAGTTGAAACATATCTTATGTGGGAGATGTTATATGTATATTTCATAAGAATAGTTATGGGAAAATTTATAAGTATGGGTTTCTGTATGAAATTTTAATAATTTTCATTTTCTTAAAAACATTTGTATCCTTATCGAATTGTCTTTATAATATAATTTGATGAGTCTCCTTTCGATGCCCGTTAGGATATTATTCAAATTCCACGCTAAGAAGTAGGGTCTTCTCCTCCAGTGAAAGGTAGTACAAGGTTTTTGATGCATTATAGTGTAAACTTATTTTTGGTGTATCAAAATACTTTTCAAGGAAATTTTGTTTTGATATTTATGAAATGTTTCGTGACATGATTTTCAGAAGCGTATGATTTTGTGCTGATTTGATTTTTGTAATATCTTAAATAAACGGATAGTTGTGATTTCATTCCATATCATAACGAAAGGAGAGGATTTGTAATGCCTTAAAATTCATTTTATCTCTCTCTCTCTCTCTCTCTCTCTCTCTCTCTCTCTCTCTCTCTCTCTCTCTCTCTCTCTCTTTTTTCATATGAAATATATTTAGCTATATGTAAATGTTGACAATAATGGTCGAAAAACCGTTAGATCTCTCTCTCTCTCTCTCTCTCTCTCTCTCTCTGTCTCTCTCTCTCTCTCTCTCTCTCTCTCTCTCTCTGTATTTTTCCATTTTCCATGAAATATATTTAGCTCTACAAAAATGTTGACAATATTGGTCGAAAAACCGTGATTTCTCTCTCTCTCTCTCTCTCTCTCTCTCTCTCTCTCTCTCTCTCTCTGGAATTGAAATCGTGCAGAAATTTATTTAAAATCACAATTTCGTTGACCAAAACATCTACAAAAAAATTTGACATTTTGAGATCAACTAAAATACATAATATAAAAATTGGGTATTTCAATATTAAAATTAGGTATTTCAATATAAAAACTAGGTATTTCAGTATAAAAATTCGGCATTTCAATCGGTATCTCAGTCGGGCAAAGTTCGCAAGCACAGAATTTTAAGAGTTCTCATGTCAAGTCATGCGATTTTATTCTTGTTTTTTTTTTCTTTTTTTCTGTAAAGTTGGAGCTCCACCTTAGCTTTGGCTTCGAGTAATGCTCCAGTGATTTTCAGGTTTCTTTTGTGGGGGGGATCGTCTGCTTTTTTTTTCTTACCTATTTTTTTACGTCGAACTTCAATCGTAATGTGACGACATTTTTTTTTTTCGATGGGGATCGTCAGTTTTTGTTTTTTTTACATCAAACTTCAACCGATATGTGACGAAATTTGGAAAAAAAAATGATTTTGGGAGGGATCGTCAGAGTTTTTTTTTTTACGTCAAACTTCAACCGACATGTGACGAATTTAAAAAAAAAAAAAAATTTTTTTGGTGGGTGGGATCGTCAGTTTTTTTTTTTTTTTTTTTTTTTTTTTACATCAAACTTCAACCGATATGTGACGAAATTTGGAAAAAAGGCGGGGTGTTTTTTTGGAGGGAGATCGTCAGAGTTTTTCTTTTTCACCTTTTTTTGTACGTCATACTTCAACCGAAATGTGACGAATCTTAAAAAAAATACGTCATCGCATGATTGGAAGCAATTAGCAGTCACGAATTTAACGTTCACGAACACAGTAGTAATTCGTCGGACTGTACAGATATTGTTTTAAAAGAAGGAGCAAGAGCGATGCAAGTAGGGAAAAACCTCAATTTAAGGTGAAAAAATATATTTTAAATTTGATATTTAAATTTTGATTAACCAAAGTAGTACTCAGTGTCGTTGATGAAGAGTCTTCTTCATGAAATTAATAGCAATGAAATATCCTTTTATTCAGATTTAAAATAATACATACAGTACATATATATACATACATACAGATATATATGTATATATATAAATATATTTACATATATATATATGTATATATGTATGTAATGTATGCATGTGTATATACATACATACGTGTATATGTACAGCATATATTTACATATTTATACATAAATATATATATATATATATATATATATATATATATATATATATATATATATATATATATATATATATATAATATATATATATATTTTATATTTATATTTATATATGTACATATATATATATATATATATATATATATATATATTATATATATATATATATATTTTTTTATATATATATATATATATATATATATATATATATATATATATATATATATATATATATAAATGAGCTTGTCGCATCTCCTTAAGCAGGAAGATGTACAGCGGCCGTTGTTTAGTGGGCGAAGAATACCGACCCCTTGGGAAATTTGGACGGTTCCGTTTCTTTTCGGCTGATCTCGTACCGGGAAGAAATTAGTTCCTTCGAGACTGCCGGGAAGAAAGAAGGGAAGACGGAAAAAATGGAAGGAAAAAAAGAAAAAAAAAGAAGAAGTCGCCGGGAAGATGGCGGAATGAATGTTGAGGAAGCTTTTGCATCTCTTTACGCCCGAGTTCTGTGAAGAAGAAATGTTGACGAAAATGTCATGGGGGGAAGCAACAGATTTCGCTGGATGCTCTTGCTGCTGCTCTCTCTCTCTCTCTCTCTCTCTCTCTCTCTCTCTCTCTCTCTCTCTCTCTCTCTCTCCCCAAACACACACACACACACGCACACACAAACACTGTATGTACCTATATGTAGATGTTGACCATAACGCCGTGGGGAAATCATTAGATTTGCTCTCTCTCTCTCTCTCTCTCTCTCTCTCTCTCTCTCTCTCTCTCTCTCTCTCTCTCTCTCTCTCTCTCTCTCTCTCAACACACACACACATTGCATTTATTCATATGAGATATATTTAGGTATATGTAAATGTTGTCAGTAATATCATGGGAAAATCATTAGATTTGCTCTCTCTCTCTCTCTCTCTCTCTCTCTCTCTCTCTCTCTCTCTCTCTCTCTCTCTCTCTCTCTCTCTCTCTCTACACACACACACACACACATTGCATTGATTCATATGAGATATATTTATATGTTTAAATATTGCCAATAATAGCGTGGGAAAATCATTAGATTTTACTCTCTCTCTCTCTCTCTCTCTCTCTCTCTCTCTCTCTCTCTCTCTCTCTCTCTCTCTCTCTCTTCTCTCTTCCACACTGTTTATTCACATGAGATGACCGATTACACACTTTAGTAATTCATTTGGTGTATATCTAAAAGCACTTAGAAATCAATATATATATATATATATATATATATATATATATATATATATATATATATATATATATATATAGTATATATATAATCTTCATACATGCGTATATGGATGCTTATGTGATGCATATATAAATACATAGGTACATATTCCACGCCTAGATTTGAGAGAGATAGGAATGTTACTTTTTCTGAGAAATCTCTAGTATAGGTTTTGCGGCCTACAACCATGTTTTGGCATTTTCTCCCTGCTTCTTTGTTCCTGAGTCTTAAAACTTCATCTTAAGTGTCTGTCACTTCTTTCTGGATGAAGCCCATCCTTCTTCCACCCTTTGTTCTCCTCCTCATTGTTATCTACGGACCTGGGCTAGAAACGGCCGCAAGGATGCCTTCCATTTGAACTTTGCACTTAAAAAAAAATTAATAAATTAAAAAATTAGTAAGTATATAAACAAAAAATTTCGTGCGACGTACAGTACGAATTATGATATATTTGTTGTAATTAAAATGTTGAGTACTGAGAGTTCATTAGCGCCTCTTTTAGGTCGTTTTTAAAAAAAAAAATAATCTAAACATATGTTAATTGATAAAACATGAAAAGAAGACTGACTTTCCAGAACAATTAAGTTGTGTGAAAGTATCTCATTATGATGAAAGCTTTTTGAGAGAAAGTGCAAAGTGGATTGTAGCGTTCAAAAGTCAGATGTAACCGAACTGATACAATCTACAAAATAAAAAAAAAATGGAAAGCTATGAATAGCGAAAGAAAGCGTATTGATGACGTCAGATGAGAGAAAGTAAGTGAAAATATCAAAGCGAGAGGTCAAATAAAAACAGAATAAAGAAAGGGAACAAACGGAAATCATAGAACATCAAAATTAAGAGGTTCAAAGGAGGAAGGTGACTGATAAACAAACAAGCAAAAACAATATTTACCAAAAAAAAAAAAAAAATCTTTGGTTCATGCAATCAAGCAAACCCAGTTTTATATGCTTGTTTCCTTTGGTACAGATCATTTACGCAGGTGCGTGCGTATATGTGGTTTATGCGTGCTAGCTCTCTCTCTCTCTCTCTCTCTCTCTCTCTCTCTCTCTCTCTCTCTCTCTCTCTCTCTCTCTGGCGCTCATGTTTATGAGACCTCTTATAAAAGGTCCTTTCATCACATATTACATATTTGTCAGGGATTTATTATTGCTCTCTCTCTCTCTCTCTCTCTCTCTCTCTCTCTCTCTCTCTCTCTCTCTCTCTCTCTCTCTCTTGTTACCTTTTATTAGGCGTTGGGTTTTCTCAAAGATGAGAGATGAGTACCTCCCCCCTTTGTTAACCGCTGACATTCGCTTGTATTTTCCTATTGCTTGTTAAAATTTAATTCACAATTTATTTTTGTTTTATTTCCGTTTTAATTTACACTTTCTTTTATTTTTGTTTTATTTTTGTTTTAATTCACACATGAGTTGATTCATCGGATGAGAGAAAACAAAGATGGGGTGTTAAGGAATTTTTTTTTTTTTTTTTTTTGTTGACGTCCTCCGGTTCAACAAGTTGTGATAATAATAGCGGGAGGGAGAGAGAGGGGGAGGGATAGGGAGAGGGAGTGAGGTGTCGGAAACGTTATATGCCGTGAGATGTAATAAACGGAGGGCGATATTTGACTCCCCGAGATGGGGGAAAGGCAGGAGAGAGAGAGAGAGAGAGAGAGAGAGAGTTGGGAAAGTACATTAATGGGGAGTGAGTTTGGCTCTGATAAGGATAAGGAAGAAGTGGATGGAGAGAGAGAGAGAGAGAGAGAGAGAGAGAGAGAGCAGGGTGACAGAATTTGGAAGTACAATAATAGAGAGTGAGTTTGGCTCTGATAAAGATAAGGAAGAAGTGGATGGAGAGAGAGAGAGAGAGAGAGAGAGTTTTGGGAAGTACATTAAAGGAGTGATTTTGGCTCTGATAGGGCTAAAGAAGAAGTGGATGGAGAGAGAGAGAGAGAGAGAGAGAGAGAGAGAGAGAGAGAGAGAGAGAGAGAGAGAGAGAGAGAGGGCAGGGTGACAGAATTTGGGAAGTACATTAATGGAGTGAGTTTGGCTCTGATAGGGCTAAAGAAGAAGTGGATGGAGAGAGAGGGGGAGAGAGAGAGAGAGAGAGAGAGGAGACGGAATTTTGGAAAATAGGGTCAGAGACTCCGAAGGCAGCAGGGGGACGAAAAGCACAGAGGCCGGAGGGGAGAAGAAGAGTCTGCGACGAGGATAAGAGAGATGAAACAATGGATGCTCTATTAGATTAGGGAAAACAGAGAGGATGAAAGGAAGGGAAAAAATGCACTGAAGGTCGGAGGAGGAGGAGGAGGAGGAGGAGGAGGTGGCGATGGGGTAGGAGGAGGAGGAGGAGTGAAGAAAAATTCGAGTAGTCTGGAGTACCTATCCAATATCAACTCTTTATTAACTTTACTTCGCGGATTTTTCCTCCGACGTTTTGTTTCTTTAGTCTCTCTCTCTCTCTCTCTCTCTCTCTCTCTCTCTCTCTCTCTCTCTCTCTCTCTCTCTCTAAACGAATTAAACCGCTGCCTTTTGAGGGCTTATAGATTCTAATTTCATTCTGCCATCACCTCGTCCCCTCAAACTCTTCCAACCTTCTCTCTCTCTCTGTCTCTCTCTCTCTCTCTCTCTCTCTCTCTCTCTCTCTCTCTCTCTCTCTCTCTCTCTCTCTCCCTTCCCCTCGTATTCGATGTTATCTCCCTTTTCTTACGATCAGAAATATAAAAAAAAAAATATAAAGCAAATTTTCCCCCCAAATGAACTGGGAGAAGATTGTGCCAGCATTTTGTTCCTTATCTCTTCTGCTCGGAGGACGAGCAGTGGAGGGGGGGGGAGATGAAGATGGGGAGGGGGTGTGGGGGTGTTGAGGAAAGAAGGGAGGAGGGGAGGCAGGACGGTGGGAGGGGGGAATAAGAATGATTTGAAGATAATGAAGAATAAGGTTCACGGTTATTACATCTTCTTATGCGTTTATTTTCCCCGGGGAATAGGACCCTAGGGGGCGCTACCGGATCCTTGTGAGGGAGATGGGAGGGCGCCGTGGTGGAAAAGCAACAGGGGGAAGGGCACGAGGCTCCCGAGAGGGGTATGACTATGACAAGGTCTCTGAAGGTCCCTCTTCCCCCCGCCCGGGATGGTAGGCAGAAATATGATGAGGTTTTAGTCTCTATATGGTGATTGGATTTACGTAGGCAAAAGTCGTATTATTTGCCCATGCCTTTACTTGACTCGCGGGGGCCGTGCCCTGGGTATGTAGGGAAGAATCATATACCCATAAGATTACTGCCCTTAACCTACCCATACCCATGGTTTATCTGTTTACCCTAATTAGTGGTGCTGTATCAGTTTAGATGCACAGTAAGGTAGTGTCTCATTCCTTTACTAGTTCCTTATATATAACATTATACCTATAAACTTCAATCTCTGTCGCTTCTTTAAGGGTAGGCAAGGACAACCCCCACCCCCACCCCTACCCTCCCCATAAGGTGGAGGGGTAGCTAAGACCACCTAGTCCCTAAGGGGAGGAAAGATAAGACTTGTCCCCATGGCAAGGGTGAGGGAGGGCCAAGCGGCCCCATAATACAGTTTGGACCTCTGGGAGATCCATTCCCAAAGACAATTACAGAGGAGGACAACGAATAACAAAGGAATAAAGTGTAGACGATGAATGACAATGAATGGCACGAGGAGAGAGAGAGAGAGAGAGAGAGAAGAGATCGTTTGGAAGTTTTAACTTAGTTTTTATTAGCGCTTATCAAAATCTTGGGTATCCTAGGTCAGTTCTTAAAGGGGATATATATATATATATATATATATATATATATATATATATATATATATATATATATATATATATATATATATATATATATATATATATATATCTCACCTATTACGTTGGTCTAAACATTACTCAAAAGAGAAACTTATATTTACTATATTTTGACAAGCATTAGAGTCAAGTCTGCGTTAGTTTTACCTAACGCGTGTTTTTTTTTTTTTCTTGCAAGGTAAAAGACAAGTGCGGTTTTTTTCCATACTACACGAAGAAGAATTTTTCAGTTGTATTTTGTTTTCAGAGTTTTTTTTTTTTTTTAGTGGTCGCGTGAGTACTTCGACGATGACAAGCTTAAATAAAATATCGGAAGGGAAAATAAAGCGGGATATGAATGGAAGTTTTCAACAGCAAGGAAAGATCTGAACAAAGCAGAGGGTGGAAATGAAAAATTGAGAAGGTAAGGATTATTGAAGCGAAGGGAAATGTCCAGGTTGGAGAAAAACCTGAGAGAGAGAGAGAGAGAGAGAGAGAGAGAGAGAGAGAGAGAGAGAGAGAGAGAAATATTAACCATGAACATGTAATACAAAAAAGGGAGATAGAGTGAAACTGTAAACAGAAGTTCCAACAACACGGGAGAGAGAGAGAGAGAGAGAGAGAGAGAGAGAGAGAGAGAGAGAGAGAGAGAGAGAGAGAGAGAGAGAGAAATATTTACCATGAACATGTAATACAAAAAGGGAGAGAGAGAGAAAAATATTAACCATGAACATATATCACAAAAAAAGAGATAGAGTAAAACTGTAAACAGAAGTTGCAACAAGAGAAAGAGAGAGAGAGAGAGAGAGAGAGAGAGAGAGAGAGAGAGAGAGAGAGAGATATTAACCATGAACATGTAACACAAAAAAGGAGAAAGAGTAAAACTGTAAACAAAGTTGCAACAACACGAGAGAGAGAGAGAGAGAGAGAGAGAGAGAGAGAGAAGAGAGAGAAGACTCAAATACCAAATAAAAAATCAAAAAAAGATTTGGTGTTGCAAGGGAGATGTATTAGTGTACAGGGGAAAGAGGATTATGAGGAACAGGGAGCGAAGGAGAGAGAAACAAGGTTGAGGGGTGGGAGGGGGAGGGGAATGGTTGATAAAAAAAGGAGGAGAAGAGGGAAGAAAGGAGATGTAAAATGGAGAGGAGGGGAGGCTGGTGGTGGAGGAGGAGGAGGGAAGGGGATAATGATTTTTGAGGATTGTGGTAGTTCTGGTTGGGTGACTGTGATTGGGAGATGGAATAGGGTGGAGGTTAATATAGATGGGTGGGGATAGGATAGGAGTAGACAAGGGAGTAGACATGGGAGTGATGGGAAGTAGAAAAGAGATGGGTTGGAATAGACACGAAAGGTCTACAAAAGCCTAAGGATTAGATCAGACATGAGAAGGACATTTGTGCTGAATAAATTCGTGAACATTGGAGAACCACCTTTTTAAAAATAAATTAGCATTGACGTTGGAAACATTTTCCTACTTAGAATATATTTGACATTATACGGACAGCTCTTCAGAATAAACTTGGCAGCAGTTGGAAAAACTGACCTCTTTTTTTTAAATGAATTAGGATTGGCTTTTTAGAATCATGTTCCTTCTTAGAATATATCTGATATATACTTGACAGCGACTGGAAAAACTGACTTTATCAATTCAGTATGCATTGTAGGATCATCCATTCTGAATAAATGTAGGAGTCTTTGAAGGAACACATTTTCTAAATAGATACAGTGAGTCCTGAAGGAACACCCCATTCTGAATAAATCTAGGGGACTTTGGATGAATGCACTTTCTGAATACATTTAGTAAGCCCAGAAGGAACATTCCATTCTGAATAAACCTAGGAGACTTTAGACATTCCATTCTGAATAAACCTAGGAGACTTCCATTCTAATAAATCTAGGGAATGTTGACCTTCTGAATACATTTAGTAAGCCCTGAAGGAACATTCCATTCTGAATAAATCTAGGGGACTTTGGAGGAATGCACTTTCTGAATACATTTAGTAAGCCCTGAAGGAACATTCCATTCTGAATAAATCTAGGAGACTTTAGAGGAATGCACTTTCTGAATACATTTAGTAAGCCCTGAAGGAACATTCCATTCTGAATAAATGTAGTAGATGCTGAAGGAATGCACTTTCTGAAAAACATTTAAAAGTATGCAAGGAACATTCCATTCTGAATAAATCTAGGAGACTTTGGAGAATGCACTTTCTGAATACATGTAGTAGTAAGAAGGAACATTCCATTCTGAATTTTTAGGAGACTTTGGAGAACATGGGAATACATGTAGAAGTTCGAAGGAACATTCCATTCTGAATAAATGAGTTTCACTGAGACTTTTTGAAAAAATATGATAAAAGTATGCAATAGACACTCGATGAACAGCGAGGCATCCTCTTCCATTGCGTGAGTAGCAAAGGACTTGAAGTTGTAAGGCCTACTGGGAGGAGCTTTACTAGACTTTTTGACGAGTCGAATCAGTTGTTGTAAGGCATCCTCTTCCATTGCGTAGGCAAATTAAAGCTGTAGGCCTACTGGAAGGAGCATTAGGCTCTCTCTCTCTTACTCTCTCTCTCTCTCTCTCTCTCTCTCTCTCTCTCTCTCTCTCTCTTTCTCTCTCTCTCTAGGTCTAAGCATTTCATTTCCATCCTTCTTAAGCTCTCTCTCTCTCTCTCTCTCTCTCTCTCTCTCTCTCTCTCTCTCTCTCTCTCAAGTCTAAGGCATTTCCATCCTGTTAGGCACAACGTGAACTAATCTCTCTCTCTCTCTCTCTCTCTCTCTCTCTCTCTCTCTCTCTCTCTCTCTCTCTCTCTCTCTCTCTCTCTCAAGTCTAAGGCATTTCCATCCTGTTAGGCACAAAGTAAAATAATTTCTCTCTCTCTCTCTCTCTCTCTCTCTCTCTCTCTCTCTCTCTCTCTCTCTCTCTCTCTCTCTCTCTCTCTCTCTCTCTCTCGCCAAGATAATTGTAGAATTTTTATTAGGTTTTATGGCTGTGCCAACGGGAAGGGACTGCGAATGTTAATTGGGTTATTTTTGCCTGTAAGGGGGGGGAAAGCTATTGTGTATTTAGCTTACGTTCTTAATTTGGAGGTTGGTTTAGCGTTAAGCCTTTTAATTTTTGTCCGTTTGGGCCTTAAACGATTGTATCAGATTTTCATCATAGAGTTGAATACACTTTTGTATTAAGGTATAACTGCATTACATATAACCTTAGGTATTGTAATATTTTTGTACCTTTTTTAATTTTATTTTTCATTTAATGGTTTTTACACAAATGGTGTTGAGGCCCATTTATTTTTCACTCAAAATTATCATAGATGGTTAGATTTATTCATTAAGTTTTTTTCTCAACATTACCATAACTGGCTAAATTTATTTGTTCACGTTATAGATTTCTTTCCCTAAATTAAGGTTACCATTTTTTTATATCACCAAATTTAAAACATTTTTTATTTCACTATAAAAGATTTCTTGTTTCATTTACTATGCACCCTATTTAACTCAGTGTGATATTCAGTCATTTTTGTTCAGTTAAAATGCAACCAATTGCATGATAATACTTAAAACAAACAATTGCTTGACAATACTTAAAACACAAACAATTGCATGCAACTGGATGGTATCTTCGGGGCAACCCTCGGAAATATAATTATTCACGAAAAGAAATAAAAGTAACGGAAACTTATGAAAAAGTCAAAAGCGTCTTCGCAATTCATCGAAATGGCGCAGTCTCATTTAATCTCGCTTCACTCAATTTCATTTCATTTCGCTCAGATTCGCGTTTGACGTTTAGTCAGACGTGAAGAGAGGGAAATTAAATGAAAATCAAAATGCGTTATTATAAAACCTACAACTACAATGGACTCGCGCTGTGATGGGACTCTCTCTCTCTCTCTCTCTCTCTCTCTCTCTCTCTCTCTCTCTCTCTCTCTCATGTGGTCAGTCTGACGTTCATACTACTTTGCTTTGCAATTCATTTCAGTATATTCTCTCTCTCTCTCTCTCTCTCTCTCTCTCTCTCTCTCTCTCTCTCTCTCTCTCTCTCTCTCATGTGGTCAGTCTGACGTTCATATTACTTTGCTTTGTAATTCATTTCAGTATATTCTCTCTCTCTCTCTCTCTCTCTCTCTCTCTCTCTCTCTCTCTCTCTCTCTCTCTCTCTCATGTGGTCAGTCTGACGTTCATATTACTTTGCTTCGTAATTCATTTCAGTATATTCTCTCTCTCTCTCTCTCTCTCTCTCTCTCTCTCTCTCTCTCTCTCTCTCTCTCTCTCTCAAATCTGTTTTATTTAGTTACTCATTCAGATTGGTGTTCTCACAAATGAATTTCTTTCCCTCTATCTTTTTTTTCACTCTATATCGCAAATATATTTATATTAGCACATATTTAGATTAATGCTCTCTCTCTCTCTCTCTCTCTCTCTCTCTCTCTCTCTCTCTCTCTCTCTCTCTCTCTCTCTCTCTCTCTCTCAAATCTGTTTTTATTTTGTCACTCATTCAGATTGCTGTTCTCACAAATTAATTTCTCTCCCTCCATGTTTCTTTTCTCTCTCTCCCTCTGGCATATGTGTTTATACTGTCACTCATTTAGAATAATGCTCTCTCTCTCTCTCTCTCTCTCTCTCTCTCTCTCTCTCTCTCTCTCTCTCTCTCTCTCTCTCTCTCTCTCTCTGTTCCTGGTAATAGGAATATTAATATCTGATAATAAACTTGCACAAAAATGCTTGTGCATCAAATGCAACCATGAATTCACTGATGTGTTTTCAAATATGATTTCTTTTGAATTATGATCGGTTGAAACTGCGTACAGGCACAAAATATTAAGTAATAATTTGATAATAAGTTGATAAATATTAATCTTTTTTTTATCGATATAAAATGAATCTCTTTTTTTATGCATGTACTATTACTGTATAAGACCTGGGTAATTTTGCTGAAATAAGAGTCTATATTACTTTAGAAAATGTGATGTTATACAAACAGATATACATACATACATAAATTCATACATACATACAGACACACATATATATGTATATTATACATATAAATATATATATACATATAGATATGTATATAGGCTATATGTATATATATATGTATATATATGTATGTATGTATATGTATATATACACATACATACAATTCCTCTAAAAGTACGTGCACGTGTGAAATACACAATGATAAATAACACATCGAAAATCACAGTATTTCTAGTTCACTCTCAACCAAACTGAACTGAATCCGAGCCCCTCTTTCTCCGTCCAGGATCTCGGCCGAGTTGTATATCGCCTCTCCGATGAGGTTAGAATTTAGTAATGTCCATTTTATGTAAATTTGATCAAATATATTTTCATGGTACAGCGATTCCGAAGTAGAAGCTCGGGAAATATCGTGGTAAAGCTTACTTGTAGGTCTTTATTTTGGGGTAGTTAAGATGTTTTTCATTATGAGGCATTTTTATTTATCTATTTTTTTTTTTTTTTTGAAGGGAACTATTATTTGTATCCACCTGCTGACAATGTGGGCGGAAGATTTATTTTTCCTTTTATTTGGTCATTTTCCCAGTGCTTGGTTTTATGCCTAAATCGCGTATTCCATTCCATTCCATTCCATTCCATATGTCTGTCACATTTCTCATCCGTCTGTGTGTTTCTTTGTCATTGTTACCTTGTCGACGCCGTAGGGGATCACTTCCGTCAGTGCACCTCACAAGGTGCACTGTAGACATTACTAAAGGGTCTTTGCAGCGTCCCTTCGGCCCCTAGCTGCAACACCTTTCATTCCTTTTACTGTATCTCCATTCATATTATCTATCTTATATATTGCTATCCACCCTCTCTTAGCAATTATTTCCTAGTGCAGCTGCGAGGTTTTCCTCCTGTTACACCTTTCAAACCTTTCTTCTGTCAATTTCCCTTCCAGCGCTGAACGACCTCATAGGTCCCAGCTCTTGGCCTTTGACCTAAACTTGATATTCCATTCCATTCCGTCACCTTGTCGACACTAACTCTTCCTACATGGTCGAAAAGATTTCAGCCAGTCGTTGTTTACAAGCGTCGTGCTTAGATATTTATGAAGGGGGATCGGCCACTGTCTGTTCTGTCTGTATCTTGTCCGTCTGTTGTTTCTTATTCTGTAGGTACTGTACAATACTCTCCAAAGTTGGGAATTCGTCCAAATTCCTTTTCCGTTCACGACCATAAACTTGCCCATAACCTCTGAACTAGAAACGACAGTCGCCATATTTGGCCTGCATATTCCACCAGCTATTTCCCTTTCGGCACGAAACCAAGGCTAGTGACCTTGTGACCTTGAGAATGACCTTCATACTAAAAACAGCTGCATTCACGACACTCGTGCTTCACAGACACTTATTGTCCGGGGAAGGTTATGGGAATTATCTGTCTTTACTAAAACTAAAAAGGTGTCTTCTTCGACATATCATTACTTTATTCTGAATGCTATAAGAGAGAAGCCGGTGATAAGTTTTTGGAGTGAAGCTGACAAATAAAACTTTGTTTTCCTCGATAATTAATTTCAATTTTCTAATTTAACTAATTTTACCATCTCGCTGTTTTTTCGTCTTGATTAATATATGAAAACTACCATTAACCTCGATAGTAATGTAACTGGATGGTTGTATTTTTGTTAATTAATTTTAATAAGGTTTGCATACATGTAAACACATTACGGATGTATGCCAATAAATGTACACAGGCAACCCAGTGTTCCTGTATAATCAAGGGTGTAGCATATCTGATCAGCCACCGAGCTAATATAGTGAAACGCGGCGATGAGGTACCGTAGACTTTTTACTTGCTAATATAATGCTAGGTATTATTGCTGCTAAATACAATAGAACAGAGCTCTCTCTCTCTCTCTCTCTCTCTCTCTCTCTCTCTCTCTCTCTCTCTCTCTCTCTCTTATTACAGGCGTAGTTTCCTGTTGCTTGTTTGCTTGTTGTACGTTATCTACATAATGGTTGGGCATTTTCCCAATGGAAGGTGTTCTTATGTACTGTTAATCTTACTGTATATGTGCCCATCTTTAGATGACTAATGGCTCAGTAGGAGGTAATGTAAGAGTGATAGAATTCGTTTCAATCTCATTTTTAGTTGTCTGTAAAAGAAAACTATTTTGCCGGCTTTGTCTGTCCGTCCGCACTTTTTTCTGTCCGCATGTTTCTGTCCGCCCTCAGATCTTAAACACTACTGAGGCTAGAGGGGTGGAAATTGCTATGTTGATCATCCACCCTCCAATCATCAAGCATACCAAATTGCAGCCCTCTAACCTCGATAGTTTTGATTTTATTTAAGGTTAAGCCACCACCGGGCCGTGGTCCAAGTTTCATGGGTCGCGGCTCATACAGCATTATACGGAGACCACCGAAAGATAGATCTATTTTCGGTGGCCTTGATTATACGCTGTAGCGGCTGTAGAGAAAACTAGTTTGCGCCGAAGAAACTTTGGCGCATTTTTTACTTGTATCTTACCGTAGCTTTTCATTATGTCCATACATATATGCATACGTAATTCATATCCATATGTTTTCTGCTGATGTTATCTGCGTTTCAATTATTCATTTTTCGTTCTAGTAATTAATACATATTTTCTCAGTTTTCTTAAGGTCTTCTTCCCAGTAGCATTTTTAAGCAAATTTGCCATTTTTGAAGAATCTCTTATGATCTTTTCTCTGCATTTGCATTCCATTAAGAATATGGCGTGAATTATATACAAGCTAGTCCGACTTAAAAAAAGAAAACACATGCTATTTAAATATCACAAGAGCAACAGTCTTCAGTGGTAGCCATTATTGTTATGAATATGTTTTTTATCATTTTCCCATTCCCCTTTTTATGTCCCCCACCCTCTCTTATACACCCTCCCATCCCCCACCCACACTGACTGACTGTGCTCTCTCTCTCTCTCTCTCTCTCTCTCTCTCTCTCTCTCTCTCTCTCTCTCTCTCTCTCTCTCTCTCTCTGTTATCTCTCTCATATTCTCTTGAAATTTGCATTCCTTTGGGAAACATTCGAAGTTATCTCTGCACCAGCCCCCTTTTTCTGTTCCTCCTCCTCCTCCTCCTCCTCCTCCTCCTCCTCCTCTTGCTTCCCTTTCTTGACTTATATAACAGGGAGACATCTCTTTAATTCCCAAATGTTTTTATAGCGTTATCCATAAAGGACCCCCAAAACTGCTTCTCTGTCGGTGTCTTTTATGTCTGAAATACGTTGTGTCCAATTTGATCTTCGCCCCTCTCCTCTCTCTCTCTCTCTCTCTCTCTCTCTCTCTCTCTTCTCTATATCTATATATATATATATATATATATATATATATATATATATATATATATATATATATATATATATATATATATATATATATATATATATATATATATATATATATATATATATATATATATATATATATATATATATATATATATATATATATATATATATATATATATATATATATATATACATTTGTATGTCTTGCATTTTCCTACATCCCTTCTTTCACTTCCATTGTCTTCGTTATCTTTTTCTATTTTCTTTCCTCCCATTCCCCACTTTCAATCGGTTATTTTCATTGTTTCCACTTTCGCTCTCATCTTCCCTTCATCCTTTTCGCACGCGCCCGTTCTCCATTCACTGCTTATGGTCTTGTATTTTCTTTGCTTTGATGGTTCCTTGCCGCCTTCCATCTTCCTCAATTTCCACTCTCTCTCTCTCTCTCTCTCTCTCTCTCTCTCTCTCTCTCTCTCTCTCTCTCTCTCTCTCTCCACTTATAGCCTTATTTTTCCCGTCTCAAACACTTCAGCCCCATTACGCCCCACGTTCATGGGCCATGTGGCCGCCATCATAGTGCATTATTTTATAGTTTAAAAAGGTGTCTTATTTTTGCGGGCCCCATTCTCTTGCCTCCTCCCCCTCCTCCTCCTCCTCCTCTTCCTCCTCCTCCTCCTCCTCTCCAACACATCTAGGCTACGCCGAAGTCCCTTCCAGTTCACCCGGTCCTTGGACCAACCTGTTTCACTGTTTATTTTAATTTGTTTTTATGTATTTTTTTATGGTTTTCATTAATGTTCCTCGTGACAAAGCAATTAGGATAACTAACGTTCCCTTCCATATGGACGTTACGTACAGTGTCGAAGCTAGGATGGGATAACTAACGTACCCATCCACACGAACGTTACGTCCAGTGTCGAAGCTAGGATGGGATAACTAACGTTCCCCATCCATATGGACGTTTACGTAGTGTCGATGCTAGGATGGGATAAATAACGTACCCATCCATATGGACGTTACGTCCAGTGTCGAAGCTAGGATGGGATAAATAACGTATCCATCCATATGGACGTTACGTACAGTGCCGAAGCTAGGATGGGATAAATAACGTACCCATCCATATGGACGTTACGTACAGTGCCGAAGCTAGGATGGGATAAATAACGATATATGGACGTTAACAGTGTCCTATCCATCCATGGGACGTTACGTACAGTGTCGAAGCTTAGGATGGGATAAATAACGTACCCATCCATATGGGCGTTACGTACAGTGTCGAAGCTGGGATTGGATAACTAACGTGCCCATCCAGAGGTCTGAATGCTGAGAGTTCAGTACCCGTAAACTGTCGTGGTTACACACACAAAAAAAATATTTTTATTGATACACTTTGTATTTTTATTATTATTATTATTATTATTATTATTATTATTATTATTATTATTATTATTATTATTTACCTATCTTCATCGAGGTTACTCCAAAGTCAATGCTCCCTTACCTTGTCCATCATTCCTCGTCCTCCTCCTCCTCCTCCTCCTCCTCCTCCTCCTCTTCTTCTTTTTCTTCTTCTTCTTCTTCTTCTTCTTCTTCTTCTTCTTCTTCCATTCTCTTGCAAAAGCTGGGAGAGCCATGTAATAATTTTATTGAATTAGTCTTTCAATAATTTTTTCTATACCAAATGATACTACACAACTACGGGACTTAAAATGAAATATTATAGATTTAAAATGTAAAAAATGTACAAATTTAAGTAGCTTATTTTCCTATGCAAAATAATTTTCAGTTAAGATTTAATAACAGGGGAGCTTTATTGCGCGTGGTACCGGTAGAACAGACTTCAAACTCTTTTGAGATAGAGATAGATTGATTGTTTGATATATTTATATATGCACGACTTGAGTATCATAACTTTTGGAATAAATTTGTATAGTAAATTGTTTAAGATTTTCATTTCGCCATTAACCATATTTTGAAGGCTAATAAAGAAATCTTTATTAACATTCTTATCTTCATAAATCGAGATACAGGAAAGGACCATTTCATGCCCTTATCAGGCATACTGTACTTTACCTGTATTTTTCCCAGATTCTTTCTGTTATGAAAGGTTCTGTAGCTTCTAGTTCTGTAATGTTTCAGTGTCAATGACTTTATCTTGCGGAAAATTCTCTGTTCTCCATTGTATCATTACATGAAAATTCAGACTTTTAGTTTTCTGTAAGAGAAAACTATTGTGCCGGCTTTGTCTGTCCGTCCGCAGGTTTTCTGTACGCCCTCAGATTTTAAAAACTACCGACGTTAGAGGGCTGCAAATTGGTATGTTGATCATCCACCCTCCAGTCATCAAAAATACCAAATTGTAGCCCTCTAGCCTGAGTGGATTTTATTTTATTAAAGCTAAAGTTAGCCCTAATCGTGCATGTGGCAACGATATAAGCCAGGCCACCACCGGGCCGTAGTTAAAGATTCATAGGCCGCGGCTCATAAAGCATTATACCGAAATCACCGAAAGATAGATCTGTTTTCGGTGGCTTCGATTATACGCTGTACAGAAAGCTCGATTGCGCCGAAGAAACTTCGGCGCATTTATTACTTGTTTTTGTTTTTTGACTCCTTGTGACCACTGATTTGTTATAAAAAATTTTTAATGCATTTCATATGTGTGATGTGAGGCGTTTTGAGACTTTTAAGCCTAATGGAACTATTACTAAATGTTGATTTTAATCGCATTTATCATTTAAACAATTTATTGCAGTTAAATGCATTTATTATTCCTTGAACAAAATTTTATCGATATAGTTTTTGTAATTTCAGTTTGTTTGACATTTTCTTCCTGATAGTAGTAATTATTGAAATTCAGTATAGATTACTGTTTGTCGTCTTAGAATTAAAATCAGTAAGAAATAAATTTAAAGGGTAGAAGACTTGAATGCATAATTTGCTATGTTTAAAAGCATTTATCATTATGGCTTATAGACATATATATATATATATATATATATATATATATATATATATATATATATATATATATATATATATATATATTATTATGAACTCATGTAGGTGGTACAGGGTTCAACCAGGTTCTTTTGATCTGATTTTATAATCAATACCACAATGGAAGAATTCCAAGGAGTATCACTGACAAACAAACCCCTCAGATAATCTCAGAAAGGATATACAAAATACTCGACAATAAGTTTTTAACAATTTACTACAAAAATAATAATCAACATTTAGAAAGCTCACTGAAAACTGGATAAATGGGGAAGAAGAAAACATACATTCATCAACAATAAAAATCCCATACACAGCCGCAGTCGCCTACCTAACTATCACACTAAGGCAAAGAGAAAGCGACAAGATAAAGGTAGAACAAATTCTCTCTCAATCACACAATAGTGGTAGACAAAAAGGGGGAAAAAGGAAATCTTAACCTACTAACAATAATTTCAAAACAATCTTAATACTTCTTAAACATACTTATGCATTTTATCACGAAGGATTATATATGGTAACATGTACAGTCGACAAGAAAAATGGATTCCCAACGGGAACACTATGCCTCTAAAAGGTTGTCCTGTTCTGCCTGAAAGACCCCTTTCTGGGATCACAGCACGTCCTTGCAATGAACAGGCTAAATTTCGTTACACGAGGAAGACAACTTATATAATCGAAATAAAGTGGTTAATAGGAGTCTTACGTTTCCTCCACCACTGAAGACCTCCTCACGACTCCAAGGACACAGTGTTATAGGCAGTGGCAGTTAGACCGCGACGTCCTCCAAAGATTTAACTCTCCTTTCCAGCTGCTAAGTACCAAGAGGCTCACAATCCTGGCCTCCAAATCTCAGTCCAGAACTCCAGCTCAAAGGTTGAAAGGAGGTCAAAAGTCACACTCCGGAGACACTGCAAGAAGGAGAGCGTCGCTACAAGACTGCCGAAATATCACAGGTCCTTCTCAAATGAAGCCGAATACAGGAGTTTTCTCATGATCCAAAGGCGCCCTCGACAGAACAGAGGAACAGGATAAGATGCCGAAAACAGGCGACGAACAGCCGAACCATCATGCATGAAAAATAAAAAACAAACTTCATGGGCGGAGTATCAATTATGTAACAACAACCGTTAAAGGAGGAAAAACACCCAAATCCAGCTTTCAAGGGAGTACTGGACTAAATTTACAACTACAAAACTTTAAACGAAATAAAAGTATTCAAGAAACATTAAATTATAAATAAAATTGATTAATTTATGATAATATATATATATATATATATTATAAAATGTATAAGAGTCGTCAGCCGTCACCGGTGTCAGCCGAAAATGACCTGCCTCTGCTAATATGATAAATTAGGGGAAAAATGAATAAATTCATCACATGCGAGCTAATTAACATCATTAAAACATGATTAGGTTATGATTGACTAGGATTTACCATTAGAGCACCTGATTTTCGAGAGGTAAAAAAAAACTCACCTGAAATTTTTTTTTTTTTTTTAGGGGACGAATAGCAGAGGTTTTGCAGCTTCCACTGAGAATGTTTTTTTTTTTTATTATTGTTATTATTCTTTTTGCTGTTTAAAAGGTACGTCTGTGTTTGGGTGCCTTTTTTTTTAGGGGACGAATAGCAGAGGTTTTTTTGCAGCTTCCACTGAGAATGTTTTTTTTATTGTTGTTATTATTCTTTTTGCTGTTTGGGTACGTACAGCTGACCTTTGCAAAAAAAAAAGAAGATGGAGTCCTTATGGTTTTGCTCATAAGAAATGATGCTTTCAACCGATATTTGTAAGTTTTATGCTTTGGGATAAAGGGTGACTTGTTGCTGGGGTGTTTTTTTTTTTTTGGGGGGGGCCGTATAGAACGCAACCTTGTAATGAACGGAGAGCGATGCTAATTATTGTTAATTATTTCGGGGCATATGTAGTATTCCTTTTCAAGTGCTGTTGCAGTTCACTCTTGATTAGTGGGAATCCATGGACAAGGTCTTCTGTATATGTGTGTACACACACACACACACACATATATATATATATATATATATATATATATATATATATATATATATATATATATATATATATATTCATATATATTTATATATATCCATATATGTATTTATATATATGTATATATATATAAAATTTATATATATATATATATATATATATATGTGTGTGTGTGTGTGTGTGTGTGTGTGTGTGTGTATGTTTGTATGTATATACATACATCTCTATATAAGTTTATATAATGAAAAATTGCCCAAAATCACCCCCATCCTTGAAGAGACTGCTCTATTGCCTCCGTAGATGAGGCACGAAGAGGTTGCCCTTCCCGTCGACCTCTGAATAGAAA
>NC_089741.1:26911491-26923991 GCF_040412425.1 Macrobrachium rosenbergii
TTGTTCTGTTTTATTTAATTCATTAATTTTTTTGTCATGTTTCCGCGGGAAAACTGTTAATTAGACAACAGATTTGGGTATTTTTGTTGACAGATAAACTCCTGAAGAAGTGAGGAAAACCAAAACCCAGCGGCCATGAAAATGTAAATCTGTTTAAAATAGTTGTTTTATTTTATTTAAATAATTGATTTTTTGTGTCATTTTTCCGTCGGAAAACTGTTACTCAGGCAATACATTTAAAACATTTAGGTATTTTTGTTGACATAAACTCCCGAAGTAAAACAAAATGGAAAAATTAATACGTGTTTGTGTCATGTTGCTGTAGGTAAACTGTATCTCCGACAATACATTTATTACGTTCAAGTATTTTGTGTTTACTGATAAACTCAAAAAAAGAATGAAGTTCAAAAGTGTCACACACACCAATTGCCTGAGCCTGTATTTCTATTTAATATAATTCTTCCACTATATTTAAATTTATAAGTTTTTGTGTTGTGATTTTGTAGGAAAACTATTACGTAGGCGATGTATTTGATAAACTTAGGTATTTTGTATTTACTGATAAACTCCTGAAGAAAAAATAAAGTTGAAAAAAAAAACTCTCACCTATTACCTCAGCTTGTTTCAAAGGTGTTTTCGTATTTTTTTTTTTTTTGTTGCAGCATTAATTGTGGGGTTATTTAGTTATACAATGAATATTTGAAAAGTTTGACTTCTTCATGATATTTAGATAACTTAAATAAATCTTTTATAATATCGTCACCCTCATAAACTAACTGCCTAAGTCATTTTTCATTGATTTTTGGATTTTTGCCTAAAACAAATCTCCAATATGTGTCGCACCTACTGGTATACTTGCCTAAGTCATATGTAGAAAGTAAGTGGAATAAATTTCCCAAAAAGCTTTCTGCCTAAGTCACTCAGTGACTTAGGCATTATTATCACTATGTCTAAGTCATGATTGTGACTTTTGCAAAAAAATGACTTAGGCAGTTAGTTTATGAGGGTGACGATATGTAATATTCGTCTTACACAAATGTTCATAATTCGAAAAGGTATTCAGAACGATATACATACATATACACATACATATATGTATGTATATCGTTCTGAATGCCTTTTCGAATTATGAACATTTATGTAAGTGGGTAATATTACATATTATAAAGGATTTATTTAAGTTATCTAAATATCATGAAGAATTATATATATATATATATATATATATATATATATATATATATATATATATATATATATATATATATATATATATAATAATCGTGTTAAATTAGGAAAAAAACCACTTCATGATTTTTATATAATTTCCTACTATTGTTTATCAAAGAATATATATATATATATATATATATATATATATATATATATATATATATATATATACACACATATACATACAAACATATATATATATAATATATATATATATATATATATATATATATATATATATATATATATATATATATATACTTTGATAAAAAACATTTTGGAAATTAAAATAATTTAAAAATCATGCAAGGTAAATTTTATTTTTTGCTAATTTAATTATTTTTTACTTACGCTCCATAGACAAAACACCAGAAACATTAGAGGCCTATCAACAACTCTTGATATCAGTAATAAAATAATAAAAGACTGAAAGAAATTCATGGTTTAATGACGCGAGGATTTCGGTCATTTTCAGCTCGTGTGCAGTTTATAGAACGAGCTGCTTTGGAAGTGTTGACTTACAATTCATCAGGTAAAAAAACATGAGTAACGACCCATGATAACAAGTCGCGGTCGATAATGCTTTCAGTCAACCCTGTAATTCTCGTCATAGCTCTTCTTTCATATTTATCAGTTTACACTTGTTCTTTATTTTTCTCTTCATCTTTATTTTCTTTTCTTCGCGTGCGACAGGAGCTTCCATTGCGGTAAAACGTCTTTGTACCCAAAGCCGTGGTGGCTGCTAGGTTTTTTTTTTGGGGGGGGGGGAGTGAGGGGAAGGAATTGGGGTGGGGTGTAGGAGGGGGTGAGGCATCAAAATCACAAGTTGTTATGATCCACATGATAAGTAATGCCCCGGGCCATTAATGGCAACGACCCATTAGATCCAAAAGGTGAATAATGGGCGTTTGTACGTAAAGCAAGGAAGGGGTAGGGGGATAGAGGGGGAGGGGGAAGAATTGCCTGACGTCTTAGGACATTGCTAATTTAGGGATCTCATAAAAGACCCCCGACAAGAACAAATAAAACACGGCGGGGGCCAAATATATGCCATCATTACCAGCTGAAAACTTGGCGTGTTTCTGATGCATTTCACCATTACATTGATGAATGACACCGAATCATGCAGGGGAGGGGAACAAGATGAGTTGGGATGATCAGGGGTGGAGGGAAAGCGGGGTGAGGGTAGGTAGGTAGGTAGGGGGTGGGTACGTGGAAAGGGGGTAGGGGAGTGATTCTCTTAATTGCCGGTGTTTGGGGGTTATGAAAGCCCGTTATAGTTTTATCAATGGCTCAATGCATGTCATTCGTGGGGTACAACGCTCTCTCTCTCTTTCTCTCTCTCTCTCTCTCCTGCATGTTATAGGTAATTAAGTGCTTGTGGATAACAGAACTAAAAGTATTAAACTCTCTCTCTCTCTCTCTCTCTCTCTCTCTCTCTCTCTCTCTCTCTCTCTCTCTCTCTCTCTCTCTCTCCTGCATGTTACAAGTAATTAAGTGGTTGTGGATAATAGAACTAAAAGTATTAAACTCTCTCTCTCTTCTCTCTCTCTCTCTCTCTCTCTCTCTCTCTCTCTCTCTCTCTCTCTTAATGTTTTGAATAATCTTATGTTTGTGTGTATAACAGAGCTGAAAGTATTAAACTCTCTCTCTCTCTCTCTCTCTCTCTCTCTCTCTCTCTCTCTCTCTCTCTCTCTCTCTCTCTCTCTCTCTCTCCTTTTAATGACTGTACATGCCAATGTAGGCACATCAGGCAAAACCAGATATACCCGGAAGGGTCCTGATAGATCTCCAAAACCCATTTCTACTGGACGTAGAGACCGAAGGAGGAGGAGAAGACAGAACTCTTTCTTTTTTTCTATTTTTTTAATACTCCAAGTGGTTCCTTCAAGGAACGAAGGAGCGAGACGAAAATAGAGCAATAAAGGATAAGGAAAACACGGGTGTGAAAATTGAGAGTGTGATGCCGCTGTTGCTGAATATAACGTAAGGATTAGAAAAAAATAGCGAAAATGGCACAAAACGGGAAAAAAATATTATGGACTTAGAGGAAGAAAAATAAAAAAGAATATATCTTAAGGATTACTAAAAACAGAAAATGGTACAGATCGGAAATATTAGTATGGAACTTAGAGGGAGGGAGGAAGGGGGAGTCTTCAAAATTAGTGAGATGCATTATACTCCCATTTTCTTTTTTCTTATTTTACTTCGTTCGCGAAAGTAAAGAATTAAGGCAAATGCGTAAAAACAAAAAAGGAAAAATATAACAAACATAAAAAAAGAATAATTCAGGGAAAAATAGACATATAGTAATTGACGAGACTAGAAAATAGAAAAATAGATATAAAATAAATATTTCAAAGGAAAATTTAAGGCAAAAACATACATTGAATGCACTTCTTTTTTGTTGTTGGGGGGGGGGGGTTTAACCAGTAGTTTTTTGAGTGTTTTTGGTAAGATTCTACTGTCAGATAGTTTTAACGAAACCAATAAATTGCATTTCATAAAGGAATGGATGAAAATTGATAAACTAGGAAATGTAAGTGACGGGAAAAGAAGAATTACAAGACGAATAAGAATATAAAAAAAATGAAATAGAAATTGAGGCTCTAGACAGAAGTCAACATTGCAAAGGCGACAGAAGGGAAATAGACACGGAAATATATGTAAAAGACCACTTTAAAAAAACTGAAAGAACACTTTATTCCATACTGAAAAAAAACACTTTATTCGAGACTGAAAAAAACACTTTATTCAAGACCGAAAAAAACACTTTATTCAAGACTGAAAAAAACACTTTATTCCAGACTGAAAAAAACACTGTATTCAAGACTGAAAAAAAAAAACACTTTATTCAAGACTGAAAGAGCACTTTATCCACGGGAACAGAGAAGGGAAACGGCGAAAGCGTTACCCCCAGAGGAATGCCGACAAAGACAAAGATAAAAAAAAAAAAAAACGAGAGAGAGACGAATATAAAAATAAAATGAAATAAAATGAAATAGGGGGTTAGTGGCCGAAACAAAAACCACTTTATTCAATTATCCCGCGGCCTCAAACGCCAGAAATTGATCTGGGAATGCTTCTACGATTAGATTATCCGAAGGTGAACAGGCCCCCAGAATGTCGTCGGCCATAACCATTACCTTTATCTAAATGTTCCTGGGGATTGTATACCGCCACATATTTCCGAGGCTCGACCCTAGGTATTTTTCAATGTCCACGGCAGCATTTCCCTTTAGTGCACACGCTCGCTCTCTCTCTCTGTCTCTCTCTCTCTCTCATGCACACACAATTCGAGGATTTGTGTTCGTAGGGCAGCATTTCCTATAATGCTTTCTCTCTCTCTCTCTCTCTCTCTCTCTCTCTCTCTCTCTCTCTTTATCACGCACAAATTCGAATATTTCTGCTCATAGGCCATCATTTCCTTTAATGCGCTCTCTCTCTCTCTCTCTCTCTCTCTCTCTCTCTCTCTCTCTGCTTGGTTTCCATAAAAAAGGAAAATAAAATCTGATTTATAATGATTACTAAAAATTTCGTTGCGTCCCCAGAGTGCGACAAAAAAGAAAGACGCAATGTATCCAGTTCGGACAAAGCGCAAGGCAGTCGTTTTGTAAAAGACGCAAGGCAGCTAGGATAGAAAAGACGCAAGGTTAGTCATTATGGATAAGACGCTAGGTAGCCATTTTTAAAGAGATGAGACATTCAGTATGAAAAATTCGTGAGTTATTCTTTATTGAAAATTCGCAAAGGCGCTAGGTAGCCACACTAGATAGTCAGTATGAAAAAGAAGTACGCTAGGAAGTATAGGACAGACACAAGTAGCCACGCAAGATAGCCGCCATGAAAAAATTCGAGATAACTATGTAAGGAAAATAGCAAGTATGAAAAAATTGGAAGGTATGCCAGTATGACAATGACGCAATGAAACTAGTGTGTAAAGTATTTTACTTTGGGTGTGAATTCATAGCATAATTCCCACTGCACTTTCTGCTTGGTAATAATGTTTTCTTATGATGCATGATTTTTTTTTTTTGCCTTTTCCTTTGCAAGTATTTTTTTTTATTTTAATTCCTTCAGTTTTCTTGTGGTGTTCATTAAGAAGCATTGTGGTGAACGCTTCGTCTTGACATAAGTTTTTACATAATGTAATGCACACCAAAGTGTATTTTTATCCTGCAAAAAAAAAAAAAAAACTCCTGGTACTGAAATTAGCGGTATGCTTTATGATGGCTAAAAACTCCTCCCCCCCATTTCCCCCCGAATCATTTTTTGGGGGGAACTACTTTGGACACCATCATAATTCAAAGCACAGTTTGGATAAGAAATTGAGTGATTGATAACTTTTCTAGTTACGTTTGCTCTGTTTCTGAAAACAAACTAGACAGGACTTGTGTTTTTACTCACGATTTGGATTATCTTTCATTGTTTTAGGCAATTATTTTTCCCGTGATGCTTTATCCATATGCAGAATAAAGAAAACCCAGTAATAATAATAATAATGATCTGCATGAAGATGGCATCATGTCCGACTTGGGTCGCTTCGACTCAAAGTGGGAGACAGAAAGGGAAAAAGGCTGTTGTCTTCCGCACAGTCATATCAGACGATAGATTCCTCGTTTCTTAATGGAGATCTCAGCAGGAAATTAGCTTCTTCTTCTAACGTCATATTCCTGGTCCACTGGCCTCCAGAGAGAGAGAGAGAGAGAGAGAGAGAGAGAGAGAGAGAGAGAGAGAGAGAGAGAGAGAATCCCCCCAAGAGACTTGCCACTGCTTCGCTGCTCTTCGAGAAAACAACGGTTCATTGAAGACGCATCCAGGGAGGTTCTCTGGGGTCCAGCGAATGCGTGACCTGGAAATCCTCCCTGGTCTGGAAATTGAGTTCCAGGACGGTCTTCAGACCTGGAAGACCCGGGGTTTGTTTCGCCGAGGAGACCTGTACGCCACCACACTCTTAGCTTTTCACAGCAGCGCGACACAATCTTCAAGTTTCTTAGAAGATCCTGGAAATGAAACTCCTTCGCTGGGACGTGATGGGGATGTTTGACACCTAAGATTAGGAGATCGTTCCCTCCGCCTCCTCCTCCTCCTCCTACCCCTCCTCCTCCCACTGCTGCTGCTTCGGTGATTCAATTGATGGTTTTATCTTCTCTTTCCTTTGGGCTATGAAGGAGTGTCAGGGCGTCGCATGCTGTTGAATTGTGGAAAGCGGAAGCTGAGAGTTTCAATCTTGGTGCCTGATTGCAATCTCGGTTTGTGTTTCGGCTTCGCGAGAAATTTCAAGTGGGCGAGACTCTGTGTGTATAAAACTCTGTATATAAAATTCTTATATATAAAATTCTATTTGTATATACTCGTAGTTTAGTATATAGAAATGTACTTATTGGATTCTCGTGGTTCAGATGCGCTGCTAATGATGATGTCATTTTATTTCGCCACGGCAGCTTATCCGTATATTCTGACTTTGATATATTTCAGATTTTTTTTTTTATATCGAGCTTTCAACGCTGAGACTTACCACCATTCACCTTCTGTAGCAACCAATACCACTAATTGACCACCAGATTAAAGCACCCCCTCCCATCTTCCTACCCCTCCCTAACCCCCGCCCCCTCCACCTCTTTGTAAGAGCTCTATCGCCGGCGATCCTCGCCCAGCCAATTAAATCAGGATTTAGCAAATTTTCTCCCTATTTTTACGGCCGGAAATAAAAAGAAATGGAGCATCGCCGCCGTCGTCAGCTCTCACACCCCCCCACCCCCAACCCCCCAAAAACCTTAGTGCGGCCATTTCTCCTCCCACCGTGGACTTTAATACCGATGTCGATCTGATAACGAGAGAATGGCACTTCAAACTGTGTGATGGAGCCATTACTCCATCACAGCAAACCTCGTTTTAGTGCCACCTTAATTTCTTGGCTCCTCTTTCTTCGACCCCCACCCCACCCACCCATTACACCACCTCTCCCCCTCTCCTCTCCCTACCACTCCATCACTCCCTCTGCCTCCTACTACCTCCTACTACCTCCCTACTACCTCTTAGCGGGGCGTGCTGAGGGCGAGGAAGGGTTGGGCGTGAGAAGAGAGAGGATTTTCTTGTTCGCGGAGGAATAAGAATATGCTTTTTACATTATCGCGCTCTATACTATATTCTATTATTTGCTCCTTGTTAGGCGTTCTTTTGAACGTTTTATTTGTTGTACGTCGTTATTTTATTGCAGAGGTTATGCAAGAGTATTATAATAATGTTAATACAACTTTGTGACATCGCATCCCATTCGTATTTTTAGCCGTGGCTATGTAACGGGGATTATTATATTATATTATGGACTATTTGCATAAATTTATTTTGTGTTTATATTAATGCATTTGTCAGCTTCTCCAAATTGTATTTATTTAATCTCTCGGATATATTTTGTAATTCCTTAGATTATAATTTTCGAAACTGCCTGCAGTAGATTTTGAAGAACTCGATTCGGTGGCTAAGTGGCTAGTTGTTTTAAACGCTGAAATTATCTTGAAAATAAAGTGCTTTGGTAAGCCAGGGAAAATATAGATTTATTCCTCATACAATAATTGATAATTGACTGGTTTGTTGTTTGAAATTATTTTTTTGGGGATTATCAGCCTTAAGACTTTTCTTGATTTGGTTTGAATTGGCTGTCTTTGTAATAAGCTGGTCATCTGAAAGCATAAGGACTTTTGTAATCACAAGAATTTCGTAGGGATTCGCACTTATTTATTAATTTATTATTTTACTTTTTATTTATTTATTTATATATTTATTTGATTTCTTTTTAAATATATATATATATATATATATATATATATATATATATATATATATATATATATATATATATATATATATATATATATATATATCATTACATTACAGGTGAAAAATAAGAAACATGTAGGTCTGACCGGTTTCGACTTTATTTCAAGCCATCAGTCCTTCGTCAATGGCTTGGAATAAAGTAAACCGGTCAGACCTACACCCTGTTTCTTATTTTTCACCTGTGGTAATGTGTGATAAATGAATCACGTACAAAAGTGATAATAATCATATATATATATATATATATATATATATATATATATATATATATATATATTTATTTACACAGTATATAGTTATCAAGAGCAAGTAGTAAACAAACAAACAAACAAATAAAACTAAAAAAGACGACTGCGAATTTTCCTATTCAGGTAAAACGAAGGCTTAATTTTATAATGATAATAGCTAATGAAGACTAGTTTTATAATAATAATAATAATAATAATAATAATAATAATAATAATAATAATAATAATAATAATAATAATAATAATAGTTAAAGACAAAGTATTTCATAAAACAAAAGTAAAAAACTGAGTTCTCCTATTGAAATCAAATGAAGGCTGGTTTTGTATTAAAAATAGCTATTCAAGTCTAGTTTTATAATAGTAATAGTTAAAGACAGAGTAGTAAAGAAACAAAAAAAAATTAAAAGCTAAAAGGACAACTGTGAGTTTTTCTGTTTAAACAAAAGAAAAATAGATAAAAACTAAGAGGACAACAGAGTTTTTCTGTTTAAATAATTTGAAGGTTAGGTTTATAGCATCCGCTATTCAAGCCTAGTTTTATATGATAACAGTTAAAGACAAAGTAGTGAAGAAACAAAAAAAAATAAAAACTAAAAAAACTGAGTTTTTCTGTTTAAATAATTTGAAGGTTAGGTTTATAGCATCCGCTATTCAAGCCTAGTTTTATATGATAACAGTTAAAGACAAAGTAGTGAAGAAACAAAAAAAAATAAAAACTAAAAAACTGAGTTTTTCTGTTTAAATAATTTGAAGGTTAGGTTTATAGCATCCGCTATTCAAGGCTAGTTTTATATGATAACAGTTAAAGACAAAGTAGTGAAGAAACAAAAAAAAAATAAAAACTAAAAAAACTGAGTTTTTCTGTTTAAATAATTTGAAGGTTAGCTGAGTTTTTCTGTTTAAATAATTTGAAGGTTAGGTTTATAGCATCCGCTATTCAAGGCTAGTTTTATATGATAACAGTTAAAGACAAAGTAGTGAAGAAACAAAAAAATAAAAAATAAAAACTGGAGTTTTTCTGTTTGAATAAATTGAAGGTTCGATTTATAACATCCGCTGTTCAAGGCTAGTTTTATATGATAACAGTTAAAGACAAAGTAGTGAAGAAACAAAAAAATAAAAAACTAAAAAACTGAGTTTTTCTGTTTAAATAATTTGAAGGTTAGGTTTATAGCATCCGCTATTCAAGCCTAGTTTTATATGATAACAGTTAAAGACAAAGTAGTGAAGAAACAAAAAAAAATAAAAACTAAAAAACTGAGTTTTTCTGTTTAAATAATTTGAAGGTTAGGTTTATAGCATCCGCTATTCAAGCCTAGTTTTATATGATAACAGTTAAAGACAAAGTAGTGAAGAAACAAAAAAAATAAAAACTAAAAACTGAGTTTTTCTGTTTAAATAATTTGAAGGTTAGGTTTATAGCATCCGCTATTCAAGCCTAGTTTTATATGATAACAGTTAAAGACAAAGTAGTGAAGAAACAAAAAAAAAAAACTAAAAAAACTGAGTTTTTCTGTTTAAATAATTTGAAGGTTAGGTTTATAGCATCCGCTATTCAAGCCTAGTTTTATATGATAACAGTTAAAGACAAAGTAGTGAAGAAACAAAAAAAAATACAAACTAAAAAAACTGAGTTTTTCTGTTTAAATAATTTGAAGGTTAGGTTTATAGCATCCGCTATTCAAGCCTAGTTTTATATGATAACAGTTAAAGACAAAGTAGTGAAGAAACAAAAAAAAATAAAAACTAAAAAAACTGAGTTTTTCTGTTTAAATAATTTGAAGGTTAGGTTTATAGCATCCGCTATTCAAGGCTAGTTTTATATGATAACAGTTAAAGACAAAGTAGTGAAGAAACAAAAAAATAAAAACTAAAAACTGAGTTTTTTCTGTTTAAATAATTTGAAGGTTAGGTTTATAGCATCCGCTATTCAAGCCTAGTTTTATATGATAACAGTTAAAGACAAAGTAGTGAAGAAACAAAAAAAAATAAAAACTAAAAAACTGAGTTTTTCTGTTTAAATAATTTGAAGGTTAGGTTTATAGCATCCGCTATTCAAGGCTAGTTTTATATGATAACAGTTAAAGACAAAGTAGTGAAGAAACAAAAAAAAATAAAAACTAAAAAACTGAGTTTTTCTGTTTAAATAATTTGAAGGTTAGGTTTATAGCATCCGCTATTCAAGCCTAGTTTTATATGATAACAGTTAAAGACAAAGTAGTGAAGAAACAAAAAAAAATAAAAACTAAAAAACTGAGTTTTTCTGTTTAAATAATTTGAAGGTTAGGTTTATAGCATCCGCTATTCAAGCCTAGTTTTATATGATAACAGTTAAAGACAAAGTAGTGAAGAAACAAAAAAAAAAAACTAAAAAAACTGAGTTTTTCTGTTTAAATAATTTGAAGGTTAGGTTTATAGCATCCGCTATTCAAGCCTAGTTTTATATGATAACAGTTAAAGACAAAGTAGTGAAGAAACAAAAAAAAATAAAAACTAAAAAAACTGAGTTTTTCTGTTTAAATAATTTGAAGGTTAGGTTTATAGCATCCGCTATTCAAGGCTAGTTTTATATGATAACAGTTAAAGACAAAGTAGTGAAGAAACAAAAAAAAAATAAAAAATAAAAAAACTGAGTTTTTCTGTTTGAATAAATTGAAGGTTCGATTTATAACATCCGCTGTTCAAGGCTAGTTTTATATGATAACAGTTAAAGACAAAGTAGTGAAGAAACAAAAAAAAAAATTAAAAACTAAAAAAACTGAGTTTTTCTGTTTGAATAAATTGAAGGTTCGATTTATAACATCCGCTGTTCAAGGCTAGTTTTATATGATAAAAGTTACAAAACAAATTAGTGAAGAAACAACAAAAAAATTAAAAATTAAAAAACTGAGTTTTTCTGTTTAGATAAAATGAAGGTTCGATTTATAACATCCGCTATTCAAGTCTAATTTTATATGATAACAGCTAAAGACAAAGTCGTAAAAAAGATAATAAAATAAAACTAAAATCTAAAAAAGACAGCTGCGAGTGATCCTACTCAAATAAATTGAAGGTTAGATTTATTACATCCGCTATTCAAGCCTAGTTTTATATGATAACAGCTAAAGACAAAGCAGTAAAGAAACAAGAACAAAAAAAAACTAAAAACTAAAAAAGACAGCTGCGAGCGTCCCTATTCAAATAAAATGAAGGCTGGTTTTAGCACTTGTCTCGTCTTTAGGGTCTGGTCGCCGTGTCCCTCTCTCCTCCGGGAAACGACTTCCCCGGCGCGAGATGGGAAACTTGTCCTAACTGGAGTGGCCCACTGCCTTGCATCTTAACGAAGGGCGCTCTCCGAGTGCCCGGCTTGACTGTTCTCCTATGGACGTGCCCCGAACGCTAACTGGCACTTCCTTCCTTCCTTCCTTCCCTCCGCCATACTGCCCCCTATCTCCATACCCCCTTCCCCCCACCCCCTACCCCTCCTCCAGCAAGGCACTACCCTTCTACTGCCCCTCCCATAAACCCCCTTTTTTCATCTCCTTTCCCTCGTCCTTTATAATAGTGTTGTTGCCTAGAGTTTATTTATGTCGACTGAGTTTTTAAGTTTTGAGTTTTTGTTTTCTCGAGTTTTGAGTTTTTCAGTTTTAAATTTTTGGGTCTTTGAGGTTTTGAGTTTTTGAGTTTTTTTATTTGAGTTTTTTTTTAATTTTTGAGTTCTGAGTTTTTCAGTTTTGAATTTTTAAGTTTTATATATCTAAGCGATTATTTTTTTTTTAGTTACGATTAGAATTAAAGTTTTTTTTTTTAGGAAATCTCGTTTTATTGCGTCATGTAGAAGCCCTTATAGATTGGCTGACTTCCACTGAGAGAGAGAGAGAGAGAGAGAGAGAGAGAGAGAGAGAGAGAGAGAGACAGACAGACAGAATTAATAGTGGACAAGCATGTTTAGCAGCAGCCTGTCATATTTCTTACGGTTAAATTCTTCTTTAGTCATACACTTCTCAAAGAGTGTTTAGTTTTCAGAGGAAAACTGTAAAGTATCTTATGTGACTAAGTTAATTTTTCTTGAATAAAAACCTTTCCGACTTTTCTGACTTTCGTGATAATGATAGTGTGTACGGGCATGCCCACAGACAAAAACACACACACATATATATATATATATATATATATATATATATATATATATATATATAT
>NC_089741.1:26938991-26948991 GCF_040412425.1 Macrobrachium rosenbergii
ACCTACCAACGTCTGTTCTTATGTCCACTATTATTCAGATCACCACGTTAATGTAAAACTCTCAGTTTTTTGTAGCATGTTTTTAAGGGCATTAAGGATATGCAGCCCGGAATTCTTAGACTCGGAATTTTGTAAAATTTACGACGTAGGAATTATGTTAAAATACCCAAAGTTTTTAATCGACAAATCTTACAGAAAGCTAGAAACATTTTTTATTCCAATAACAATAGGGAGCCTTTGGTGAGAGAAAATATTTTGACACTTCCATATAACGTAAATCTTTGTTTCATTAAAAATTACTGAAAATTTTCAAGATAACTGTTGTTTACAAGAATTCAGGGACACTTCAGAATATCATTGTTCGTAACTCCCAAAACAAATTAATGGCTGTATTTACACGATTCCTTGTGCTGGATGTAGTAATAAATACCTTGGTCAAACTGGTAAAGAACTAGATTATCGTCTAAAACAGCATCGTTACGCAGTTCGAACAGGCCAATTGACAAGTGCTTTATTTGTACATATGAATGATTTTAACCATTGTATAGACTGGAAAAATTCATCTGAGATAATTTTTGTAACCACATTGTTAAGAGAAATATAATTGAATCTGCCTTTATTAAGCATTTTAACAATCAACTTATGAATATTAGTTCGGGTCTTTTTAAATTAGATAGTTACCTTGTTCATAAAATTGTAGGAAGTACAATGTTACCTTTTAGCAATAGCCTGTTCTAACTGTAGTTTCAGTTCTTAAGTATTTTTAAAGTATTTTTTGTTTGGTATGTGACAATTTGACTTCAAACTAGTGATTGCATTCAGTAATGATGTTTAGCTTGTTAGTGGCTTTGATCTTTGTTTTGTGAAGTTTTCTTGTTTATGTCTATCTTTATTTATTTTACTTTGTACCCCGAAGAAGTGTACGCAATACACGAAAGCGCTTGGTACCTGGTCTTTAATTTTCACCTTTCATGTGGTCGTCTACGTATATATTTGTCACGTGCAGTTTGGTGACTTATTGCTGATATATATATATATATATATATATATATATATATATATATATATATATATATATATATATATATATATATATATATATATATATATATATATATATATATATATATATATATGCATACAATGTATGTACAGTGATACAGTACGGATTATGAACTCATCGCTCTCATTTGCCGTCGTCCAACCCTGTGCTAGCTTCTGTTAGCATCGGCTCCTACATAAGTACTGAGAATGAAGGCATAGCCTATGTTTCCGAGCTCCAAGACGGTACGAAACGTCTCGATTGTTGGGACTTGCCGTCTTGACCATTTATAAGTTACTGTAATTATTATTATTGTCCGAGTACACACACACACACATGTATATATACAGTATAAACTCGTGTATGTATATATATACATATATGCATATATGTGTGTGCATATATATGTATATATATACGTCCACTTGTGTGTGTTCACATGTCTGCTGACAGTTGGCCTTTTGAAGTCAGACTGTGTACCATTTGTGTCTATTTATAGAATCTTCAATCTTAGCTAATGAGCTGCAGAAACAATTGATACTGATAATTAATAGCGAACAACCGGCCCATTCATTGCTCCGGCAGACTTAATTATATAGTTATAATAATGATGGTTCTTACGTTAAACAGCCAAATAGTTCTTATGGTAATTATCTGTAGTTTGTCTCTGTTATTCTTGCTTGTCTAATTACTCTTGAAAATCTATTTATAATTTGTATGTATATATATATATATATATATATACATACTGTATATATATACATATATATATATATATATATATATATATATATATATATATATATATATATATATATATATATATATATATATATATATATATACTCAACTCGTAAGAATCGATTACTAAATTATTCAGATAATTTTGGTGAATATTCATTTTATCTGATACGTAAAATTTTTTTCACTAATCAAACATTATGTAGAATTTTTATATCACATAAATGTGTTCTAAATTATTTTCTATGGATTTCTCATAAATTTTTCTTATGTGAAGACTTTCCTATTATTTAATGTTCTTTGCGAACGCATGAATGGAATAAAGGAAGTAGAAGGAAGCGTTTTTTAATTTTATATCTTTATATTTAACATGATCATCTGAGGTTTATTTTTTTTTTTATTCCCTTACCCATATTTTTAACCTACGTCCCATACTTCTCGGAAAGAGCAACCAAGGAGAGAGAAGTTTCGAGGGAGAAAGACCGTAGGAGAGAATAGCAAGAAGAAGAAGAAGAAGAGGAGGAAGAGGCTCTCCTTGCGAGATTTACATCGCCATGTATTTGCTGAGAAAACAAACTGAAAGTTTCCCCCCCATCCCGGACACGATGTACATTTTTCCAGTGGAGCACTCTCTCTCTCTCTCTCTCTCTCTCTCTCTCTCTCTCTCTCTCTCTCTCTCTCTCTTCTCGTCTCGAGATGAGAATAATGTCGGCCCAAGGAAATCTGAATATTTGAGTACACTGCCTTGATCTCTCTCTCTCTCTCTCTCTCTCTCTCTCTCTCTCTCTTGAATTGTTTCTTCTTTTCCTTGTTTTTATTCTTCACTTCTTGTGAGGGAGTTTCTTTTAATGTTCTCATGAGATGTTTTTATATTTTTTGTTTTGTTTTTCTCTTTTGTTTTACTTCCGACAGTTGTTTGTTTGTTTGAATTTTTTTTTTTTTGCATGTAGAGATGTCTTGATTTCCAATTTCTTCTTCACGTGCTTTCGTGTATTGGATCATGTAGGAAATGAGCACGTCATGTATGTGTGTGTGCATATACAATATATATATATATATATTGTATATGTTATTCATGTATATATATGTGTGTATTCATATATATATATATGTATATATATACAGTATATATATATAAATAAATATATATATAATATATATATATATATATATATACTGTATATATATATAAATAAATATATATAATATATATATATATATATATATATATATATATATATATATATATATATATATATATATATATAATTTCCTGTATGACATAATACTCTAATACACGTAAGGGAGAGATTATGAAAACAAAACATATCTAAAAGTGAAATTAAAAAGCCTAAAACTGTCAAAAAGAAACAAACCCTTACTCAAAGCAAAAGAGAGAAAAAGTAAATAAATAAAAAAATCTCATAAGAAAATCAAAATAAACTCGTCTCTGGAAGTAAAGAATGAAAAAGAAGGAGAAGAAACAGTTCAGAAGGTATGATTATTCAAATACCTCGTCGTTGGTGTTTTTTAATTCTCCATTATTAGATTTCCATTCCTTAAATGGGAGGGTTGCCTAAAATGGAAGGGTTGGCTAGAGTGGAAGGGTTGCCTAGAATGGAAGGGTTACCCATAATGGAAAGATTGCCTAGAATGGAAGGGTTCCTTAGAATGAAAGGGTTGCCTAGAATGGAAGGGTTACCTAGAATGGAAGGTTGTCTCGAATGGGAGAGTTAACTAGAATGAAAGGGTTGCCTAGAATTTAAGGGCTACCTAGAATGGAATGGTTGCCTAGAATGGAAGGGTTACCTTGAATGGAAGGGTTGGCTAGAAGGGAAGGGCTACCTAGAATGGAAGGGTTGCCTGGAATGGAAGGGTTACCTAGAATGGAAGGGTTACCTAGAATGGAAGGGTTGGCTAGAAGGGAAGGGTTGGCTAGAAGGGAAGGGTTGCCCAGAATGGAAGGGTTACCTAGAATGGAAGGGTTGGCTAGAATGGAAGGGTTGCCTAAAATTAAAGGGTTGCCTAGAATGGAAGGGTTGCCTAGAATGGAAGGGGTTGTCTAGAATGGAATGGTTACCTAGAATGGAAGTGTTGGCTAGAATGGAAGGGTTGCCTAAAATGAAAGGGTTGCCTAGAATGGAAGGGTTGCCTAGAATGGAAGGGGTTGTCTAGATTGGAAGGGTTGCCTAGAATGGAATGGTTACCTAGAGAGGAAGGGTTACCTAGAATGGAAGGGTTGCCTAGAATGGAATGGTTGCCTGAACAAAAATACTGAAAAGTATATTTCCTGCCTTGCATATAATTAAATGCTGAAACGCGGACGATGTGGGAGTGATAATATGCATACATGAGTATTGTGTTGATATATTTGCAACATATATTTTTCGTATGATTTTATCCATATTGCATTACCTCACGGAAGTAATTCGAACCGAATGTCAGTAAAGAATGCTAGGCTTTGGCTCTGCTAATTCGTGAATGGTTTGATTGAAGCCTGAACACTTAATGGAAATTGTTCAGTGACATTTGATTTACAGAAATTTTTTACTGACATTTGATTTATATTCCTCTTACATATGTTAATATAAAATTTCGTTGAATACTATTATTTATCGTTTCATGTTAAATAATAATTTTTTAATGTATTACGCTGATGGCAGATTTAGTGTTGTGACAGTTGATATTTTTTTCAAGGTCATGTTATTTCATTTGTATTTTCTGTTGTGATTTATCTGTTTCCGTCACTGTGTTATTATTATTATTATTATTATTATTATTATTATTATTATTATTATTATTATTATTATTAAAGCCTCCCTAAGGCTGTCGTGCAATTGGAACTTCAGAAGTTCAAGCGAAGATGCAATGCTTTATTACCATAATACAATTCTCCTTGTATTTTCATAATTTACTTATAGTCTTATTTATTTATTTATTTATTTATTTCTTAGTTTATCTGTTTTTCTAGTAACTGACCTCCTCTTTCTGTATTTCCCATTACCTTCTGTTACCTACTTCTAGTGAACACCTTAATATTCTTTGGAAGTTTGAATTTCAAGTCATTGGCCCCTGTGGGCTGGTTCCAAGAGATTGAGGTTCATCTTCTGAATAATAATAATAATAATAATAATAATAATAATAATAATAATAATAATAATAATAATACAATTATTATTGTTATTATTATTATTGTGATAATGGTAATGATGATGATGATATTATTATTATTATTATTATTATTATTATTATTATTATTATTATTATTATTATTATTATTATTATTATCATAAATCAAAGCTAATTAACTTCCATATGGCACAGGCCTGAAGGGATATTATCTTACATAGCATCCATCCACAAAAGGTCATTGTACGGAAATATGAAAAAAATATAACATTAACAAAAAAAAACGGAGATAACAAGAAAATAAAAATATACGCTTACGCAAGCACCAACAGCATAAGTCAGGAAACCCAAAGCAATGAAGCATTGCTCTTCAGTGTTAAATTACCACCTCTTGGAAAACAACATATATCAAACACCTACGCCTTCGCCTACACTTACACCTACACCTACACCTACCCACGCGCGTGTATATTTAGATCAGGAATTACGCGTATTCATATGCTACCTTCATATTTGGTGTGTATTCAGTGTGAAAGACGCGTTCTTCAGTGTCATGTTACACTGATTGTTTCGAACATTGAACTAACCATTACGGTCTAGGTAAATATAAAGGAAAATGGAGCCTAATGTGAATGGAGTCAGCTTTTCTATATTTGTATATATATAAACTTATAGGTTTAGTTTTGGGACTGTACTTAACGACTGTGCAATGAATATGTATCGCAAAAAGGAATAAACAGAGAGAGTATGGCAAGAGATATACTTGTGTGTGTGTGTGTGTGTGTGTGTTTTGTGCGTGTGTGTGTGTGTGTGAGAGAGAGAGAATTCACTCGCATGCTCTTAGCAACATATTAAGAAGTATTGGATAGTATGACAAGAAATGTACTTTGGGTGAGAGAGAGAGAGAGAGAGAGAGAGAGAGAGAGAGAGAGAGAGAGAGAGAGAGAGAGAGAGAGAGAGAATTTATTCGCATACTCTTAACAACATAAGAAGTATTGGGTAGTATGGCAAGAAATGTATGTATCTGTGTGTGTGTGTGTGTGTGAGAGAGAGTGAGAGAGAGAGAGAGAGAGAGAGAGAATTTATTCGCATACTCGTAACATATTAAGAAGTATTAGATAGTATGGCAAGAAATGTACTGGTGTGTGTGTGGTAGAGAGAGAGAGAGAGAGAGAGAGAGAGAGAGAGAGAGAGAGAGAGAATGTATTTGCATGCCATAGCAACATATGAAATATTGGATAGTATGGCAAGAAATGTACTTGTGTGTATGTGTGTGTGTGTAAGAGAGAGAGAGAGAGAGAGAAAGCATAGACGATTTTAATGGGAGTTCCTCTTTAACCGTGTATGCTTTTTGATAGAAAACTAGTTTTCACAGCGATTTATCCATTGAACCGTTCATTGAGATGTCCATTTATTGAACGATGTTTTTAGCGAATAGGCTCGACAACGAGAGAGAGAGAGAGAGAGAGAGAGAGAGAGAATATGGAATCTGATTACAGTTACATTTTCAATATTTCATTTACTTCGTTAAATGCTTTTCATATCCATTTACTTAGCCAGTGGAGAGAGAGAGAGAGAGAGAGAGAGAGAGAGAGAGAGAGAGAGAGCTTATATAAACAACAAGAGACAATAACTGCATGGATCAGCTGTAAAATAGAGGATCCAGTGATAGGAATAAAACTTAAACTGAATAGCATGAAAAATTTTCCCACTAAATCGAAGTATTTAAAATGGAAGTAATCTTTTCGGAAAGAAATGTGATCTGATTGTCACTCCTTGTTTTTATTTATTTATGTATGTATTTATTCATTTATTTGTGTTAGTCTTCATTTATCGAATGTGGAGTCGAAGAAATTATATTGTTCTACTTCAACCACGCATTGCTTTTCTTTTCCTCGAATTGTTATTATTATTATATTATTATTATTATTATTATTATTATTATTATTATTATTATTATTATTATTATTATTATTATTCGCTATAAGTCCTTATCCATGTGAAATAAGCCGAGAAAGCCAGAAACCTGCTGAGTAAACCCAAAAAGGAAAACGCTACGGTATTTAATATTCGTTTCTCTGTGTAGGGAACGCTTTACCTGTTTTAGGCATTTATCTCTCTCTCTCTCTCTCTCTCTCTCTCTCTCTCTCTCTCTCTCTCTCTCTCTCTCTCTCTATATATATATATATATATATATATATATATATATATATATATATGTGTGTGTGTGTGTGTGTGTGTGTGTGTATGTGTGTGTGTTTGTGTGTGTGTTTGTGTCTGTGCCTGTGTCTGTGTCTGTATAAATTTTTTAAAAACTAACCCATAGGACCACCCCAAGGGGACGTGATGTATCACTAGTATGGTTGAACCTTTGATGATAACAGATATAAATTATAATTTCGTAATTTCAATATAAAACAACTTTTCGAAAGCTGAAAGAAGAGATGAAAAATTAGAGATGCTTTTTTTTATAAACTAATTTAACAGCCAACACTATAAATGTTTTCTAATGCAACTCGAACCAATGAGTCGAACATTTTTTAAATTCACACTCGAATTTCAATTTTTTTTAATTCACACTCGAATTTAAAATTGTTTTTAATTCACACTCGAATTTAAAATTGTTTTTAATTCACCCTCGAATTTAAATTTTTTATAATTCACTCGAATTTTAACATTTTTTAACTATCGAATTTAACACTTTTTTGATTCACACTCAAATTTAACATTTTTTTTAATTCACACTCGAATTTAACATTTTTTTTATTTCACGCTAGAATTTAAAAAATTTTAAAATTCACAATCGAATTTAACATTTTCTTAATTCACACTCGAATTTAACATTTTTTAATTCACACACGAATTTAACATTTTAATTAACACTAGAATTTAATTTTTTTTAATTCACATTAGAATTTAAAAATTTTTTAAATTCACACCAGAATTTAATTTTTTTAATTCACGCTCGTATTTAGCATTTTTTTAATGCACACTAGAATTTAAAATTTTGCTTAATTCACACTCGAATTGAACATTTTTTTTATTTCACACTCGAATTTAACATTTTTTTCGATTCACACTAGAATTTAAATTTTTAAAATTTACACTTGAATGTAACCTGTTTTTAATTCACACTCGAATTTAACATTTTTTTATTTCACACTCGAATTTAACATTTTTTAATTCACACTAAAATTTAAAAAATATTTTCATTCACACTCGAATTTAACATTTTTTTTAATACACGCTCGAGTTTAACTTTTTTTTAATACACTCGAATTTAACAGTTTTTTGTAGTTCACTCTCGAATTTAACATTTTTTTATTCACACTCGAATTTAACAGTTTTTTGTAGTTCACTCTCGAATTTAACATTTTTTTTATTCACACTCGAATTTAACATTTTTTTTTCCAATTCACACCCGAATTTAACCGAAATATTTACCTGTTTCATTCAGACCCGAATTTTTGCGTGTGTGCCGTTCAATAGCGCGCTACAATATTGCCGTGAATTAACCTTTTAAAAGCTTCGCCGACCGGTTTCATGCTTTTTTTTTTCTGGCCGGTATATAGCGTTTGAATGGCGAGTCCAAAGGCAAGCTATTACCGAACAAAACTACGTAACACAAGGATCTCCAGCCAAAAATACCCTGCAAATATCCGGGGCCTGTTATTGACACAAATGGCCCGTAATATTCGCGTATTGGTTTAACCTTTCCCACATTTAAGGTCGTATGTGCTGGGATCTTCATATGCTCACTAGGTGGGAAAAGGAGAGAGAGAGAGAGAGACAGACAGAGAGAGAGAGAGAGAGAGAGAGAGAGAGAGAGAGAGAGAGAGAGAGAGAGATCCTCATATGCACACTAGGTGAGAGAGAGAAGAGAGAGAGAGAGAGAGAGGGAGAGAGAGAGAGAGAGAGATCTTCGTATGCTCAATTGCTGGGAAAGGAGAGAGAGAGAGAGATATTCATATTCACACTAGGAGAGAGAGAGAGAGATCTTCGTGTGCTCACTAGGTGGGAAAGGGGAGGGAGAGAGATAAAGAGAAATATTGAAATGCACACTCGAGAGAGAGAGAGAGAGAGAGAGAGAGAGAGAGAGAGAGAGAGAGAGAGAGAGAGACGTGTGTGGCGTGTATTGTGAGGAAGACAAAAGTTTTTCTGCCAATGGCTATCAAGGAAATATAAATGTTCGTTCATTTTTTTTCTTTTATCCAAGAAAAATATTTGTCGTATTAGGGAACCGGTAGAATGAGAGGGTGAATATTTTTTTTTTTTACCCTCCCCCACGAATATAAAATACGGGGCAGTATTCGCATTCAAAGAATTGAAAACAAAATTCAAAAGAATTGAAAAAAAATATATGTGTCGAGGAAAGGTCTGAAAAAATACAAAATATAAAAAAAAAAAAAGTTCAAGTACCCGGATGGAAAAATACTCTGCGGGTAAAACTGTTAAAGCAATCCAGCGGAAAATCCAGGCTTGGTGGAACAAAATACAAAATATTTAAAAATTGCTTTGGATGTTTTCAATGGATGTATATATATATATATATATATATATATATATATATATATATATATATATATATATATATTTATATATATATATATATATATATATATATATATATATATATATAATTTATATATATAAATATATAATATATATATATATATAAGATATATTTATATATAAATAAATAGATATATATATATATATATATATATATATATATATATATATATATATATATATATATATATTATATATATTTATATATATAAATATATATATATGTATGTGTTTGATATAGTTTGAGAGAGACTGAGAGAGAAGGAAATAAAAGAGAGTTTTCCAGAGGTAGAAAAATATTTTTGAATGCTGACAATGTATCTAGTTGTAACATTACTATTATTGTACAATATATATGTAATATGTTTGTGTGTGTATGTGCGTGTGTGTGTGCTTGATCTGAGTCGTGTGACAGGTTCCAATTTACTGCTTAACACACTTGTCGAAACCGGGATTAGATATCGACGTGTCGCGCGGCTCAACCCTGAAGTATGGATGATACATCAACGTCAGGTT
>NC_089741.1:26953991-26958991 GCF_040412425.1 Macrobrachium rosenbergii
CAAAAGATATATTTACGATCGCATTTAACAAGTGTTCATAGCTGTTACCGTAGACTAGTCTCTTCAGCAGAAATACAGGCTTCGTCTCTTGTCAGTTTTATTCACGTTTGACGTTAAATTCACAGATAGCCGTTAAATCACAACGAAAAAGACATTCTTTTTCGGTTATCTGAAAAGAGAACTATTGTGCTGGCTTTGTCTGTCCGTCCGCACTTTTTTTCTAAGCGTACTTTTTCTGTCCGCCCTCAGCTCTTAAAAACTACTGAGGTTTGGGGCTGCAAATTGATATTTTGATCATCCACCCTCCAATCATCAAACATACCAAATTGCAGCCCTCTAGCCTCAGTAGTTTTTATTATGTTTCAGGTTAAAGTTAGCCATAATTGTGCTTCTGGCAACGATATAGGACAGGCCACCACGGCCGGCTGAGAGTTTCATGGGCCGCGGCTCATACAGCATTATACCGAGACCACTGAAAGATAGATCTATTTTCGGTGGCCTTGATTATACGATGTAACGGCTGCACACAAAAATCGATTGCCCGAAAAAACTTCGTCTCATTTTTTACTTGTTTATGTTTGACGTTAAATTGATAGATAACCGTTAAATTACAGCGTAAAAAACATTCTATTTTTATGAATGGAATTGACGGTGGGTTTAGTAGCATAGTAGTAACAATAATAGTAGTAGCGGTTTAAGCCGAAATAAAATGTTTGTTCACTTATGAATGGAATTGACATTTGGTTTAGTAGTAGTAGTAGTAACAATAACTATTAGTAGCGCTTTAAGCCGAAGTGAAAGGTTTGTTCATGCCAGTCTTGTTTACATCACGTCCTAAATTTCCACATTAGATGTTAGATTATAGCAAAAAGACGTACACTTTTAGGACTTTGTGAAAATCTCCCTCGCTACTCGCTGTAGGAAAACCTAGACTTTAACTTTACACGTTCGTCTCACTCGTTCCCCATTTTTATTCTACCTGTTTTGCCGCGTTTTATTCCTCTTGTTTGTAAGCCTCTTTCGTTTGTTGCCAGGTTTTATGCCGCGGATAAATTCCGCGCCATGGTCTGTACTATGTGGCAACTGGCAATTCAAATGATGACAGAGTTTAACATTTTATCTTTATTGCCGGACCGCGGGCTATATCCAAATGCATAGTTACGGCCGCCCTATTTTATATCCGCCATTTGATGCGCGTCGGAAGATAAAAGAGAGAGAGAGAGAGAGAGAGAGAGTCGGAAGATAAAAAGAGAGACAGACAAACAGAGAAAGAGAGAGAGAGAGAGAGAGAGATAGTCGGAAGATAAAAAAAGAGAGAAACGGAGAGAGAGGGAGAGAAAGGAAGTCGGAAGATAAAAAAAGAGACAGACAGACGGACAGAGAAAGAGAGAGAGAGAAACAGAGAGAGAGAGAGACAGAGACAGAAAGAGAGAGAGAGAGAGAGAGAGAAATGACAGGCAGACAAACAGAGAAAGAGAGAGAGAAACAGAGAGAGAGAGAGAGAGAGAGAGAGAGAATGATAGGCAGACAGAGAGAGAGAGAGGGAGAGATACAGAAAGACAGATAGAGAGAGAGACAGAGAAAGAGAGAGAGAGGAAAAGAAAAAAGGTCTTCACCAGCATAGATCGCATAGAATGCTTTCACGATCGTGTACGGTCCATAACTCGCGTTGTATAGAAGATGGGGACATGTGACTGTCAACCGAGTGACTGTTAGTTGAGTATTCGCTATATCGGCAGCAGTGTTCTAGTTTGAAAACTGTCGGAGTCCCCGCTTAAAAGCTGGTAGCGTTGCAGCGCTGGATGCTGGCGTTCCTGTTTGAAAAATTGTTAGCGTCGGGATGCCGGCGTTCCTTTTTTAAAAACTGGTAATTATGTTGCTAGAAATTCTTTTCAAAAACTGGTAGCGTCAGGGTGTTAGCGTTCATGTTGAAAAATTGCTAGCCTAGCGTTCCAGTTTAAAAACGTAGAGGAAGGTTTTTAGAATTCTTGGTTAAAAACTGGTAGCGTCAGGATGTTAGCGTTCTTGTATAAAAATCGTTAGAATCGAGATACTAGCGTTCCAGTTTAAAAACTGGTAGCGGTAGGTTACTAGAAATCCTGTTTTAAAACTGGTGGCTTCAGGATGCTAGCGCTCTTGTTGAAAAATTGTCAGCGTAAGGATGCTAGCGTTCCAGTTTAAAAACAGGTTAGGTTAGCTTGCTAGAAATCGTGTTTAAAAACTGGTAGCGTCGGGATGCTGGCGCCCCAATTTAAAAGCTGTTGGCTTCAGGATGTCAGCGCTCCAGTTTAAAAACTGGCAGCTGTAGGTTGTTAGAAATCCTGTTTAAAAACTGTTAGCATTCTTTGTTTAAACAATGAAGCTCCTGCTATCTGGCGTTCGTTTTTGTGATCAAAATATGTTTTGGACTTACATAGGAATAAGCTTAGTAGAATAAGGAGGGTTTCAGTTAATATGGCCTCAAGTTTTAAATTGCTAGCGTTCCTATACAAAGAAAAAGTCTCATGTTTCTGTTTTGAAATTGCTAGCTTTCCTATATAAAGAAAAAGTCTAGTGTTTCTGTTTTGAAATTGCTAGCGTTCCTATATAAAGAAAAAGTCTCGTGTTTCTGTTTTGAAATTGCTAGCTTTCCTATATAAAGTAAAAGTCTAGTGTTTCTGTTTTGAAATTGCTAGCTTTCCTATATAAAGAAAAAGTCTAGTGTTTCTGTTTTGAAATTGCTAGCGTTCCTATATAAAGAAAAGTCTCGTGTTTCTGTTTTGAAATTGCTAGCGTTCCTATATAAAGAAAAAGTCTAGTGTTTCTGTTTTGAAATTGCTAGCGTTCCTATATAAAGAAAAAGTGTCGTGTTTCTGTTTTGAAATTGCTAGCTTTCCTATTTCTTTAAAAACTGGTAGCGTTCATTTGAAAAAAGAAAACTGAAAGCGTTGCACCTGATTTTGCGCTTTCGTGAGAAATCTGTTAGCTTCTGCTTAGAAATTGTTAGCGTTTATGTTTAAACATTGCTCTAGCGCTCTATTTAAAGACTGAAAATAAAATGCTGTTGAAGACTTGACATGTTTTGAAACGTGAAGGAAAATTTTCTTATAAATTTTTACATCGTTATCGTTTGCTGTTATTATTATTATTATTATTATTATTATGATGATGATGATGATGATGATGCTGGTCATGATACATAGGAATGGACGGAAGGAACATTCCTATTGTTTTCTGATTAGCGTGTGTGTGTGTGTGTGTGTGTGTGTGTGTAGCGTCTGCATTTCCTTGTAACTTGCCCACTGACGGCATATCAAAATATTATTATTATTATTATTATTATTATTATTATTATTATTATTATTATTATTATTATTATTATTCAGAGCTTTGGACAGGAACACAATCTGAAAGTCACATTATTATTATTATTATTATTATTATTATTATTATTATTATTATTATTATTATTATTATTATTATTATTATTATTCAAAGCTTGGGGCAGAAACACAATCTGGCTGTATGAATTTCTAACTAAGGTCATTCCAAAGTTTTCTTTAATTATTATCATTGCTACTACGGCTTCGTCTACGATGATGATGATGAAGATAGAGATGATAATGATACACATTTTTGGGTGCGTGTGTTTGTACGCGTGTTCATGTGACCTCCTCAGCTGACATTATTCCAAACGAGTCCTTTTTTAACTGTCCATTGCCCCGTTCCCGTTTAATGAGCAATTCCCAGAAATCCCCCTTCGCGATTTTTGTTCTTCGGAAAGACAGATGAACAAATCCCTTTTGCCCCATAAAGTAACAAATGACCCTCGGGGCCGTAGGAGGAGACTGCAACTCCTCTAACACCCATCCCCCCCCCACCTCCTTCCACCTAGACTCCCACCCTTCCTTCTTCTTCCTCCTTCCTTCCTCCTCCCTTTGCGTTCCTCCCATTCATAACATCGACATCATTAATCTCCTAATTCTTTCCCCCGAAGTGTGACAGTTCAAAGACATCGTTCCAGGGATGGATCGCCGTCATAAATCCGATCCTCATAAACTGTGAAATAAATGTAATGGCCCCCTTGCTGCTGCTTCTGCTTCTTCTTCTTCTTCTCCTTCTTCCTCTTCCTCTTCCTCTTATTCCTCTTCTTATTCCTCTTCTTCTTCTTCTTCTTCTATTTTCAGTTCTGAACTGCGGTGCGGTGCCTTGCCCTCCCAGTGTATGCAAGGATCTCTCTCTCTCTCTCTCTCTCTCTCTCTGTCTCTCTCTGTCTCTTTCTCTCTCATCCTTCACAGCCCTTCTTCTATCCATTCTCATCCCCTTTTCCTCCTCCTCCTCCCCCTTGCACCTTTCTCTTTCTCTGCTTTCCCATTCGTCAAGTCTGGAAGTCTACTAGCATAGACTTCCAGACTTACTTGAGCTCACACCGTTGAAGTACATCTCTCTCTCTCTCTCTCTCTCTCTCTCTCTCTCTTCTTCTTCTTCTTCTTCTTCTTCTTCTTCTTCTTCTTCTTCTTCTTCTTCAGTACTCCATTGCGACGCGCTTTGACTCTTGCCTGATTTATCTTGTTTTCCTCTATTCCCCTTTACGTGTTTTCCTCTATTCCCCTTTACGTGTCATTATGTCATTTGCCATATGCTTCACCCTCCAGCACCGTATGGAAAGACCTTTGTTTGACAAAATAAATAATTGCTTCCGCAGGAAGAATGCACTCGTTGATTTCGACTCATTTATTAATACACGCATTTATTGCTTGACTGCTGTAGATTGCTTTATTGGTTTATTATTTTTTTAGGTAAGTTTATCTGGGAAGTATGGAATGAGTGACTGTTTCTCTCTGTCGACAAGCTGTAGAATTCACTTCATCCTCCTGTGTTCCCATTTATTATTGTAGCGAAGAGTGAGGTTGATCTTTGTGATTTGAAAGATAAAGTGTGATTTTTTTATATTCTGAATCTTCCATGGATTATTGTCTAAACTTTTTATATCGAGAATATATATATATATATATATATAT
>NC_089741.1:26961491-26973991 GCF_040412425.1 Macrobrachium rosenbergii
ATTGACAGTTTCATACTAATTTATTTTTGATGCACTTTGTATAACTTAGTCATGTTCTTTTCTGATCATCTTCTTCCTCTCCCTCATTTTTCTCCTCCCACTCCCTCCTTTTTATCCTCCCTCTATCTCCCTACTTTTTATCCCCCTCTCCCTCTCAATAAATTTTTCTCCTGCGTCCATCTCTCTGTTTTTTCAACCCTCCATCTCCATTTTTGTAATCCCTCTCTCCCTCTCCCTCCTTTTTACTCCTCTCTCCCTCTCCCTCCTATTTTTCCTCCCTCTCTCTCTCTCCTTTTTTCTCCTCTCTCCATCTCCCTCCTTTTTCTCCTTCCTCCCTCTCCCTCCATCTCCCACCTTTTACTCCTCCCTCCATCTCCCACCTTTTACTCCTCCCTCAATCTCCCTCCTTTTATCCCTCCCTCCATCTCCCTCATTTTTCTTATCCCTTCTTCCTTTTTCTCATCCTCCATCTCCCTTCTTTCTCTCCTCTCTCCCTCTTTTTCCTCCTCTCCTCACTCCTTTTCCTTTTTCTCATATCTTCCCCACCCCTCTCCTTTTCCTTCCCTCCTCCTCCTCCTCCTCCTCCTCCTCCTCCTCCTCCTCCTCCAACTTGGGATGAATTCACCCTGAACTGTCTGGCATCGCCATTAAGACATGCAAATCTCATAGAATTCCTTAGTACATCTTTCAGTATCTGCCATTTGATTCCATTCATCTCGGATCGCTATATCTTTCTACCTCCCGCTGGGATAAGAGAGAGAGAGAGAGAGAGAGAGAGAGAGAGAGAGAGAGAGAGAGAGAGAGAGAGAGAGGAGATCACAACATCATGAAGGCGATGGAACACAGAAGGGGGCCAGGCGGAGAATGGTTAGAAATTCTCTCTCTCTCACTCTCTCTCTCTCTCTCTCTCTCTCTCTCTCTCTCTCTCTCTCTCTCTCTCTCTCTCTCTCCCTTCGTCAGTCTGGTTTTATTAACCTCTCCCTCTTCCTTAGTTGATCGTCTTGTAGCGTGAAGTTCTCCCGGTATGTAATTCTTCTGTAGACTCTGAAGGACCCTTCTCTCTCTCTCTCTCTCTCTCTCTCTCTCTCTCTCTCTCTCTCTCTCTCTCTCTCTCTGTACGAACTCTGACTTATTGTGTCTTTTATCGTATAGAGTACAGACGGTATTTTGAGAGAGACAGAGAGAGAGAGAGAGAGAGAGAGAGAGAGAGGGGGGACTGCTTATATCGTGACTTTCGAGAGAGGAATCTGTACGATTCTCTTTAAAACGTGTACTCTCCCTTGCTAGATATGGTTTTAAAGACACCATGAGAGAGAGAGAGAGAGAGAGAGAGAGAGTTGGGAACTGGTTAGTGTGATCATCCCAGATAATTCCAGCGAGATTAAAACAAGCCAGTCATTTTTGAGAGAGCAATCTGTGTCTTATCTTAAATTACACTCCTATTCTGCCTTGCTAAATATGATTTTGAAAAAAATCCATTTTTTATGTCGTTTAATGAGGAAATAACAGAAAAAAATGTTATTCTGCAGGTAATTGGGAATTCAAATATTGTTCAAGATACGTTTTTGTTATTTCAATTAATCAGTCAAAAAATCATGGAAAAAAAATTTAATTTTTCCATACGGAAATTAGCTAAAAGGGCGGATTGCATAACGTACAATTCTGCGTTATCAATTTCATTATCTTTTTTTTTTTATTTTATCACACCATTTGCATAAATTATCGTATTCCATATATTTATTTCCTGTATTTATTTATCTGTTAATACATTTGGGCGTCATTCTAATATTAATGATAATCAGTTTGATTATTCTTGCGCCATGGCGTTATATCACTGGCAGCAAAAATCGTTTTGCACCCGAGACAAGTAAAATAATTTGGCAATTGATAAGGAACTTTGTTGCATTAGATTTGCATTTGTATTTGTGTGTTATTTATATGAATAACACATTTGTAATTCATGAGAGCTGCGTTGTCGTTGTAATGTATTACTGACAATTCATAAGTTTTTTTGGGATCGGTTATCACCTCGCACTTTTTATTATTCTGTCTTTACAAATTAGTACAATAAATTTCCATTTGTTTACTGTTTTAATTAAATTAACACATGATTGGTAATTCATAGATTCAGACGTTTGGCGTTGCGAGACGTGATGTTTTGTTTCATTCATTTAGTTATTTTTTTCATTGCGTTTGACTCTTTCTGTGTACGATATGTAGATAGCATGTTGTACTTTTGATTTTATTTTTATTTGGCTTTATGCGATATATATATAGTCAGCATTTTGTTGCATTATTTATTTCAATTTTATTTACTTTTAACACGTGCATAGCATCTTGCTTATTTTTCCTTTTTTTTCTTTATTCACTTTTGACTTTCTTTTTGGATTTATGGGTAGTATCCTGTCATTATATATATATATATATATATATATATATATATATATATATATATATATATTTATTTGTTTATTTATATATATATTTGTTTATTTATATATATACAATATATATATATATATATATATATATATATATATATATATATATTACTAAAAGGACCTCATTCAAACTGGATGGTATTTAATGGGTACGGATACTTGATAATGTGGACAGTTTGTCCAAGAAAGCTTGTAACTTTTTGAATAAAAACTCCATTAAATACCATCCAGTTTGAATGAGGTCCTTTTAGTAAGTCTACTAATGCACAGAACAATTGTGTATGTGATAAAGTTAATATATATATATATATATATATATATATATATATATATATATATATATATATACACATACATATACACGACCTTCATAAAATCCGAAAATCTTTCATGGACGGAATAAATTCTCGAAAATAATATAGACAGCACCTTCAACATACCTCGTATCTTCGCTGCATCCGCCATCTGCCGTAGACGGAAAATAATGACGTATTTCGTTTAAGATACCGATGCCGTATACGTCTTTCCGGAAGACGGCTGGCTGTGATTCGCCCCCCCAAAAAAAGCAACAAAAAAAACCAATCGCAAAAATAAACAATCGAAAAAAAAGAATTCGCAGTCTTGGGTTGCGGTAAAGACGCTCTTATCGGAAAGGTTTGCTTGATTTGTTACCGACAGTTTGTGTGTGCGTTTGTGTGTGTGTTTTTTTTTTTTTGGGGGTTGGGGTGGCAGGAGGGCGTGGGCAGCTCTAAGGGATATACTTATATTCATATGGTTTTTTGGGGACATGCTCTCTCTCTCTCTCTCTCTCTCTCTCTCTCTCTCTCTCTCTCTCTTTCTTCTCCAAGAATTTTCCCTTCCCATTTCTCTCTCTCTCTCTCTCTCTCTCTCTCTCTCTCTCTCTTTTCCCTTCCCATCTCTCTCTCTCTCTCTCTCTCTCTCCTCTCTGTATTTTTGTATCGCTTTTTCCTTTCCCCCTCTCTAGTGTCTACCTTCTACCCCTTCCCTTTTTCTCCAAGTACAGTATTTCCCCTTCCCAATTCTCTCTCTCTCTGTATTTTTGTATCGTTTTACCTCCTCCCCTCTCCCAGTATGTTTTTCCTCCCTCTTCCCTCTCCCCTCCCCTCGTCTTCCAAGTATTTTTCCTCCGTTCTTTCTGCTGGGAAAATATTGCTTTCCATTTAGGCTGAATTTTCCATGATTAGAGTGGGGTGCTCCTTTAGCTGGATGCGGCGGGGGCGGGGGGCGGTTGGCACTAGGGCCTAGGGGGGCAGTCAGCACTAGGGCTTAGGGGGGCAGTCAGCACTAGGGCCTAGGGGAGGGGAGGGCTTTGGTTATTTACATTTGCAATTTCTTTTCAGCCTCCATCCCCCAGTTGTACTTCCATTCACCTTGTTTTTTTTTTTGTTTTTTTTTTTGCCCATCGTTTCTCTTTAAAAAAAAGTGTTTTTTTTGGGGGGGAGGCTGAAGAAGAGGCATGATTAGCGGATGCACTTTAAACAGTATCACTTTTTTTTTTTTTTTGGTTTTCTTTATGGTATCCGCATCGCAAATTATCCAACCGTGTTGCCCTCTTTACAAATGGCGACGCGTAGGGGGCTGGGTCTTCCTATCCCCCCTCCTCCCCATGTACCGTATCCCTGCAAACCCCCCTACCACTCCCGCCCCCACCCATCTCCCTTTTCCGCACCTTCCCGCTAGATAAAGTGCCGGAGATCTTCTTTCATTTGTTAATGACGGGGGGTTCATTCCGCTGCTATTTTCCTCTCTCTCTCTCTCTCTCTCTCTCTCTCTCTCTCTCTCTCTCTCTCTCTCTCTCTGAGGGCGAGTGCCATTTAAAGTTAGCAACTTTCTAAATTGATTTAATCTTTGCATTTGCATAAGTTGGGCGTTCTTTAAACTCACACACACAAGCGTATAAGTCAATCGTTTCTCTCCAGAGATGAGAATTCTCCAGGAATTTCCCAAGTATCTGAACTAGCCCCTTCCCTCCCTTTCCTCCCTCTCCCTTTCCCTTCTTTCCCTCCCTTCCTTATCTCCCTAACCCCCCTTACCTCCCCATTTACCTGCCCCATCGCGTAAGCTTTGTCTGGTAATCCCTGGTACCGGCATCCCGTGGACCAGCGGCTTAAGACGTTCTGCCCGAAGGGACCTGGGATTATGGATTTCGACTAATGGGCATGTGTCTGTCTGTCTCTCCGTCTTCTGTCTGTGTCTCTGCCCATGTATTGTCCCCGGCACAGTCGAAGTCATTAGTAACTTGAAGTCCGTGTTGTTTGGCACAAACAACGCACAATAGAGGCAAACAACATACGCGTGTCGTGTTTCGCGTCCCCACTTATGGCTATTATTGCGTGTGTCTGCTTCGTGGTTTTGACTTTTCAGTGAGGATTTTGCGCGCGCGCGCTTGTTTGTGTGTGTTTCATAGTTCCATATGTCTCTTTATTCGCAGTTTATCATCAGTTTTATTCTCTGTCTCTTTCGTATTATAATAATAATGATAATTGGCTTTTTGCTCACGATTGTGGAATGTATCGAGTGAAATTATCCTTGTCATCTATCTCTCTGGTTCTTTCAGTGATAACCGATTATCCAAGCGTATTCTGGGTGTAATTCGATTACAACTTCCGGAATGTAATCGGATATAACTTCATGCCGCGCATGGAGATTGTATTCTGCTGGATGGTTGTGAGTGATTGTTGTTCCTGTTATTGTTGTTGTTTGGCTATAATGGCATAGAATTATGAATGACGAAACAACAAATTTTGACAATGGATACCATGCGTGTATCAGTGTATTGTGTGATATATATATTGTTTAGTATATAATAATAATAATAATAATAATAATAATAATAATAATAATAATAATAATATCTTATCCTCTTTGTGTAATAGCATTCGGTATTGTCCATATTTAGTTTTAATTTTTTTTTAATTAATAAGAAATCGTTTTAAAAAGTATAATTCAGTAAAATGCGTATTGTGATTGAATTATATGTTAAACACTTATTCCACTTTTGGTAAAGGAGAGGCATAAACTAATTGATGTTACTAGGACTGCATGTATACCTGTGTTGAGAGAGAGAGAGAGAGAGAGAGAGAGAGAGAAGGAGTGATCAGTGTTCTGTGAATTTGTATACCTTCAAAACTAGAGGGGTGGCCCCCTCTCTCTCTCTCTCTCTCTCTCTCTCTCTCTCTCTCTCTCTCTCTCTCTCTCTCTCTCTCAAGGAATTATCTGATCTTTCCTAAAAAAAAATAAAAAACAGTATGATTTTTCCTAGGACGAGATAAACTTTCATTATTCTCTCTCTCTCTCTCTCTCTCTCTCTCTCTCTCTCTCTCTCCGTTTTCGTTCCATGATGCTTCCACTCGATGTTTCTCTTGAAGTTAGTTCGGATTAATGTGGAAATCCTTATTGGCCGAAGGCTCTTTTAAATGACTCTCCTAGCTTCATGGCTACTGCTTGCTCTGCTTTGAGGACGAAATCTGCTTTCATATTGTCTGAGTCACGGGATTACGAACAGACTAAAGTGTAATCCTCAGTTTATTCGATGTTATCCGGTACTTTTTTCCGCCCGGGTCTGTGATACAAAAAAGGGAGCAATGTTGGTGCTGATTTTTGTTTAAAACAATGGTCTTTGGTGTAAAGCAAATTGATGACAGTTTTGGCAGTACCCTATGTAAATTAGGGTCATAATCGAAACAGTTCCTGTTGTTGTTTAAGTTGGCCTTATGCCAGCACGGGCTCTTGCTCGTGGGCAGCCCGTGAATACAGACTATTTCTCATTTTCAGGAGATTGTTTGAAGTTTGTAAATACCGACAAATCACCTTTCACTTTGCCCAGATTTTGTTTCTCTCTTATCCGCTACGTTTGAATCTTTATATATACGAAACTGTTGCACAATTAACATAAACTTTATTCAAATAAAGGCATATATTAAAGAGTCTTGCCATTATATATACGAAACTATTGCAAAATTATCATAAATTTTACACAAACAAGAGTATATATTAAAGAGCCTTGCCATTATATATACGAAACTATTGCACAAATATCATCAACTTTACAGAAATAAGAGCGCATATTATAGAGTCTTTCCATTATATATATGAAACTATTGCAAAATTAACATAAACTTCATTCAAATAAGGACATACATTAAAGAGTCTTGCCATTATATATACGAAACGGTTGAAAATTAGCACAAATTTTATTCAAATAAGGGCATATATTAAAGAGTCTTTAATAAATATTAATTTTATAAAAATAAGGGCATATATTAAAGAGTCTTTAATAAACATCAGTTTTATAAAAATAAGGGCATATATTAAAAAGTCTTGCCATCATATAAACGAAACTATTACAAAATGAACACAAATTCTATTCAAATAAGGGCATACATTAAAAATTCTTGCCACTATATATACGAAACTATTGCACACGTAAGATTAGTTTCATACAAATAAGGGCATACATTAAAGCCTCCTTCCATTTCTTGCGAAGGATACCCGCCGTCTGTACCCAGTCGCTCAGACGGACTTCTCATGGTATAAAACCATTATCATTACCCCGAATTGAGGCCAAAATCGCCGCCACCACTCGTTAGTAGCTCATTGTGGTAAACAGTCATTTATACGTGAATAGGTCGAACGGGAATCGGACGAAACCCGCTTTTATTAGTGGTGTCTCCCTTGGAGGACGTAATTTTGAAGAGTATAGTTAATCCCCGTAGGGGGGCTACAGGAGGTGCACTGCAGGCATTACTTAAGGTTCTTTGTAGCGTACCTTCGGCCCCTAGCTGCAACCCCTTTCGTTCCTTTTACTGTACCTCCTTTCATATTCTCTTTCTTCCATCTTACTCTCCACTCTCTCCTAACAATTGATTCATAGTGCAACTGCGAGGTTTTCCTCCTGCTACACCTTTCAAACCTTTTGCTGTCAATCCGTTTCAGCGCTGAATGACCTCATAGGTCCCAGTGCTTGGCCTTTGGCCTTAATTCTATATTCAGTTCAATTCTGTTCAATTCAATGTAGTTAATGGCAGAGGCACAAAAGGATTTTTTTTTTTATGGGCACTCTTGTAAGCCAGCGTTTTACGTAAGAGTTTCTTGAAGGTGCAAAAGAGATTCAGTAGTTAAGGACCATCATGTAGATATGTTTTTTTTTTTTTTTTTGGCCGGATGATGTAATGGAAATTGAATATAAAATTTAGGCCGAAGGCCAAAAGCTTGGACCTGTGAGGCCATTCAGCGCTGAAAGTGAAGCTGAGAGTAAAGAAGGCTTGAAAGTTGCAACAGGAGGAAAACCTTGCAGTTGCACTATGAAACAATTGTTAGGAAAGGGTGAAAATAAGATGTAAGAAAGAGAATATGTACGGAGGTACAGTGAAAGGAATGCAAGAGGTTGCAGCTAGGGGTCGAAGGGACGCTGCAAAAACCTTAAGTAATGCCTGCAGTTTTTTTTTTGTGGGGGGGGGGGTGTTAGGTTTCAAAATGAGCCCCGGGTATCGTCTTGAATTTGCCCCGTGCTGGGCAGTTTAGATGGTGCCCAGGGTTCTTCGTTGGATCGTTTCTCAAGGTTCCAGTTGTATTCTGCCCTAAAATGGAAAAGTGCAGTATCTGCAAAATTTTCGAAATTGAGATATGCCACCTATTGGGCCCATGAAACACAAAATACACAAGTTTCTGCAGTTTCAGAATGATTCCTCAACGCTTTCCACGAGTGTTTAAGGGGTCCCATTTGCAGTATCTGCAAAATTTTCGAAATTGAGTTATGCCACCTATTGGGCCCATGAAACACAAAATACACAAGTTTCTGCAGTTTCAGAATGATTCCTCAACGCTTTCCACGAGTGTTTAGGAGGGTCCCATTTGCAGTATCTGCAAAATTTTCGAAATTGAGTTATGCCACCTATTGGACCCATGAAACACAAAATACACAAGTTTCTGCAGTTTCAGAATGATTCCTCAACGCTTTCCACGAGTGTTTAGGAGGGTCCCATTTGCAGTATCTGCAAATTTTTCGAAATTGAGTTATGCCACCTATTGGGCCCATGAAACACAAAATACACAAGTTTCTGCAGTTTCAGAATGATTCCTCAACGCTTTCCACGAGTGTTTAGGGAGGGTCCCATTTGCAGTATCTGCAAATTTTCGAAATTGAGTTATGCCACCTATTGGGCCCATGAAACACAAAATACACAAGTTTCTGCAGTTTCAGAATGATTCCTCAACGCTTTCCACGAGTGTTTAGGAGGGTCCCATTTGCAGTATCTGCAAAATTTTCGAAATTGAGTTATGCCACCTATTGGGCCCATGAAACACAAAATACACATGTTTCTGCAGTTTCAGAATGATTCCTTAACGCTTTCCACGAGTGTTTAGGAGGGTCCCATTTGCAGTATCTGCAAAATTTTCGAAATTGAGTTATGCCACCTATTGGGCCCATGAAACACAAAATACACAAGTTTCTGCAGTTTCAGAATGATTCCTCAACGCTTTCCACGAGTGTTTAGGGAGGGTCCCATTTGCAGTATCTGCAAAATTTTCGAAATTGAGTTATGCCACCTATTGGGCCCATGAAACACAAAATACACATGTTTCTGCAGTTTCAGAATGATTCCTCAACGCTTTCCACGAGTGTTTAGGAGGGTCCCATTTGCAGTATCTGCAAAATTTTCGAAATTGAGTTATGCCACCTATTGGGCCCATGAAACACAAAATACACATGTTTCTGCAGTTTCAGAATGATTCCTCAACGCTTTCCACGAGTGTTTAGGAGGGTCCCATTTGCAGTATCTGCAAAATTTTCGAAATTGAGTTATGCCACCTATTGGGCCCATGAAACACAAAATACACATGTTTCTGCAGTTTCAGAATGATTCCTCAACGCTTTCCACGAGTGTTTAGGAGGGTCCCATTTGCAGTATCTGCAAAATTTTCGAAATTGAGTTATGCCACCTATTGGGCCCATGAAACACAAAATACACATGTTTCTGCAGTTTCAGAATGATTCCTCAATGCTTTCCACGAGTGTTTAGGAGGGTCCCATTTGCAGTATCTGCAAAATTTTCGAAATTGAGTTATGCCACCTATTGGGCCCATGAAACACAAAATACACATGTTTCTGCAGTTTCAGAATGATTCCTCAACGCTTTCCACGAGTGTTTAGGAGGGTCCCATTTGCAGTATCTGCAAAATTTTCGAAATTGAGTTATGCCACCTATTGGGCCCATGAAACACAAAATACACATGTTTCTGCAGTTTCAGAATGATTCCTCAACGCTTTCCACGAGTGTTTAGGAGGGTCCCATTTGCAGTATCTGCAAAATTTTCGAAATTGAGTTATGCCACCTATTGGGCCCATGAAACACAAAATACACATGTTTCTGCAGTTTCAGAATGATTCCTCAACGCTTTCCACGAGTGTTTAGGAGGGTCCCATTTGCAGTATCTGCAAAATTTTCGAAATTGAGTTATGCCACCTATTGGGCCCATGAAACACAAAATACACATGTTTCTGCAGTTTCAGAATGATTCTCAACGCTTTCCACGAGTGTTTAGGAGGGTCCCATTTGCAGTATCTGCAAAATTTTCGAAATTGAGTTATGCCACCTATTGGGCCCATGAAACACAAAATACACATGTTTCTGCAGTTTCAGAATGATTCCTCAACGCTTTCCACGAGTGTTTAGGAGGGTCCCATTTGCAGTATCTGCAAAATTTTCGAAATTGAGTTATGCCACCTATTGGGCCCATGAAACACAAAATACACATGTTTCTGCAGTTTCAGAATGATTCCTCAATGCTTTCCACGAGTGTTTAGGAGGGTCCCATTTGCAGTATCTGCAAAATTTTCGAAATTGAGTTATGCCACCTATTGGGCCCATGAAACACAAAATACACATGTTTCTGCAGTTTCAGAATGATTCCTCAACGCTTTCCACGAGTGTTTAGGGGGTCCCATTTGCAGTATCTGAAAAATCAGTAGTAAGGCAAGGGAAAACTGCAATATCTACCATTTTACTCAGTTGTGTATTTTTGCAGATACTGCAGTCTTCCATTTTAGGGCAGTATTGCTTTTGAATTTCTAATTATCAATTTTTTTTCGCCCCTTAGTGTCTGGATGTTCAGTGGGTTTAACGTTTACCCTTTGTTTTTTCAGTGTCACTTGTCGTTTAAGTTCAGGCGAGGCTTAGGATTGTCTATAATATGACGCAGTATGCTCGTTATATAATAATAATAATAATAATAATAATAATAATAATAATAATAATAATAATAATGGTCGTCTTGATGCCATTATTTTTAATGAAGTTTGTTTGAAAGAGGGTCTTCTTCCGGAATCACTAATAATAATAATAATAATAATAATAATAATAATAATAATAATAATAATAATAATAATCATCATCATCATCATCTCATCATCATCGCAAATTCTGAGACCTGCTGTCACTTCATAATAATAATAATAATAATAATAATAATAATAATAATAATAATAATAATAATAATAATAATAATAATAAAATACCCAGACATGCTTGAATAAGAACTGTGATAAGGGAGGCTGGAGGTGGGGATTTGTGAAAGATAAAACACGGGAAATAGATAGGTAGCGGAATTTCACAGTTGCACTTTGGGTCACGTGATGATGATGTGGTTTTATTCATAATGTGATGTTTATGTATTAGAGTCAATAGAAAACTATAAAACAAGAGAAAGAAGAAGACAAGGCGGATAGAATGCCAAATATCACGCCAGGAGTAAGGAAAAAACTGAAGATGAGAGAGAGAGAGAGAGAGAGAGAGAGAGAGAGAGAGAGAGAGAGAGAGAGAGAGATAGGAGGAGGAGGAATGGAAAAAAGGTGGGGGCGAGACTTCTCCCTCAAAGAATTAAAGGTGGAGAAATGTTTTCCTTTCGCCAACAATATGATTTCGTTACGTGCTTCTGCCCGAGAGAGAGAGAGAGAGAGAGAGAGAGAGAGAGAGAGAGAGAGAGAGAGAGAGAGAGAGACTGACTCCTCCAAACTCCTCCACTCTTTCTCCCCAGACTCTTCTTGATCTTACCCTTTTGACTTTTGGCATTAACCACTTCGTTTGGGGAGGGGGAGGGGAACCAGGGAGTTTGGTGGGGAAGTAGAGGGGTGGAGTAGGTGAAGGGGGTGGTTAAAAGGTGGGAGGGGGGGAGGGGAGGGAGGGGAGGGCCAAAAGCTAAGCAACCAGGCATAAGAAGATCAGAGAGAAGCCTTTTGATGAGATGTTCTCAGTTCCATAAACTACCGGATAGCTCTCCGTGGATCTTAATCCTGATGTGACACACGGATTAAGGACTCCCCCCCCCCACCCCCGGGCTGGTCTACGTTAGTCCTTGATGTAGGATTAGAGTGACTTCTATTCCTCTCTCTCTCTCTCTCTGAAGGCAATCCCACTATGATTTTTAAGAAATATTAAAGTAACATTCTAATGGAAACGACCTCATGAAATGACGGGATGACGGCTCTCTCTCTCTCTCTCTCTCTCTCTCTCTCTCTCTCTCTCTCTCTGAGGGCATTCCCATTCCCACTATAATTTTTAAGAAATAGTAAAGTAAAATTCTAATGGAAACGGTTACATGAAATGACAAGTTAACAGCTTTCTCTCTCTCTCTCTCTATCTCTTTCTCTCTCTCTCTCTCTCTCTCTCTCTCTCTCTCAGAGGGCAACCCCACTGTATCTTTTAAGAAATAGCAAAGTAAAATTCTAATGGAAACGACCGCATGAAATGACAGGATGACGGCTCTCTCTCTCTCTCTCTCTCTCTCTCTCTCTCTCTCTCTCTCTCTCTCTCTCTCTCTCTCTCTCTCTCTCAGGGCAATCCCACTAAATTTTTTAAGAAACAGTAAAGTAACATTCTAATTGAAACGGCTACATGAAATGACAAGATAACAGTTCTCTCTCTCTCTCTCTCTCTCTCTCTCTCTCTCTCTCTCTCTCTCTCTCTCTCTCTCTCTAATCGTTGTTGTTTTCCTTCTTTGATGCTAAGGACAGCTTCCTTAAGAAGTCCTCAGTGCCAA
>NC_089741.1:26976491-26978991 GCF_040412425.1 Macrobrachium rosenbergii
GCATTTTTCCTCTTCTTCGTTTTATTCTTTCTTGTTTCGTCATCCTTTTTTTATTCCTCTTTCTTATTCCCTATATTAATTATTTTTTTCAATTTCCTTTTCATTCATTCATTCTTCGGTTTGTTTTCTTCCTTATTTTTGTAAATATTTTATATACTTTCTTTAATTTTTGTACATCCATTCTTATTCCCATTTTCCAATTTTCTTTTTTCATTTCATTTCCTTATTTCTTTTATTTTTGATATTTTTTCTTTTTCTTCTTTTTCCTATTCATTCATACATTCTTCGGTATGATTTTTTCTTTATTTTTTGCTTTTCTGTACTTATTTTTTTATATCCACTCTTATTCTCATTTTCCATTTTTTAAAGTTTTTATTCCTCTTCCTTATTTCATACATTGTTCGTTTTTTATTCTATTTCCTTTTTGATTCATTCTTCGGTTTGCTTTTTTTCTTTATTTTTATACATTTTGGCATTTCTTTTCTGCTCTCAGTTTTGTTTTGCTATACTTTCATTTTTTATATCATTTTTTAATTTTCTATTCATAATTGTCTTCGTCATTTCTACGCTGTTTTCTTTTTCATTCTGATATGGCATTTTCTTCCATGATTTTCCTCTAATTATATCTTACCTCTTGTTTTCAAGTGTCTCCCCTTATCTTCTCATTTGCTTATCTAAAATTTTGTTGTTTTTAAGTTCCCGCATTTTATTTTCATTATATTTACTTCTGTTGTCTGTTGTTTATAATTTACAGTATTTGTTATTATATTTATCTTATTTTTTTTTCACCCATTTTCGGTGTTCACGTCTTCAAAATTGTCTCCACATTTTCTTAAATTTGTAATATGTTTTTTATTCAAATTCCACCTTTTCTTTAATTTGTAATCTGTTTTTTATTCAAATTCCACATTTTCTGTAATTTGTAATCTGTTTTTTATTCAAATTCCACATTTTCTTTAATTTGTAATGTTTTTGTAATAAGACTCTTTTCGGCATATTCCTTATTTATTTATTTCTCATTCTTTAACGTCTCATCTCTCCCACTTTTTTTTTTTTTTTTTAATTTCGAGAAAGAACAGGCATTGTTCCACAGAGTCGCCAGGATGACGGTTTTCCGTGCGCGGAGTCAATAAGACGAGCGAAAAACTGCTCACGCACTCGCTACATTGCAATCTAATTGATATCACGGAGATGCGTCTTCATCCCATTTCCGTTTGCAAATAGGCTTTTCAGCTAATCAGAGCGCCGAGCCTGTTTTTTTTTTTAGCTTTTTTTTTTTATAATTGGACTCAATTACTTAATCGCTTGATTGCATTATTTATTTAAACTTCATAGGAAAAACTTTGGCACGGAAAAACATTGGCATGACCTCGCTTATGCGGGCGATGTTGTTGCATGTTGTCATGTTTTGTCGTTGTTTTTTTTGTCGGTGTTTTTTTTTTTTTTTTTGTCTTAACTAGATCGCTCGCATGTTCGCCTCTGCATGTTTGATTTCGTATGTTTGTGTATGTATTTTACAGAGCAAAAAATTCCGGCTTGTTTATGATTTTGTTTACGTAAATGCACGGAAAAAAAAATACGCGTTTATATCCTATCTCCTTCGTTTGCGCTTGTTTATTTGTTTACCCGCGAGAGAAATTGCAACTTTATTTTTCATTTATCATTGTACGGAATATTGACCTTTCATTATTAACGCTTTGTACTTTCACGAAATTCTTTGTTATTTTGATAACAGCTCGTATAACAACTTTCTTTTTTTTTTTTTTTTTAGTGGTATCTGCGTCAAGAGTGTATTCTGAGTAATTTAAGTATTTTAACTGTTGCAGTTTTGTTGACGAAATGTGACAGACATGTCGGAAACAGTCTTCCTGTCTTTTCGGAAACAACATTTAACACAGTAGAAAGGTGAATATTTTATAAAAAAAAAAAAATTGTAAAGTTAAAAGAATGGTGAATATTTTATAAAGAAAAAAAGAAATTTCGTAAAGCTAAAAGAAAGGTGAATATTTTATAAAAAAAAAAAAAATTGTAGGGGTTAAAGAATGCTGAATATTTTATAAAAAAAAAAAATTGTAAATGTAAAACAAATGTGATATTTTATGACAAAAAAATTCGCAAAGACAAAAGAAAGGTGAATATTTCATAAAAGAAAATTGTAAAGGTAAAAGAAAGATTAATATTTTATTTGAAAAAAAGAAATTTCTTAAGGTAAGAGAATGGTGAACATTTTATAAAGAAAAAAATCGTAAACTTTGATGGAATTATGTAAATTATCTTGCGCGTAGTTTCGTGCAAAACATTTAAGTAAACCGTCCCCCGGTGTAATTCCTGTAAATTCATTACCTCAGAATTCCAGTGACCCTGTCTGGGAGTAGCGCCGCCGTCAGTGCATCTCATGCGGTGCACTGTAGGCTTTACTTAAGGTACTTTACAGGGCCCCTAGCTGCAACCCCTTTCATTCCTTTTTACTGTACGTCCGTTTGCATTCTCTTTCTACCAT
>NC_089741.1:26983991-26991491 GCF_040412425.1 Macrobrachium rosenbergii
GCGCGTTCCTCGAGGTCGCGTCTTGTGACACCTTTGTTGCTCCAAATGGCCTACGTTGGTGGCAGGGTAGAATTTTTAGGCAGCGTCACACGAGCTTTCTGACACCTTTGTTGCTCCAAATGGCCTATGTTGGTGGCAGAGTAGAATTTTTAGGCGGTGTCACACGAGCTTTCTGACACCTTTGTTACTCCAAATGGCCTATGTTGGTGGCAGGGTAGAATTTTTAGGCGGTGTCACTGGAGCTTTCTGACACATTTGTTGCTCCACATGGCCAATGATGGTGGCAGAATAGAATATTTAGGCAGTGTCACACGACCTTTTTGACACATTTGTTGCTCCAAAATAGCCAGTGCTTGTGGCAGAATAGAAATCACACGTCTCCGTTTAGGCGGTGTCACACGAGCTTTCTGACACATTTGCACCAAACAGGTAACATTTGTGGCAGAATAAGTGTGAAAATGAATATTCGCATTGATTATAGAATGTTTTTAAGGAGATATAAGATATGGAATGTTAATTCCTCAGTGAGTTTTGAGATTGAAAGGCATTCCAAATATATTTCAAGTTGGTCTTTGATATTTTTACTCATATACATAATCATGCATTTGATGTTTTTCCTCATATAGACACAATCATACTTTGATATTTTTCCCCTTATACACAATCATACATTTGATATTTTTCCTTATATAAGCAATCATACATTTGATTCTTTTTTTCATATATGCAGAATCATACATTTGGTGTTTTTCCTTATATACACATATATACATTTGATATTTTTCCTCTTACACACAGTCATACATCTGATGTTTTTCCTCATATATACACACATACATACATTGATATTTTTCTTCATATATACACATTCATACATTTCATATGTTTCCTCATATAGACACTTACATAATATATTTGATATTTTTCTGAATATATACAGGCATATATTTGATATATTTCCTCATAAACACGTACATATATTTGATATTTTTCCTCATACACAATCATGTATTTGACGTTTTTCCTTATATGTACACAAAGTCGTGAGGAAAATGATTCGTATTCATTCATTCAGATGCATGTTAGGCGAGAGAGAGAGAGAGAGAGAGAGAGAGAGAGAGAGAGAGAGAGAGAGAGAGAGAGAGAGAGAATGTCCAATGTTTACTTCTTTATTCCTCTCAAGAGAGAGAATCACCCAAACAATGCAGTATTGGAAAGATCCTCCGGCCATTTTTAAAAACCATGGCTTTGTGTGTGTGTGTGTGTGTGTGTATGTGCATTTTTCTCCCCGAAGTTTTCGGAGGATTTTGACAATAGTCTATTCTTGTGTGTTTCCTCGTTCTCATTTTTTTTTTTTTTTTTTTTCGCAAATGCTTTATTACTTGGCTGGACGATAAGTCACACTGCGTATGGCTTTTGTTTTCATTTGCGAGCGTCTGCGCAATTACGCTGTGTTGCCTGTGTCTTGTGATTTATTGGTTGCAAAAGCCATGTTGTGGGTGTTGCTTTTGTGTGTGTGTATATATATATATATATATATATATATATATATATATATATATATATATATATATATATATATATATATATATATATATATATATATATATATATATATATATATATATATATATATATATATATATATATATATATATATATATATATATATATATATATATATATATATATGTATATATATATATATATATATATATATATATATATATATATATATATATATATATATATATATATATATATATACATACAGTATATATATATTCCGTGTTGTCTCACAGACGAGGAAAACTTTTGTTTACTTTTTTTATTTCCGTGTTCGATATTTCCATTACCATTGACTCGGGGCAAAGATTCCACCCGCTCCCCCTCCCCGCCTCAAGCGATTTAAACGTGAAATCCCCCAGATTTTCTGTATCAGGTCGGCCGTAAATTTGTGAAATCTTAAAATGTTGCGTTTTGCCGCTTGCTGGTAGTGGTGGGAGTTTTATAGAGACGTGGATTCAACTATAAACATGTTGCGTCTGCGAAGGGTATTGGCTTTTAATCGAGAAATTGTGGCCCGTTAAATTGCCCGGTTCAAGATTATTTTAGGGTTTTGTTTTTTATTTTTTTTATTTATTTATTTTTTTTTTTTTTGTGCCTTCGCGGTGCTGGTGACTTGGTGTGAAATGTAATTTGTTTGTCGTTTTTGTTTTGATAATTTGGTGCTTGTGATAAATGTGAAAATATAGTTTAGCTGTTATTTTTTTCTGTTGATTATTTTTTTGCTAATGAGGATGTTTTTGTTGATTTATTGTTGTTGTTTGTTGGGGTTAATAACGTTGAGAACAAATCTTATGGACCTTTTTCTCTTTATATTGAATCTAAGACCCGAATTATTCCGGAAAATTACAAAAATATCGACTTGGCAATAACTGCGTTTGACAATCGATAGAAAAGAAGTCTTCTGAAATCCTTCCTGTACATTGAAGCAATTGGGGCGTGGGTGGGGGCGGAGGAATATGTTGGTGGGGAGGGGTTAAGGGTTTATTTTGTTAAGAGGGGGAGTTCCGAGCTAAGAGCTTTTGAAAACACTTTTTTATTCTGCCATTACTAAAATTGCACTTTTCCCGTCTACCGATAAGTTTCCATAAACTCGTTTCCCGAAATAGGCTATAACCGTAGTGGGGCTTTTGGCCACCCCGCCTCCCCCTCTCGAAAATCCTTTATCTACCCATACGATATAAATAAAAAAAGAAAAGAATGTCCGCATCTCTGGGGCCTCTGGTACGCAGGGGGTAAAGGGTATGGGTGGGAGATTGGTCTGTTATCCTTTAAAGGAAGTAGAGAGAGAGAGAGAGAGAGAGAGAGAGAGAGAGAGAGAGAGAGAGAGAGAGAGTACAAAGGAAGTGGGAGAATTTGGAAATGAATAGGGAAGGGGTAACGGACAAAGGGGAATTTGGGGGAATAGGACCCCCTGTGGGTGGCGCTGCAGAGGGTGATTGAGACAGATGCCCATCTCCCACTAATCTACGATGACTTCCGTAGGGTATTCCCTTCAGGAAAGACAGTGCCAAAAGGGGGGGCGGGGGAGATACGGCCCCCTAGCGCCATTGAGGCTTGTAGGGTATACCCGTGGGAAACCAAGGATTCCCTTTCTTTTTAACCTCCATTGACTATCATAGAGTATGCAATACGATTTTATTACTGGAAGAGGGATACTAGCCCCCCTCCCTGGAAGGGGGATACAAGCCCCCTCCCCACACCCCTGCAGCCTTCACTGACTCCTGTATGCGATACCAAGTTGATGTACTTTTAGGATACCTTAAGGATCCCTTCCCACTTTCCTTGCAGTCTTCATTGGCTTCCATAGGATATACCCTTGGGACGTGCTACCCCCAGAGAGGGAATGCAAACCCCGCCCCCCATCCATTCCCCCTCCCCCCATCCCCTTCAGCATCCATCAACTTTCATAGGATCCGCCGGAGGAGGTATTACGTAGGAGGGGGAGGGGGGCGCCGGGGAATACAAGCCCTAACTTCCATTGACTTTTATAGGATATAACGGGGAAGAGAAGGGAGGGGTGATAAACTACTACCGGCTCCCCTCCCCTCCCCTCCCCCCCCCGAGTCACCCTCCAGTCACCCCGCAGTCACCCCGCAGCTTCCATTGACTTCCGAGGAATATTGCCGGCTCTCGTAACTAATGGCGTCTGCGGCATACTTAAGGCATTTGTCTCTCGGTTTTCATAGAGTGATAGTTAATTAATCAAGTGGCTCTCTCTCTCTCTCTCTCTCTCTCTCTCTCTCTCTCTCTCTCTCTGTGTGTGTGTGTGTGTGTGTCTCGGCGCCTGGCGTTTTCTTTAAGGCTTGAGTTTATTTTAGGCATTAATAGACATTGACCTCCAATATGGTATTTCATTTCTTCGTTTTATTATTATTATTATTATTATTATTATTATTATTATTATTATTATTATTATTATTATTATTATTATTATCGAGGTATCAGCCTTCTGCTACTTAATTTCTCGGAAAGCCCTTTGAGTGAGATTGACGCAGAAATGGATAGAAAGTTTGATCCCGCTCTTTTTGTAACTTGTAGTTCATGTATTTTATTCATTTTTTATAGTCCACTATTTTTTTTTTATCCTCTGTTCTGGAACCATGTAACCGAATTATTTTTCTTCTGTTGAACTCTCGGTTCCAGAGCTTTGTAGGTCGTACTGGTGAAACTTTTAGACGACCCGCGGTCTAGTTTCTCTTGTTCTTGAGGTGAAACAGCGACGTTTCAGAGACATTTTTTCCCCTGAAACTGGAAGAGCAGAAGGTCTGGTGAAATCCTGAAGTCGCCGAAATCTTGTCTTCGCTTGTTTTGAATAATTAATAAGTTCTGTCTTGGTTTGTTTATTAGTTTTCTGTAAAAGAAAACGACTCTGACGGCTTTGTCTGTCCGTCCGCACTTTTTTCTGTCCGCCTTCAAATCTTAAAAACTACTGAGGCTAGAGAACTGCAAATTGGTATGTTGATCGTCAACCCTCCAATCATCAAACATACTAAATTGCAACCCTTTAGCCTCAGTAGTTTTTATCTTATATAAGGTTAAAGTTAGCCATGATCGTGCTTCTGGCAACGATACAGAATAGGCCACCACCTGGCCGTGGTTAAAGTTTCACGGGCCGCGGCTCATGCAGCAGTATACCGAGACCACCGAAAGATAGGCCTGTTTTTGGTGGCCTTGATTGTACGCTGTCGCGGCTGTACAGAAAACTCGATTGCACCGAAGAAACTTCGGCTCACTTTTTACTTGTTTTTAATAGTGTTTAGATGTCAGGTGGATTAAGAATAGTTAGAGGGAAAGAGAAGAAGAAGAAGAAGAAAAGTAGTGGTAGCGAGATAGGTAGGGATTAAGGTGATGGAAGCTGCCTGCCCAAAATTTCTTTGAAGGAAATCAATTCTCTCACAAGAGAGAAACCCCATTAGTTGATCTCTCCTCCCACTAAGAGAAAAAGGGCGTTGTTTATATTGGATTTGATCGTGTTTTGAGTGAGGATTAATCAGATATTCTTACCGAGAGAGAACGACAGCGTAGATGAATGAGGAGAAAATAATGTTTGTTTGGAAAGACGAATCAGGATTGCGGACGACCGGATCAGGATAATGGACGTCCGATTAAAGATTATGGACGACCGAGTTAAGATTATGGATGTCCGATTAAAGATTATGGACGACCGAGTTAAGATTATAGACGGTCAATTAAAGATTATTAACGGCGGAATCAAGATTGTAGACACCGGAATCAAGATTATGGACGACCAAATAAAGATTATGGACGACCAAATAAAGATTATGGACGACCAAATAAAGATTATGGACGACCGAGTCAAGATTATTTACGACGGAATCAAGATTATGGACGACGGAATAAAGATTATGGACAAACTAGTCAAGATTGCTCATGACTGGATCAAGACTATTGGTAGCCGAATCAATGTTACGGAACAATTGATCAAGAATATGCGGGAACAGATCAAGATTATTGACGGCCGAATCAGGATTTTGGAAAACCAAAGAAATATTATGGAACACCAAAGCACTGTTATGGAAAACCGGATCAAGATTATGGGCGACTGATTCAGGATTGCGGAGGGATGGATCAAGATTATGGAATACCGAAGAGCATTATGGATGGCCGAATCGAGCTTAAGTATGTCTTAGTTTAACCAGACCACTGAGCTGATTAACAGCTCCCCTAGAGAGGGCTGGCCCGAAGGATTAGATTTATTTATTTTACGTGGCTAAGAACCAACTGGTTACCTAGCAACCGGACCTACAGCTTATTGTGGAATCCGAACCACATTATGACGAGAAAAGAATTTCTATCACCAGAAATAAATTCCTCTAATTCTTCATTGGCCGGTCGGAGAGTCGAACGCTGGGCTAACAGCGTGCTAGCCGAGAGCTCTACCTGCCTCTCCAATGAAGAACTCGAACCAAGCTTAATAAAGGCAAGATCGTGATTAAGTAATGTGTCAAAAATTATTTCCGTCAATTAGATTTTTTGTTTTTTTTTAAGTTTAAGCTAACATTCTTGGGTTATTTATGAATTAAATGTTCCTAAATACGTACGAATCTTTTTGGAATGAACGAATATAACTACTTGCGGTAGAAAGTTCATTGAAATATAATAATGATAATAAACTGGACTTCTAGAATTTTCAGCATTTTGTGAAAATAAAAATGTATATAATTATCTTTCATTATAAACTAGTGCAGAAATCATTATTATTTGTTACTGAAAATCTACTGACATTCGAAACTTTTGAATGTTTTGGAAAGAATTTCGAAATACCCCATCCTCTCTCTCTCTCTCTCTCTCTCTCTCTCTCTCTCTCTCTCTCTCTCTCTCTCTCTCTCTCTCTCTCTCTCTCTCTCTCTTTGTTCTCTCTCTCACTATTTGTTACTGAAAATCTACGGACATTCCAAACCCTTGAATATTTTTGAAAAAATCAGAAATAACCCCCTCTCCCTCTCTCTCTCTCTCTCTCTCTCTCTCTCTCTCTCTCTCTCTCTCTCTCTCTCTCTCTCTCTCACACACACACACACATACATTATTTATTACTGAAAATCTACTGACATTCCAAACCCTTGAATATTTTTTAAAAAATCGAAATAACCCCCCGCCCCTTCTCTCTCTCTCTCTCTCTCTCTCTCTCTCTCTCTCTCTCTCTCTCTCTCTCTCTCTCTCTCTCTCTCACATACATTATTTGTTACTGAAAATCTACTGACATTCCAAACTTGAATATTTTCGAAAAAATCGTAATACCCCTCTCTCTCTCTCTCTCTCTCTCTCTCTCTCTCTCTCTCTCTCTCTCTCTCTCTCTCTCTCTCTCTCTCTTTTCTTTACTCCTTCCCCCTCCTAGTGGATGTACTGTGAGATATGGAAATCAGAAGACACTTCTCCCATATATATGGGTTCGTACAGAAGCTATAAATTGTTTTATGTAAGGGCATCCCGCCACCATCATGGAAGCGTATTGAGGAGGAAGGGCCTCTCCCGTGCTAAATGGCGGATGGAAATGACGATGAAGATGTTCGGAAGCACCGCAAAAAAGGGACGAGAGAGAGAGAGAGAGAGAGAGAGAGAGATAGAGAGAGAGAGAGAGAGAGAGAGAGAGAGAGAGAGAGAGAGAGAAGGGAGGATGTATAGAGTTGATAGCAACGAAGTCCCCCGTGCTTTTATTTTATAATGGAGCTCGTCTTCTGTTGATGTCCTAAGGGTGGAGGGTGGGGGGGACAAGGGGGCAGGGGAGAGAGAGAGAGAGAGAGAGTGAGAAGGGGGACGTATACAGTCAATAGCTACGAAGTCTTCGGTTCATGTCCAAAGGGTGGGGGTACAAAGGGGGCGAGGGAGGGATGTAGGGAGAGGGAGAGGAAATAGAGTGATAGGAAAAGGGGTGGGGGCGGGGGGGAAGTTAGCAAGTTGATAGGGGCAGGG
>NC_089741.1:26993991-27016491 GCF_040412425.1 Macrobrachium rosenbergii
AGGAAACTATTGTTCCGGCTTTGTCTGTCCGTCCGCACTTTTTCTGTCCGCCCTCGGATCTTAAAAACTACTGAGGCTAGAGGGCTGCAAATTGGTATGTTGATCATCCACCCTCCAGTCATCAAACATAACAAATTGCAGCCCTCCAGCCTCTGTAGTTTTTATTATATTTAAGGTTAAAGTTAACCATAATCGTGCTTTTGGCAACGGTATAGGACAGGCCACCACCGGGCCGTGATTAAAGTTTCGTGGGTCGCGGCTCATACAGCATTATACCGAGACCACCGAATGATAGATCTGTTTTCGGTGGCCTTGTTTATACGATGTACAGAAAACTCGATTGCGCCGAAGAAATTTCGGCGCATTTTCTACTCGTTTATTCTGTTTGATGATTTTATCTTGTATTTTACTATTATTTTCGTCTTTATGACTTTTTATCACGGTAGTTTTCTTGCCAGGATTTGTGGCACTGAGTGTTTGTGGATTAATCTTTTTTTTTTTCCTGTCTCTGAAAAACATTGCAGCGTTGAAAACATCACTCCGATATGTTCATGCCAATTCAATTTACCTCCGGATGTTGCTTCTTACAGAAAAGAACCGGCCTTTTAATTTTCTCTTAACAGCGAGATGTTGATGTACGATTCAAATTCAAGCCGCTTTCCATAATGGCTGAGGTCAGAATGACGTCTGGCAATCCTCAGAGGCGAGACTCAACCGGGTCTTGTACAATGGTGCTACTGTTGGCTTGCCTCGATTAATAAAGGAAAATTTGGCACTCATTCGCCATATATACACATACGCACACACACACACATACAAAAACACAGTTTTTTTTTTTTTTTTTTAGGTTGTCTGTGCTTATTTGGGTTTCAGAATGGTTGAGCGTCTGAAAGGTTGTGGGAATGAATGAGGGAATATTGTATTATTCAAACAGTCGAAAAGATTGAGGAGAGAATGCAGTGGTTTTGTAATTTGCGACTATGTCCGGTGTATGTTTAATTGACTGACGATAGAATGTTTGAGTTTTGTGATTTTACTATCGCTTATTATTTATTTTGACCGCAAATTCTGATTTTAAAGACATTCCAATATATTTATGAGATTTAATCGTACTTTCACAATTAATGTTTTCTTCGCATTTTTATATAGTTTACTCCTTAAATTATGATTATTTCGCATAGAACTTTAGATTTATTTTACTGCATTTTATAACCTTTTAGAAATAGCAGTGAGAAAACATTATTTTAATTTTAATTTTACAAAAAAAAACTTAATTTTTGATACTTACGCTCGTAATTACGAAATTAACTGCGCTAGCACAGGGTTACTTAACAGATGCTCTTTTTAGTGTTGAATAACCCCCACTCCCCCACCCCCACCCCCCACTCTTCCATCCTACTCCATTAACTTCCTACCCCCAAGCCATCCCACTCCATTAACTTCCTAACACCCCCCACCATCGTTACCCATTACCATTAAATCCGGTGGCATATTTACGTTCGATTCCAAGTTGGTATTATGAGCATTCAATGAGTATCCATTGTTTGCCCAATTAAGTATTGTTCCCGGCGAGAGAGAGAGAGAGAGAGAGAGAGAGAGAGAGAGAGAGAGAGAGAGAGAGAGAGAGGTCTGGCGTGTGGGGGAGGGGATAGGGTTACATTTTTTTTTTTTTGCCAACAGTAACAAAGGGGCAATTGTAATGATGCATTTGCTTCATTTCCATCCTTTTCTCTGGGTATCTCCCCATACCCTCCTCGGGGTATCTGGTATCTCTTCCTCCTCCTCCTCCTCCTCGAGGTACCTCCTCCTCCTCCTCCTCCTCCTCCTCCTCCTCCTCCTCCTCCTCCTCCTCCTCCTCCTCCTCCTCCTCACCCCTCGCTTCCTTTATGTTTGACATTCCAATTAAATGAACTTATCATTTCAATCATTTCTGTTGCCTACCGGGTTGTTCCAGGCTTTGGCTCGGGGAATAAAATGCTCAGATAAAATGGTGCTTGTTTTATTTGCTTCTTTTTCCGCGGGTTTTATTTCATTTGATTTCTTTTTTTCTCTCTCTCTCTATGATCTCTGTCTTGTGATCTTTCTGTTTTCTATTTTCTTCAATATTTTTTTTTTTTAGGTTTATCTGGATTTATGTATTTGTTTTTTTTTATTTTGTTTATTTGATTCTCTCGCATTCATGATTGATTATTTTCACGTCGTGCATGCTACGTTCCTTTCCTCTCTTATATTTAATTTATCTTTTCGTTATTTCTTTCATTTCCCCTTTTATTTCTTTTGTAAGATTGCTTCTTGTGCAATTTTTGTGACTCCCTAATTCTTGTTTTTCCTGGTATTTTCTTCTGTTCTTTCTCATATTCTGAGCGTTACTATTTCATTTTCCTTTTCGTTATCCATTTATTCTCCCCTTCCTATCCAGAGCTCCCCCCTTCCTCCCCCACCCTACCCTTAAATGCTTTATTGTTGATTTCACATTATTTTCATGAATGATGATTTTTATGCAATTCTTGTGACTGCCCTAATTCTATTTTTCTGGAATTCTGAATTTTCTATCAAGGAAATTTTCCTTTTCTTCCTCCATTTTCCACTTCTCCTACCCCCCGAATCCCGCAGTCTCCACCCCCACCCCCTTTTTTTTCGTTTTACAGATCATTAAGATTAATTTCATTGCAATTTTTGTGACTGACGCTGAATCTTTTTTTTTTTTACGGATTTCCTTGTGTCTTCTGGTTTTCTGAACTATTCCGTTCTTCTCATTTTCATTTTCTTAATTTTTTTACTTCTAACCCCCATTCTCAGATCCCTCAAACCCCCACCCCCACCCCATTCCCTGATTTTTTTTTTTAAAGGATTTTCTTGTGTGCCCTCTTTTGGTATTCTGATCTATTATTCCTTTTGACTCATTTTCCATTTTCTTCATTCTTTTACTCCCACCCCTCCCCCCCCTTCCCAGATCCTGCAATTCCCCTTCCCGCTCCCCCCTTCCTCCAATACTCCATGTTCTTTCCATCGTTGCTTCCTTCCAGCTACGTGGCATTGATCGATGGACAGAGGCGCCACAAGATAAAATATTTCTTGTTGTGAACCGTGTAATTTCTGAGATGTTTTCTCTTCTATTTTATTAATGGTTTTAGGATGTGTGCGAGCGAGCGAGCGAGCTCGTTGCGCACGCATCCTCCTCCCCCTCGTCCTTCTCCTCCTCCTCCTCCTCCTCCTCCTCCTCCTCCTCCTCCTCCTCTTCCTCTTCCTCTTCCTCGTTCTCCTCCTCTTCTCCTCTCCCTTCTCCTATTCCTCTTCCTCCCCCTCTTCTCCCTTCTCTTCTTCTTCTGCTTCTTCCCCTTCTCCCTTCTCCTATTCCTCTTCCTCTCCCTCCTCTCCCTTCTCCTCTTCCTCTGCTTCTTCCCCTTCTCCTCGTCCTCTAACTCCTCCTCCTCCTCATCTCCCTTTTCCTCTTCCTCACCTCCTCTTCTCCTCCCCTCCCCTCCCCTCCCCTCCTCCTCCTCATCCCCTCCCCCTCCTCATCCTCACCTACCCCTCCTCCCCCCTCCCCTCCTCCTCCTCCCCTCCCCTCCTCCTCCCCTCCCCTCCCCTCCCCTCCTCCCCCCCCCTCCTCCTCCTCCTCCAAGAGAGGCCCCGTCGTCGTGTGTATGTCAGTGTATGTGTATGTTTGTGTGTGCGTGTGTTTGACACTGGCGTGGCGGTTGTTGGGTATACGATAAAATGGCTTTCGTTTTGTCTGGGCAGTTTTATTCATTCGCTCTTTGATAAAGTGATATTGCATGTTTTACTTCGGTTTTGTGAGCCCTCACGTGACTGGAAGGTGGAAGGGCTTTTTTTGGGAGTGTGTGTGTGTGTGTGTGTTTTTTTTGGGGGGTGCTACACGCACTTTAGGCAGTTTTTTTTTTTTTTTTTTTACCTATGAGTTCTTAACTTTTTTTTTTTTTTTTTTTTTTTTTTGCCTCCCTTGTTGGACGTCTTTGTATTACAGTTCATTTGTGCGTCTGTCGGAAGGTTTTTTTTTTTACTGGGTATAGACTAATTGCATCTTTTGTTCGTCTGACCGTATAATTATATCAAAAGGTAATCGTGTGTTTTATTGGTCAGGCCGTCTTATTGTTAGGTAGGTGTGTGTGTATATATATATATATATATATATATATATATATATATATATATTATATATATAATATTTATATAAACAAACATGTATTGATATATGAAGATATATATATATATATATATAGATACTGTAATAATCATAAAATTATCACAGCTTTTGTTTGGAAGATTTCCACAGTATATTTGAACTCTTTAAAAAAAAAAACTAATAACCGCCCAATTCCTCGATTCATTTCATAAATCATTTGGTCGCAGATTCTTTATAAGTTTTCTCTGAGGAAAATACTCTGAGAAAATATAAGATCCAGTCCATTTTGAATATCATAAAATCCACTTCTTATTCCCCTCGGGGTCAGGGGCCATGCTTGGAAAAAATCGGTAGTTATTCAGTTATCCCCGAATTATTTTTCCGAGTCCAAAGGAGCTTAATGATGCCCTGTGGGGCATTTCAAGGAGGTCATGTCGATCTGTTGGTCTTTTTGGACTATTTTATTTTTATCTGATTGATTGATGGTTACTAAAACTGGCGATGCAATATCTGGGTTATTGGCGTTGCAGTTTTGACCGCTTCGTCTCTACGAATTTCTGAGCGCAAATCTTCGCGTTTTTTTTTTTTTTATTGCTGTTGTTATCCAAATGCAGTTATTATGTTAATGTTATCTAAATATCCAAATACAGTTGTCTGTTATTGTTATCTAAACACAATTTTCTGTTAATCCAAATACAGTTGTCTGTTATTGTTATCTAAACACAATTTTCTGTTAATGTTATCCAAATACAGTTGTCTGTTATTGTTATCTAAATACAATTTTCTGTTAATGTTATCCAAATACAGTTGTCTGTTATTGTTATCTAAACACAATTTTCTGTTAATGTTATCCAAATGGAATTATCTGTTAATGATATCCAAATACTGTTGTCTGTTATTGTTATCCAAATGAAATTATCTGATAATGTTATCCAAATGCATTTTTCTGTTAATGTTTTCCAAATGCAGTTTTCTGCTAATGTTATCCAAATGCAGTTTTCTGTTAGTTATCCAAATGCGGTTGTCTGTTATTGTTATCCAAATGCAATTTTCTGTTAATGTTATCCAAATGCAGTTTTCTGCTAATATTATCCAAATGCAGTTTTCTGCGAATCTTATCCAAATGCAGTTTTCCGCTAATTTTATCCAAATGCAGTTGTCTGTTATTGTTATCCAGATGCAATTTTCTGTTAATGTTATCCAAATGCATTTTTCTGCGAATATTATCCAAATGCAGTTTTCTGCGAATGTTATCCAAATGCAATTTTCTGTTAATGTTATCCAAATGCAGTTTTTTGCTAATGTTATCCAAATGCAGTTTTCTGTTAATGTTATCCAAATGCAGTTTTCTGCTAATGTTATTCAAATGCAGTTTTCTGCTAATGTTATCCAAATGCAGTTGTCAGTTAATGTTATCCAAATGCAATTATCTGTTAATGTTATCCAAATGCAGTTGTCAGTTAATAATATCCAAATGCAGTTTTCTGTTAATGTTATCCAGGTGCAGTTTTCTGTTATTGTGGATTACGTTATTGTATGAACAAGATATAAATCGACCTAATTTCTGATTTATAGATTCTGCGGTGGAATGTTGGTTCGATTTGAGTATTGTTTCACTAAACGTTTTTCCACTTACGTCGACCGTGCTGTTGAACGATGCTGCGAATTCACTTCCTGGGCTGCTGAACGCTGCTTTTGAGTTCATTGAGTCTGCTGCTGAACGCTGCTGCGAACTTACTGAGTTGATGAACGCTGCTTTTGAGTACATTGAGTCTGCTGTTGAACGTTGCTTCGAATTCACTGACTGGGCTGCTGAACGCTGCTTTTGAGTTCATTGACTGTGCTGTTGAACGTTGCTGCGGACTTACTGACTGGGCTGCTGAACGCTGCTCTTGAGTTCATTGACTGTATTGTTGAACGCTGCTTCGAATTTACTGACTGGGTTGCTGAACGCTGCTTTTGGGTTCATTGGCTGTGCTGTTGAACGTAGCTTCTAGTTCAATGACTTGGGCTGCTGAACGCTGCTTTTGAGTTCATTGACTGAGCTGTTGAACGTAGCTGCGAATTTAGTGACTGGGTTCATGAACACTGCTTTGGGTTCATTGGCTGTGCTGTTGAGCGTTGCTTCGGATTTACTGAGTTACTGAACGCTGCTTTTGAGTTCATTGACTGTGCTGGTGAACGTTGCTGCGAACTTACTGACTGAGTTACTGAACGCTGCTTTTGAGTTCATTGACTGTGCTGGTGAACGTTGCTGCGAACTTACTGACTGAGTTACTGAACGCTGCTTTTGAGTTCATTGACTGTTTTGGAACGTCGTTTTCAGCGAATGGACCACGCTCATGAACGACACTTCGAATATATCAAAGTCTTGCTGATGGAGATCGTTTTCAGCGGAGGGTCAGAGTGCCGTTGAACGTGGCCCCTGCCCGTCGGTAACCGTTTCCTGCCACAAAGTGCTGAGGAGGAAAAGGAAAACAATTTTTTAAATATTTATTGAATATTTCCCTGGATTTTTTAAAGTGTATAGCGTCCACCTTTCCGCTCCAACACTGTTGCCCGTTCCTTGCCACAGAGGTTCGAAAGAACGAAATTTTTTTAATATCCATAGAATTTCTCCGTCATTTTTATACTGTAAAGTGTCCACCCACCCCCAAAAACCCTCCTACGCCCCCACCCACACCCACACCCACCCATCCCTGCGCGGCCGAAAAGTATTTTTTTCAGATTTTTTTTTAATCATAGTGCCCACCCCCAAACTCTTCTCCGTTTTGGCGGACGGAGCAGACGAAGCCTCTCTCTCTCTCTCTCTCTCTCTCTCTCTCTCTCTCTCTCTCTCTCTCTCTCTCTCTCTCTCTCTCTTCTCCGAGGATATTAATTCCTTTTCTATGCAGGGCTCGGAAGTTTTCCCGACGCAATATTAAACCATTTAACCTCACGTTACGCCGCTGAACGATATTTAGCTTCCATTCACCATTTTTTTTATTTTATGTTTTTTTTTAGTTTCCTTGAACTTTTTTGGGTGATTTTTTTCCAATTTTATGTTTTTTAGTGTCCTTGAACTTTTTGGGGGTTATTTTTTCAAATTTTTTTTAGTTTCCTTGAACTTTTTTTTAATGATTTTGTCCTTTTTTTTTATAAGTTTCCTTGAACTATTTTGGTTGATTTTTTCTCCATTTTTTTTTTTTTTTTAGATTCCTTGAACATTTTACCTAATTTTTTGGGGGATGTGGGGGCGGCGTTTTGGGGAAGGGGGGGGGCGATATCTAGCGTTTGATTCCTTCCCAAAACTTTTCACTGAATTACTTTTTTTTTTTTTTTTTTTTTTTTTTTTGTACCTTCCCGTTTGGATTTAGATGTTTACTCTTGATTCATTTTTTATAGATTTATGTAATTTCTTTTCTTTCCTTTATTTATTAGTATTGATGATTCACAGTTTTTATTTCATTTTCTGTTCTTTCTTATTTTCTTACCATAATATCCTAAAATAATATTTTTTTGTTTTCTTTTTTTTTTACATATTCTCATTTTTCACTTATTCATTAACTTCGTGTTTTCACCGATGTTTGGCATATCGACTTTTCCCTGTTTCGTTTTCATTTAGTCTCTGTTGATCTTTTATTGTACATGCCATTCACTTTTTTAATTTTCTCTCCATGTCCGATATTTTGCCTTAATGCATTTCTTTAATATTTTAAGTTTCGTTTTATACTTCTTGATTCAAGTTTTCTTTTTTATTTTATTTACTGCTCCTTACCCTCTTTCTTTCTGACATTAGCTCAATTATATCTTTTTAATCGCATTGTCTAAATTCATCTCTTTGTGTTATTTTTAATTTTCTCTTGATTTTATCTTAATTTTCGTAATTCACCCCATCTGTTGTTTTTCATTTTCCTTAACCTCTTTTCACTGATGTTTGAGTTTATTTAAATTTTCTCATTTTCATCTTCATCACATCAGACAATCTTATTCAGCCATGTCTTAATTCCCCGTTTTAATCACGTTATCTTTTTATTTACTTAATATTTTATCTTTGGCGTATCGTCATTTTGTTTGTGGATTATGTATATATATATATATATATATATATATATATATATATATATATATATATATATATATATATATATATATAAAATATATATATATATATATAAATATATATATAAATATATATATATATATATATATATATTTATATATATAAATATATATAAATATATAAATATATATAAATATATATATATATATATATATATATATATATATATATATATATAAATATATAAATATATATAAATATATATATAAATATATAAATATATAAATATATATAATATACAGTATATATTTATATATGTATATATATATATATATATATATATATATATATATATATATATACACACACAGCATAATTCGTCATATTTATATAATTTCTTTATCTCCATATTTTATCTCGCTGTTCTATTCTCTTCTCCAAGATAAAGACTAAGAACCACCTTATATAAGCATTTGCATCTGTTTACGTGCCAGCGAACTGTTTGTTTGTTTACTCTGGCAAGTGCGCGCGTGCGTGCTTGCACACCCCTGCCTCCTCCCCCCTCCCCTCTTTACCCACCCCCTCCCCAAAAAAAGAGCGTAGAGCTCTCTTAAGGAGTCTTGTCGTCACTGTTATCTCAACTGAGCCATGCTTACTCCACTTTGCAAGTCGACAGCGGAGCGCTCGTAGTGTTTATGCATGAGGGTCTAAATTTACGCGCGTGCGCGCGCATTCAGATGCGCGTTGTTTGCATAGGCAGATGTATACAGGTTTATGCACACATGTATTTTGTATATCCCCGCATAATATCTGCTCCTCTCTCTCTCTCTCTCTCTCTCTCTCTCTCTCTCTCTCTCTCTCTCTCTCTCTCTCTCTCTCTCCGTGATGCTTGGCTTAGTCTGAATTGTCTTGAAGTAGTGGATTGGTCGGGTGTTGCTTTTGGAGGCCGACTCAGGTGTACGGCGACTGGTTTTATTCGCTTGTTTACGGTTAGGATTGTTTTTTTTTTTACGTTGTTTCTGTGGTTGTTTTTTTGTGTTTTTGTTGTAGTTGTGGTTATTGTGTTGCGCGAATTGTTGGGGGCGGGGGATGGGGTGGGGGCGGTTGATCCGCTTGTTTTTGCATATCGTGTTTCGTTCTTATAGGCTTCTTGGAGTTTTTTCTTATTGTTGGTTTTTTTTTTTTTTTTTTTATTTTCTGGATGTTATTGCCGTCGTTGGTGTTGTTAGTGTTGTTGATGTTGTAATTGTTTAGTGTGAAAGTTTTTTTTTTTTGTAATCCACTAAGTTTTCACATATATTGAGTTTTTTGGCTTCTTCAAGTTTTTTAATCTGCTTTTTGTATCTCGGGGTTGTTTTTATTTTTATTTCCATCGCTGATATTATTGTAATTATCTCATGTGAAAGTTTATTTTTAATCGGCTCAGTTCTCGCATGTCATGTTCGGTTCTTGAGGGATTCTTCAGGTTTTTTAATCTGGTTTTTTGTTTCTCCTGGTGGGTTTTTTTTCTGTTTCCATCGCTGGTGGTATATCTTATGCGAAAGTTTATTTTTTATTTTTGATCTGCTTAATTTTCGTATATCATGGTAAGTTTTTTTGGCTTATAAGTTTTTTAAACTGGTTTTGTATCTCTAAATTTTTCTTTTGTTCTTTCCATCGCTGGTGTTGTTGCAGTTATCTTATGGGAAAGTTTTTTATTTTTAATCTGCTTGATTTTCGTATACTGTATCTTGTTCATTTTTTTGGCTTCAATTTTTTTAAATGTGATTGTTGTTTTTTTTTTATTGCCATCACTGCTAGGATTGTAATTATCTTATGTGGGAGTTTTTTTATATTCCGCTTCATTTTCGTTTACCATGTTCAGTTTTTTGGGGGGTTTCAAGTTTCTTAATCTGATTGTTATTTCTCCTGTCTTTTTTATTGCCATCACTGTTGGGATTGTAATTATCTTATGTGAAAGTTTTTTTTTTTATTCCGTTTCATTTTCGTTTACCATGTTCAATTTTTGGGGGGGCTTCAGATTTTTTAATGTGGTTTTTATCTGTGGAACTTTTATCTCCTTTTTTTTCATTCTTTCTACTTCCCCTGGAAGGGATTCGTCTTTTTTCCCTCACGTTTGACATTCGCTTTTTCTTCCTCTTCATTCCCTGATACTTTCGTGTTTTCAAAGAATTCCTTCCAAAAACTTTGTCTTCTTTTTTTTTTTTTTTTTTCTCGACGTTACACTTTTGGTCTTTCGTCTCTCTTTTCGATTTTCGGATGATTTTTTTTATATTTTTTTTATTTATTTATTTTTTATTTCCTTCTGTGTATATTTTCTCGTCTCATTCTCCGATATTTGTCTCTATTTTATCTTTACGGTTCTCATTATAATTTTCGGATGTTTTTTGGTTTTCCAGTTTTTTTTTCTTTTGTATTTTCTTCCCTGTATGTTTTCTTATCTCATTCTCAGATATTTGTCTCTATTTCATTTTTATGGTTTTTATTTTTTTCGTTTTTTCTTTGTTTTTTTTACTATATATTTACTTGTCTCTTGAATTTTTTTCTTTGTTCAAATAGATATTCATGTATTTGTTTATGTATCTGTTTAATTTGTCAGCTGTTTCTTTATTCTTACGTTGTTTTGTTACTTTATACATATGAATAATAATAATAATAATAATAATAATAATAATAATAATAATAATAATAATAATAATAATAATATGTTCGCTGTCTCTCCTGTCCGGCTGATCAGCGAAGTTAGGCAACATTGAGTTCGGTCAGTACTTGGCAAGGTGATCACCTAGAAATACCAGAAACCTTCAGCACATTAGCCGCCGCCCCCCCCGCCTTAACCTCTTTCTCAAAAAAAAAAAAAAAAATCAGTAATATCATGACGAATGTTCAGTGGTTGGTGATTCCCCTCCACAGCCAAGCTTTGGAATTCTCTTCAATCTTCTATTTTTCTTATTTATAAACCTTTTTCCGTTCGCGTGGTTGAACCTCACACTTCTTCCTTCACGTAACTTTGTCTAACATGCGGGCCTGGGCTAGAAAAGGAATTATTTTTCCCGACTCATTAATATATACTCTGAAAGCACAGTTGCCCTGGAAAGCATTAATACTGATTGATTTATCAGTGTCGTCTCAACAAATATCATCGAGACAGAACCTAAAAAAGAAAACCGAAATTAAATAGATAAATAAATCCAGTTCTCTTTCAGCTCCATCTTTCTGTGTGACTGAATTTTAATATTTTTTTTCTTCTTCTTCTTCTTCTTCCAGACGACGTCAAGAAGATGCCTGAGGATTACCGACAGGGGGGACCCACAGAACCCCTGTATCATCAGCCCCCCACAGCGCTTGAGACTCAAGACAGGTAAGTGAAGATGTGTCTGAGAGAGAGAGAGAGAGAGAGAGAGAGAGAGAGAGAGAGAGAGAGAGAGAGAAAAGCAGCATCATCTTGTATATTATTCTTGTTTACACTCGTTGCTTTATGATTATACATAAAACATGTGGAGATGTGTGTGAGAGAGAGAGAGAGAGAGAGAGAGAGAGAGAGAGAGAGAGAGAGAGAGAGAGAGAGAAGAGAAAAGAAGAAGAAGAAGAAGCAGCAGCTTCTTGTGTATTATTCCTGTTTACTCGTTGCTTTATGATTATACATAAAACATGTGAAGATGTGTGTGTGTGTGTGAGAGAGAGAGAGAGAGAGAGAGAAGAAGAAGAAGAAGAAGAAGCACCTTCTTGTATATTATTCTTGTTTACCCGTTTGCTTTATGATTATACATAAAACATGAGGGGCAAGATTGATAAGAGAGAGAGAGAGAGAGAGAGAGAGAGAGAGAGAGAGAGAGAGAGAGAGAGAGAGAGAGAGAGATTGATTGCGTCGTATTAGTGCTGTTGGTTGATATGTAGTTATTGTGATAATTTTAAGACATCATGAAGGTAAGTCCCTTTTTTGTTGATACGTCACGACAAATTGACACAAATCAGTTAATCTGATTACTTTGTTTTGCTTAAAGGAAGAATGATATTGAATCTTTTCCAAGGCAAACAGATATTATTTGAAGGAAAACTTTTGAAAACGGGTAACAACTGTTTTTTTTTTAAGTGAAGTGTAAACTTATATGTACACGTTAAGTGTAAAAAAAATGTGGAACGTGAACGGAAAAATTATTTCATGTGGATTTTTTTAATTGACGAAACTTTTTTCAGTATATATGTAACCTTATAGGCGGTAGGTTAAGTGTATTAAACGATTTTTGGAACGAGAATAGGGGGGAAAATGATAAAAGAAAGTGGGAAATTTTTGAAAATAAATAACAATAATTTGGTTTTGTTGGAATATGACTGCGCAACCATATTTGCTCGTATATTTAGAAGGAGGGAGTTTAAGATTCCGTCTTGAAATAGTTGAGGACATTTGAAGACGTCCCGAGTGTTTGCGAATGCAATTGCAGTCATCAGGGAAGTGTTTGCTTCATTGTCGAGGGTATTTTGTTTTTATTATTTTTTAAAGGTTTTTAAATTTTATTTTTTTTAATATTCGGAGAAATAAGAACGCGAAAATTAATGTGCTGTATCTCTGCGGACTCATGGGTAACTTATGACTGAAGGAGCTCTTTCAGCCCCTCAAAAAAATTTTTTATTTTTCTTATTTTTTAAAGCTTTTTAATTTGATTTTTTTTAATATTCGGAGAAATAAATACGCGAAAATTAATGTGCTGTATCTCTGAGGACTCATGGGTAACTTATGAACGAAGACGCGTTTTCAGCCCCTCAAAAATTGTTTTTTATTTTTCTTATTTTTTAAAGGTTTTTAATTTGATTTTTTTTTAATATTCGGAGAAATAAAGACTCGAAAATTAAGGCGCTGTATCTCTGAGGACTCATGGGTAACTTATGAAGGAAGAAGCGTTTTCACCCCCCAAAAATTTTTGTATTTTTTTTAACGAACGGAAAATTGATACGAAAATTGAGGCAGTGTTTCCTTGCAGTAGGAGAATCTCTCTCTCAGTTCCTCTCATTTGTAGGATCTCAGTATTAACATACGAAGACTACAGATGAAAATATATTTATTTATTTATTTATATATATATTTTAGCCAATGATTTATTCAACACAATTGCAAGTACAGAAGACTACAAATAAAAAGGTATATATATATATATATATATATATATATATATATATATATATATATATATATATATATATTGTGTGGATATATTTATTTGTTTTTGTTTACATATTTATTTAGTCCTTCTCACTTTCCAAGAAAGAGCAAGAACGGCTGTTAACTGAAGCAGAGAGAGAGATGGAATGCATATTCCAAGCCGTCTGCTCTTCATCCCCGGAAAGAGAGAGAGAGAGAGAGAGAGAGAGAGAGAGAGAGAGAGAGAGAGAGAGAGCAGGACGGAATAGATATGCAAGATCATGGGAGGATTTCCACGGATGAATGATAAGTGGGAATTTTATGCGGCGCGAACTGTTAATGGGATACTAAAGGGCGCCATGAAAACGTGAGGGAAATGTCTGTGTGTGCGTATAAAAGGTGGGTCACCCTTCCAGAAGATGATCTCACGCATAGGGGGAAAGAGTTTCTGGTTGGCTGAGCGGCCCTGGGACCATTTGACATTCCCGCCGGACTCCAAAGATCAGTCGCGAGTTTCAGTACTTTTTGCTGGGGGTTATACGTCAGTGGCGTGTGGTATGCCTTGGCGGTCACCCATTCAGGTAGTGGCCAGACTCAGCTTCGATGAACTCTGGGTGTGGACTGCTGTGTTCCTGCAGTATGATTGTACATTTTGCATTAAGTAAAAAATGCGCCGAAGTTTCTTCGGCGCAACCTAGTTTTCTGTACGCCGTATAATCAAGCCCAGCGAAAACAGATCTATCTTTCGGTGGTCTCGGTATAATGGTGTACGAGCCACGGCCCTAAAAACTTTAACCACGTCCCGGTGGTGGCCTGTCCTATAACGGTGCCAGACGCTCGATCATGGCTAACTTTAACCTCAAATAAAATAAAAACTACTGACGCTAGAGGGCTGCAATTTGTCGTGTTTGATGATTGGAGGGTGGATGATCAACGTACCAATTTGCAGCCCTCTAGCCTCAGTAGTTTTTAAGATCCGAGGGCGGACAGAAAAAGTGCAAACGGACAAAGTCGGCACAGTAGTTTTCTTTTACGCGCTGTACAGAAAACTCGATTGCGCCGAAGAAACTTCGGCACATTTTTTACTTGTTTCATGCTGTCTGCATTTTCTTATCTTCTCTTAACTTCTGTCTACCTTTCCTTCTCTATACTTCTCTCCTGTCTTCTGTTTTCCCTCTTTTACTACGTCATCTTTCCACCCTGTCTACATCCGCCTCTTCTTGATTATGCCAACTCCTCTGCGTCATTCCATTTTGTCTACGATAAATTAAGCTTGATTTCGCTGTTGTTCTCTCCTTCATTCATCTTATTCATCTTATTCTTACCATCATTTTTCTTCTTCTTTATGTTTCGTTTTTAGTTCTCCTTCTCTTTGTTATCACTCACCTTTTAATCTCTCAATTCTTCTTTTAATTTTTTTCGTTAACGCGTTTTCTTTCCATATTTTAATGCCTTCTCTTCCTTTCCCTTCGTTTTTCTTCGCTCCCTTACCTCCCTTTCTTCATCGACTTTCCATCCTTACTTTCCAATGTCCTTTAGATCTCCCTTTCTTTCTCTTAATTTTTTTTTATTATTCCTTTCCCTTTTGAACAGTAATTGACAGCCTATAAGACACTGTCTTTTGTCGCGCGCGCAGGCACGCGCATGAACTTGCGAGTGAGTGTGTCTGTTGTTTTGAAATTGTGTGTGTGCGAGAGAGAGAGAGAGAGTGAGAGTGGGTGTGTCTATTGTTTTGAAATTGTGTGCGAGAGAGATAGTGAGCGAGAGTGGATGTGTCTGTTGTTTTGAAGTTGTGTGTGTGTGTGTGTAAGAGAGAGAGAGAGAGAGAGAGAGAGTGAGTCTATTGTTTTGAAATTGTGTGTGTGAGAGAGAGAGAGAGAGAGTGAGCGAGAGTGGATGTGTCTGTTGTTTTGAAGTTGTGTGTGTGAGAGAGAGAGAGAGAGAGAGAGAGAGAGAGAGAGTGAGAGTGGGTGTGTCTATTGTTTTGAAATTGTGTGCGAGAGAGATAGTGAGCGAGAGTGGATGTGTCTGTTGTTTTGAAGTTGTGTGTGTGTGTGTGTAAGAGAGAGAGAGAGAGAGTGAGTCTATCGTTTTGAAATTGTGTGTGTGAGAGAGAGAGAGAGAGAGTGAGCGAGAGTGGATGTGTCTGTTGTTTTGAAGTTGTGTGTGTGTAAGAGAGAGAGAGTGAGAGTGGGTGTGTCTATTGTTTTGAAATTGTGTGAGAGAGAGAGAGAGAGAGAGAGAGAGAGAGAGAGAGAGAGAGAGAGAGCCAGCAAGCTCTCACATCTGGTAAGTGGTTGTTGATTTAGCCAGAACTCTTCACTTGTATCGTAATAGTTCGATGGCCTTGAATTTCTAACTCCTACGCTAATCTTCATCATCTGCTCTCAGTAATAATTGCTCCTCTATTTACGTACCGCTTCTGAATTATTCCTGTTATTTTTACTCCTTTCTTTTTTCCTTTTTTGTTTAAGTTTTCGTTCCTTCCTTTTTTTTACGCCCCGAAAATAGCTCTTCCCGACGGGGTATTCCGCTGGTATTTTTATTACCGAGGCCGTGTCCTTGGTAGCGGCGTGTCCGCGTCCTGTACGTGTATAAATATAGATCTTTTCATATTTATGTGCGCGCTGATGGAAGACTAGGAGAAGGAGGAGTAGGCGACGACGGCGACGCGCGCGCGCTCACATCCCGCTGGTGTGAGCGATGACGCGTGTGAGGGTATATATATGAATGCACACACGATGCCTTATTCAATTATAGAAATTGCTCCCTCCATATAGAGTATGGGATTCATATTCCATATCTAGATTGTTTCCTGGGAGGGGAGTCTAAGTCTGCTCTATTCTTGTTTATTTATTTATTTTTTTTGTGACTGGTATTGTGTGGATTATTCTCTCTCTCTCTCTCTCTCTCTCTCTCTCTCTCTCTCTCTCTCTCTCTCTCTCTCTCTCTATATATATATATATATATATATATATATATATATATATATATATATATATATATATATTTTTACGTATATATTTTTTTGTGATTGTTATTGTATGGATTTTCTCTCTCTCTCTCTCTCTCTCTCTCTCTCTCTCTCTCTCTCTCTCTCTCTCTCTCTCTCTCTTTGTATAGATAGATTTTGTATAGGTTTCTCTCTTGAGATAGGTAAGTAGATAGACAGATCGATAAATAGATAGATATATAGATAGGTAGATTGATAATTTAATTTCTATAAAATAATCTAATAAGAAAATGTCTAGGAAACTTCTCTTGCACACAAAACTCCAAACTGTTGTGTCACTTTTTTAGAATGTCATCAGTTCCCCATAATAATAATAATAATAATAATAATAATGGGAATAATAATAATAAAATAATGGAATAATAATAATATCACTGAACAGAAGGAATAATGAACAGAAGGAATAATAATAATAATAATAATAATAATAATAATAATAATAATAATAATAATAATAATAATAATAATAATAATACTCATTCAAAGTGTTCAAAGTTGCCATCTTATCATCACCACGATCATCATCATTATCATTATCATCATCCTATTAAAATTTGCATATTAACCCCACGTCCCGTCCGATCCCCACCCCCACCCCAGCAGATTGAAAGACCAAACCAACCGGGCCATAAAGTAGCATTGCAACGCGGCCGAAACTTATTGCCATATGCATCCCAATTAGCACTTACAATACGTCAGGGGTTTAATACTTGCATTTACTTAGCCCCTTTTTTTAGCTGGCGAGCGCGCGCGAGCGATCTCGTCGCTCGTATTGTTGCCGTTCTGATCAACGGCCCGTTGTTGCTCCGTTGCTTTGTTGCTTCGGTTGCTTTGATCGTCGTTGCTGTGAGTTTGTGAGTGACTTTTTTTTTTGTAAATGAGTTTTTAGTTTTTTGTGAGTTTTTAATTTTTTTGTTAGGGAGTTTTTAATTTTTGTGATCGAGTTTTTATTTTTTCAAATTGAGTTTTTAATCTTTGTTTTTTTTAATTTTTTGTATGTAAATTTGTAATTTTTTTTTAAAGTGAGTTCTTTCTCAAAGTGAATTTTTTTGTGGGCTTTAATTTTTCGTATGTAATTTTTTTTTATTTTTAAAAGTGACTTTAATTTTTTCAAAGTGAATTTTTTTATTTTTTGTGAGTTAATTTTTTTTAAGAGTGTTTTTAATTTTTTTGAGTTTTTTCTTTTTCTTATTTTCCAGAAAGTTGGGTGTGAGGTTTTATTGGGGTTTTGTGGGAAAAGAATGCTTGGATTAAGTAAATGCGTTTGGATTTACTGAGGTTTATATGAAGTCTACTGGGGTACAAGTGCTTCAATAAGGTCTTTAAATCCTGGGGTTGGAGTAAGTGCGTTGAGGTTTACAGGGGTTTTCTGGAGTTTTGGTTAGTGGTCGGAAGTCCCTGGATAAATTGTCAAGGTGTAAACTTCGAAGTAAACACCTCGGGGTTGGCGAGGATTTTCATGAGGTTCTGTGGAGTTGAAAGTCTCAACTTAGAGGTAAACGCATGTCTGTTTGGGGTTGTTAGGTTCTATAGGGTTGAAAGTCTCAACGTATAAGTTAATACATGTTTGATTGGGGTTGTTTGGGGTTTCTAATCTATGCAGTTTCTGGGGGTGGGGGAGGTTTTTTCTAGAGTTTTGGTTGGCCGAGCAAGGACAATGAGGAGACATTCGTGAGGTTCTGTGGGGTTGAAAATGTCAACGTAGAAGTAAATTCATGTCTGGGGTTGTTTGGGGGTTTCTAATCCATGCAGGTTTCTGTGGGGGGTGGGAGGTTTTTGGTCGGTTGAGCAAGGACGGGGGAGGAGGAAAAATGGGTTGTCGTGACATGCAAATATTTATAGACGTTTTCCCTCAATGGCTGATGACGTTCTTTGTCGGGGCGGAAAAACGTTTTGGCTTTGTTGGGCCGGATCGTTTATCACAAGGACCCGCGAGCCTGATTACGGAGAACGTCCAAACATTTACCACTACCCCCTCCCTCCCCCAAAATTTCCTATCATCCATCCCCCCTCCCCCCTTTTCCACTACCTATGAGTCAAACCACCCAATTCCATTCCCTCTCCCCTACCCAGGACCACTGCTGCTGCTGCTGGTGCTGCAATGTTTCCATCACGTCTCTCTCTCTCTCTCTCTCTCTCTCTCTCTCTCTCTCTCTCTCTCTCTCTCTCAATCTTTTACTCTACTCTGTTTTTAAGATTCTAGGCTTTAAGGTTAGACTTTTTCAGCGCTTTTGTTTCACGACCAATTGTGATAAAAGTAGATTCTCTCTCTCTCTCTCTCTCTCTCTCTCTCTCTCTCTCTCTCTCTCTCTCTCTCTCTCTCTCTCTCTGTTTTTAAGATTCTGGGCTTTAAGATTAGATTTTCTCAACCTCTTTGTTTCACGACCAAGGCTCAATTGTGATGAAAATAGATTCTCTCTCTCTCTCTCTCTCTCTCTCTCTCTCTCTCTCTCTCTCTCTCTCTCTCTCTCTCTCTCTCTCTTTCTACTCTACTCTGTTTTAAAGGTTCTAGGCTTTAAGACTAGATTTTTTCAACCTCCTTGTTTCACAACCAAGTCTCAGTCGTGATGAAAGTAGAGTCTCTCTCTCTCTCTCTCTCTCTCTCTCTCTCTCTCTCTCTCTCTGTGTGTGTGTGTGTGTGCGCGCGCGCGCGCGAGGACGGAAGGGTGAAATAAAAATAGGTCTTTCTGGTTATAAGAATTGGTCCCATGGGGGTTATTGTTTAGAAGGATCTGGGGAAAGGGATTTCCATCATGCTGATTAGTTGAGGGATCCTTTAAATGCATCTTTGGAATTGACTCTATAATCTCTCTCTCTCTCTCTCTCTCTCTCTCTCTCTCTCTCTCTCTCTCAATACGTGAGTAAGTTAATGAATATATCATAAACCACTGGCAAGTGGTTATGCTATTAGTCTTTGGTCAACTTTCAAAAGAGTATAGCATATATATACAGTGTATATATATATATATATATATATATATATATATATATATATATATATATATATATATACATATATACATATGTTTGTGTGTGAGTGTGTATATGCATATATATATATATATATATATATATATATATATATATATGTTTATATTTATATTTACATATGTTCATATAATACATACATATATTTTCACGGTAGCTTATCAGTTAATCCCCTGTGCATCGCTCCCAAGGAACCTGAGATCGATCCCACGGTGGAGATGGTGGGGAGTGGGAGTTTGAAAATGGGAGTCGTACAGATTCCCAGAAGTTCTCCACATAGAATTATTTTATATACATATATATATATATATATATATATATATATATATATATATATATATATATATATATATATATATATATATATATATATTTGTGCCAAAAAGTAACTGGATTTGTTTCTCCATTTCAAATCTCGTGCTACTATGGCATTTTTCTAAACGCATTGTTTTCACAGATCAGCAAAGGTCATTCTGCCCTGAAATGGAAGACTACAGTATCTGGAAAAATACAAAACTTAGAAAAATGGTAGGTACTCCCTTGCCTTACTACTGATTTTGCAGATACTGTGAATGGGACCCCCTAATTACTAGTGGAAACTGCAGTAACTTGTGTATTAGGTGACATGTCTCAATTTCGAAAATTTTGCAGATACTGCAGTTTTCCATTATAGGGTAGAAAATTATAAGTGACACTTCACCTAACAAACAAAATTCATAGTTAGCCACAGATCACAAACTGAATTTGTCCTCATTCGAACTTCACAAACAAACAAACAGGTTACCTGGTTGCGACTAAACAAACATAAACAGGTTTCTCATTGTTTCTTGTTTCTTTCTGACAGCCTTGGAATTCTCTTCGTGTCTCTGTGATCCCTGTTTTCATTAATCTTCCTTCATAGTCGTTGACCCAGGTTTTGGTGACCTCAGATAATCCTTAGACTGTGAGTAAATCAATCAGTCTATCAGATTGATGTTTTTTATGTTAGTGAATGGTTTCATTATAACAAAATCGGGTCTTGCAACTTGCGTGATTTTCGCTTACTATTAATTTTTCCGTTTTATTTTATTTTTTTTTTTCACTTTTTACCTTAGTTGTCTGTAGACCTAAGCCAGACGAGGTTATTTGATTGCCCATTCCGTCGGCCTTATTATTAAAAATACTCCATGTGATACAGGAAGCATATTAGCCCCCTCAAAAAAAAAACTCCATGTGATATAGGAAAAATATTAGCCACCCCTCCCCCCCTTTCTCTCTCTCTCTCTCTCTCTCTCTCTCTCTCTCTGTGTTTCAGATCCTCGTATTTCGTCCTGTCGGTTCAGTATCGAACACGTACAACTTTTTTTTTTTTTATTCCGCCGTGTGCTCTCTCTCTCTCTCTCTCTCTCTCTCTCTCTCTCTCTCTCTCTCTCTCTCTCTCTCTTTTTCCCCTCACTCTTTCCTGATAGAAGCGAGATTAATTGAAGGTAAACAGAAAAGTTATCTGCGCTGTGCATATTGAGCAGGAATTCCTAGTAGGAATCTTTGCAGGTGTTGTGTGTATTTCATTTCCCGAGCATTAAATATGTAAGTGCCTACGTGCACCTGGTGGTCGTGCCTGCACGTGAGTGGTCGTGCCTGAGCGCGCGCGCGCTTCGTATCCTGGAGCGCACGTGGCCTTCCGTCAGTCCGTTTGGGATGCATTGCACGTATTGAAATTTTATGCGTTTTCTGGAGGACGGAAAAAGGACTTTCATTCTGTGACCTTAATTTCAGATGTGTGAGGTTTGACGGGTTTCTGAAAGAAGTTAAATTTAATTTTTTTGGAGGTTCGTTAAGTATATTAAATTTTTTTTGAAGGTTCGTTAAATAGATTAAATTTTTATGAAGGTTCGTTAAATGGTTGAATGTTTGCGGTAGGAAAAGATTTAATTGAAAACCTTTATTTTTAATGATTCTTTGCATGGTAATTTTCACCCAACCTCCTCCCCCCCCACCCCACTCCCTCCTCCGGTGCGCCGCCCCCTTCCCCGAAAAATTAATAAAAAAATAAAAATAAAGCGCGGGTAGCAAAAGATTACGCATCCCCTCCCCTCCCAACGTCTTTCATTGAAAAGTGAGGATGTAAGAGGGGCGTGGTTTAAACATTTTTGAGAATTTAGGACCCATTTTTTCAGAGCTGCTTAAAACCGGCCGTAAAAAATTGGGACTCTAATTCAAATGGAAAGTAGGTCAAGAATACGCCATCTTTTTTTTTTTAAGGTAGGTAAAAAAAATCCTTTTGAACCCTCGTGTGTACCATTTTTTAGGGGTAGACTAAAAAAAAAAAAAAAAAAAGAGGAACGAAATCTTCCCAATCCACAAAGAGCTATTTTGTTTTGCCATATTTCCCTTTAGGGATATTTCCCTCGCTTCTGCTTATCCCCGCGTCCTTAGGTTTATCTTCTCAAAATGCAAATCCCGTAAAAGCTGCTCACCACCTCCCCTCCCCTCCTCCTCCCCCCCTAGGGACAGACACTACCTACCCCTTCCACTAGGAAATACATACACCCTACCCACCTCCCACACGGCTGCTCCCTTGTACACCAACACACATCATTTCGCTGTGTTCTACCCTTTTCCTTATTCGACAATCTCTCTCTCTCTCTCTCTCTCTCTCTCTCTCTCTCTCTCTCTCTCTCTCTCTCTCTCTCTCTCTCTTCCTCTTTCTTCGTGGCTCGTTTAGTATAACGTTTCTTTCGCTTTAAGCTGTTTTTTCAAACCTCAAGTTTTGTTCGTCTGTCGTTATTTATTTCAGGTTTTTTCTTCGCAAGTTTTGACCTGTCTGTGGTTCCCCTCCCCACACCCCCTGCACTTCCTCTTCCCCCATCACCCCTCCCTCCCCTCCCCCTTATATTGGTCCGTTTATTACTGGGCATTTTTTTTAGGGGTATGTGTCTGGGGGTGAAGGGGGGCATTCAGGAATATTTTTCCGTTCTCCCTTTGGCCGTAAGCACGTCCCCTAACTCTCTCTCTCTCTCTTCCTTATTTTGCCGTTTTCCTTTTGACCGTGAGTACATTCAAATTCCTATCTTTATTCCCTAACTTCCTCTCTCTCTCTCTCTCTCTCTCTCTCTCTCTCTCTCTCTCTCTCTCTCTCTCTCTCTCTCTCTCTCTCTCTTTCTCATATTTTCCCATTCCCCTTTTGGCAGTGA
>NC_089741.1:27033991-27036491 GCF_040412425.1 Macrobrachium rosenbergii
GCTCTTCCAACGAGGAACTATCTTAATATGAAATTGTTTCCTTTTTATCTTAATATGAAATTTTTTTTTTTTATCAATATGAAATTGTTTCTTTTTTTCTTGATATGAAATTGTTTCTTCTTTATCTTAATATGAAATGGTTTCTTTTTTAAATCTCAATATGATATTGTTTCTTTTTGTAACCTTAATATGAAATTGTTTCTTTTTTATCTTAATATGAAATTGTTTCTTTTTTTATCTTAATATGAAATTGCTTCTTTTTTTTTATCTCAATATGAAATTATTTCTTTTTTTTATTGAAGGTTTGGGAGGCGTGCGTGCGTTCGTCCTGTAAATTTATTTATTTATTTATTTTGCTTTCTCTAATTTTATATTAATAAGCTGTTTTGCTAAGTAGTGCGTATCAGTACTTGTTAATAAGTAATGATATCATGTGATTGTATTTTTTTTGCGATGTGGTTAATTACAATTTGTTAATTGTTTGTAAGATTTGCCACGAATAATAATAATAATAATAATAATAATAATAATAATAATAATATCATATCATTATTATTATTATTATTATTATTATTATTATTATTATTATAAAATAATAATAATAACAAAATAATTTCATTGTAAAAATAATAATTATTTATTATTATTGTTATTATTACTATTATCGTTATTATAATATAATGGCAATATTATTTTATTATCATTATTATTTTACTTAAGCACATTCATAAGAAACTCACCGAAAAGCCCATTAATGTATAGATTTTTCTAATTGTCTTGACTTTAGAAAATTATGAAATTGCATTAATTATTTCTTTTTTTTTTTGGTTCAACCGAAAGGCAGTGAAAGCCCAATGATTTATTTTTTACCTTTGTGCATATTCATAATTTTGAATAATGCAGTATAGAATATCAAATGACAATGACAGTTCATTGTAGCCTGTAATTGTTGGGGGCACAAACATTCTGTATTTATTATTATTATTATTATTATTATTATTATTATTATTATTATTATTATTATTATTATTATTATTCTATTTTGGAATGGACAGTTTTGTTTATAATTGTATTCATATTTGCGTTAACGTTTTATATTTATATTCATAATGCACAAAATAAGTATTATTTTAATTATATATTTATTCAGGTTTTAAATCTGTATATTTAATTATTAATTACTTAATCATATGAATTTATTATTCATATCATATTTATGTATTAAATTCCTTTCATGATTTATATTTGAATATTTTTATTCAGAGGCCTATGAAAGGGGTCAATAGATGCCCCTTTCAAAGCTTAAAAATTGAAAGAGGGTGGGGCTAGAGGGTATAACCCCACCAAAAAAAAATTATACATGACCTCTTCTAAGATATAAAATTGAATAGGAATTTGTGAGTACAGAAGTAAGGATAAAATTCCAAAATTTAAAAAATATACCATCCACAAATGCCAGTGTAATTCTGTTTGCATTTTTACTTAGAACGGAAACCACAAAGCTAATATTGAACTGAAGAGCCTATGAGAACGAAATCATTTACCCTCGTATAGTGAAGTCAGGGACCCTCACAGAAGGAAGTCAGGGAACCTCATTTAAGAAGTCAGAAATCAGAGAACCTCATTTAGGAAATCAGGGAACCTCAGAGAGCGAAGTGAGGGAACCTCACAGAATTAAGTCAGGGAACCTCATTCAGGACGTCAGAAGTCAGGGAACCTCATTTAGGAAATCAGGGAACCTCAGAGAAAGAAGTCAGGGAACCTAACAAAATTAAGTCAGGGAACCTTATTTAAGAAGTCAAAAGTCAGGGAACCTCATTGAGGAAATCAGGGAACCTCAGCGAATGAAGTAGTCAGAAGTCAGAGAACCTCATTTAAGAAGTCAGAGAACCTCATAGAAAGAAATCACGGAACCTCAAGGATTGAAGTCAGAAAACTGTCAATTAGGAAATTAGAAAAAAAAAAACTCGACAAAGAAGTCAGAAAACCTCAGCGAAGAAAGAAGTCAGGGACATTCCCTGAAAGAATTCCCCTTTGCTAGGGAATTTCTATGGTGTCGTTTTCCCCCCAGAAGCTCTTGGGTTCTATCCCAGACATCCCAGATGGCTTAAATGGTAGAAAGTGTCTCATTATTCATAAAGGGCAATTCCCTGCTGCCGCTGCTAAAGGTTATAAGAGGCTGTGTGAAACAGAGAGTAGAGAGAGAGAGAGAGAGAGAGAGAGAGAGAGAGAGAGAGAGAGGGGAGGGAGAGAGAATTGTATTTTGCAATTGGACGGTGAGAAATGGTGTTTTTTTTTTTACTTTTTTCCCCTTTTCGGTTTCTTGAAAGGTTAACATCTAGAATCCATTGACATTTTAAAAACTTGCTTTTGTTTAGAAATGTTTGTTTTTTCGCAGACCTCCATTTAGGTTAGGCTTTTGTATCTGCATCTTGGATTTTGTTGGCATTGTTTACAATGAATGTAATTGTTACTATTTTCATTATATCATCATTTTATC
>NC_089741.1:27043991-27051491 GCF_040412425.1 Macrobrachium rosenbergii
GATAGCTGGAAGGGTCGTCGCTTACCGTAGCGATAGCTGGAAGGGTCGTCGCTTATCGTAGCGATAGCTGGAAGGGTCGTCGCTTATCGTAGCGATAGCTGGAATCGTAGGGTCTGGAAGGGTCGTCGCTTATCGTAGCGATAGCTGGAAGGGTGGAAGGATCGTTTCTTATCGTAGCGAAAGCAAAAAGGTCGTTGCTTGTCGTATCGATAGCGATAGCTGGAAGGGTCGTCGCTTATCGTAGCGATAGCTGAAAGAGTCGTTTCTTATCGTAGCGATAGCAAAAAGATCGTTTCTTGTCGTAGCGATAGCTGAAAGAGTCGTTTCTTATCGTAGCGATAGCTTTTTCTTATCGTAGCGATAGAAAGCAAAATCGTAGCGAAAGCAAAAAGGTCGTGGCTTATCGTAGCGATAGCTGAAAGAGTCGTTTCTTATCGTAGGTGTTAATGAGGTTCGAATTTGAGGCGAATCATTGGCAAATTTTTCCCCTCGAATTCCTGCAGATATTTTTTTCTTTTCTTCGGTCCTGGCGAAACTCTTTGACATTTGTTTGTCACTGACTGAAGGCTCGTGCCAATCCAGCGTTTGTACACGCCCTAACAAACCCCTGCCTTGAAAGCACGACGCTGCACGAAAAGATTTGTGACGTATAATATAAATCCTTGTTACTGGAAGACACGAGAGATGTACAATTTGTTTAAAAGCTCTCGTGATTCGGGGGATACATTTTCGATACATTTTCAATGCATTTTCGCCTCTGATTTCCAGCTCTCTCTCTCTCTCTCTCTCTCTCTCTCTCTCTCTCTCTCTCTCTCTCTCTCTCTCTCTCTCTCTCTCTCTCTCTCTCTCTTGAATTTTTTGTTGTCTTTGTTTTAGCCTCGTTCTTTCTCTCTCTTTACCTTGAGTATTTTTACATAGTGTTATTTGCTTCTCTCACTCTCTCTCTCTCTCTCTCTCTCTCTCTCTCTCTCTCTCTCTGCAATATTTTGTTGTCTTTGTTTTAGCCTCGTTCTTTCTCTCTCTTTACCTTGAGTATTTTTACATAGTGTTATTTGCTCCTCTCTCTCTCTCTCTCTCTCTCTCTCTCTCTCTCTCTCTCTCTCTCTCTCTCTCTCTCTCGCTTGGAAGATGCGGCGTGAGACGGATGCATTCCTGTGATACATAAATCCCCTCTGAGAGCAAGAAGGAGCGGCGTGGGGTGAAAAAGATATATTGATATATTCCATTACGGAGAGCGTGTAATCTGTTAAGTTTTTATACCGGGGGGACGCGACGCGCCGGGGAGAGAGAGAGAGAAATATCCGTGTGCTACGTCGTGTCTCCCGAGTAATACATGTGCAGGACGCGGTACATGGCGCGTTCTAACCCCTCCCCACCCCCCAAAGAAAAATATGACGTTTATTAATGATTATATCTGTACTTTTGACATTTTGTGTATTCAGTTGTAAAAGAATTTTTTTCGTTTCTTAACATTTTCTTTATTCATTCGTGAGTGAATACATAAATAGATACGACGTTTACTAATGATTAAATCTATACTTTTGACATTTTGTTTATTCAGTCTTAAGGGAATTGCTTATTTAAAAGTTTTTCTAATTCATTCGTGAGCGAATAAATAAATAGACACGACCTTCTTCTTAATTAATTCGTGGTTGAATAGATAAATAAATGAGTCGTTTATCACTGATTATATTTACACTTTTGATGGCGCTTCTTCGACAATGTCATTTTTCAATTCATTCATTCCTGTTTACTCGAAATAAATAGACACTTATTTTATTTTAATTCAGTCTTGAGGAATTCTTTGGTTTTCTTTATGTTTTGTTGATTGATTCGTGAGTGATTTTTTCGTCGTTTATTTAAAGTAATTTTACAGTAATACTACATGTTCGTGACGTGTTGTTTCTACTCGCCCACCATATTATTAATTATTATATGTCTATTCTTTTGACATTTTCTTTAGTCAGTCTCAAAAGAATGGTTTTGTTTTCTTAACATTATGCTAATTAATTCGTGGGTGAATAAATAAATAAATAAATGGGAGGTTTATCAATGATTATTTCTATATACTTTCTCTGGACCTTGGTAAAGTTATGAAATTGCAGTGGTAAAAAAAATAATGGGGTATTCATTTTGAAGATACCAAAAACTTGATCAACGAGATATATATATATATATATATATATATATATATATATATATATATATATATATATATATATATATATATATATATATATATATAGAGAGAGAGAGAGAGAGAGAGAGAGAGAGAGAGAGAGATTTAAACCTCCCCGTGCCCAAAGGTGTGTCAGAGAGAAAGGTAAATCAATAGCTTTTTCCCGGCGCCCAGATTTTTGCCGAAGTTGAATAAAGTCCTGCAAGTTGAGAGGCGAATAAATCTGGGGGGAAAGGGGGGGCGGGGGGTTGCAACCCCAGCCCCGTCCCCTCCCCACCATGCTGGGCTTTTGGGTAGGGGAGGGGGGGGAGGGAAGGGGAGGCTTTAAATCCCGGACTTATATCATCATCGAGCTTAATTACTCTCGCTAAAATGGATAACTGACTTCGCAACCTGGGCGAACTTACCGATGAAGTTGTCCTTAACTGCACCGGCAGCGGCGCCTGCAGGAGAAGGAAGGCTAAAGGGCCGCCTTAGGCCCGGCCTCCTTCTTCCTTCTTCCTTTCTTCTTTCTTCCTTCGTTCTTCCTCCTTCCTTCCTTCTTTCTTCGTTCTGCCTTCTTCCTCTTTCCTCCTTCCTTCCTTCTTTCTTCCTTCTTCCCTCTTCCTCCCTCCTCCTTCTTCCTTCCTCCTTCCTTCCTTCTTCCTACATCTTTCCACCTTTCTTCTGCCTTCTTCCTCTTTCCTCCTTCCTTCCTTCTTCCTCCTTCCTTCTTCCTTCCTCCTTCCTTGCTCCTTCCTTCTTCCTTTCCCCTTCTTCCTTCCTCCTTCTTCCTTCCTTCAGACGCTGCTTCTGCAGGAATGTCAGGATTCCGAGGTTGATCTTGATATATTTGCGATTTTTTGTAAGTCCTTCTTTTACATATTTTTATTTTTTTTACGGGCGTTTCTCTCTCACTTCGATTAGCTGTGTCTGTTTACTAATAAGTTCGTTATTTTTTTTTTATTTATTGTCCCAATAACGAGATAATATTTACATTCTGCAATGCTGTGCACTGCTGTAGTCACAGTACCTCTGTAACTTCTCAGTTTCCTAATATTTTATGATGCTCTTTCCACTGAAAACCTAAAAGTCTCAGTGGAAATGAATAAAGCGATGATGACAGCCAGAGCAATATATAAATATATATATATATATATATATATATATATATATATATATATATATATATATATATATATATATATATATATGTATATATATATATATACATATATATATATACATATATATATATATACATACATATATTCAGGCAATTTAGGTTGTAGTCTTAGAGTTCTCTTAACTTTATGTGCTTTTATTTCACTTTTTTTTTTACTTGTTTTATAGATTATTTAGCGTTTTTGTGATTTTAACTTTTGTAATTGTCATTTTACTGAGTCTGTTTTTAATTTGTAAATTTTGTATATTTTACAGCCCTGATGATGAGACTTGACGTCTCGAAAATTTGGCCAATAAACATAAGATGCTACAATGGCTGTTTTCCATCCTGTTCCTTCTATACACATATATATATATATATATATATATATATATATATATATATATATATATATATATATATATATATATATATATATATATATACACACAGTATATATATATGGAGAGAGAGAGTGTGCACTTGCGTAATTTTCCATGAATATTTCCTTGCACTCGTCACGGCTTTCCTATTATTTCCAGTGTTAGTTTTTCCTTTGATCCAAAAATGGTCGTTTTCGAGCATTGCTATTGTATATCCCATGTCAGCGACAAAGCGACAGTTCCTTTTTATCATATGAGTTGTCTTTCGTAAAATTTTCTCTCTGTGATTTACTGTCTGTGTTTGCGTGGATGTTAAATTGTTCATATATCGTGATTTCTTTCGAAGGGTCACTTTTAGAATTTTTTTTATTGTGTTCGTATACTTTTGGATTTTTTTTTTTTTTTGCATTTCCGCTTTCATGACCATAGCTTTTGCGTCTCCAGTTCAAACTCTTGATTTCTTTTTTTTTTTTTTTTTGCCATTTCTGCGCTCATGGCCACAACTTTTGCGATTCCAGTTCAAACTTGATTTTTTTTTTTGCGCCATTTCTGCGCTCATGACCACAGCTTTTGCGATTCCAGTTCAATCTTAATTTTTTTGCGCCATTCCTTCTTTTTTGCGATTCCATTTCAAACTTGATTTTTTTTTTTTTTTTTTTTTTTTTTTGCCATTTCTGCGCTCATCACCACAGCTTTTGCGATTCCAGTTCAAACTTGATTTTTTTTTTTTTTTTTTTTGCGCTCATGACCGGTGCCATTTCTGCGCTCATCAAACTTGGTTTTGTTTTTTTTTTTCATTTCTGCGCTCATGGCCACAGCTTTTGCGATTCCAGTTCAAACTCTTGATTTTTTTCTATTTCTGCGCTCATGACCAAAGCTTTTGCGATTCCAGTTCAAACTATTGATATTTTTTTTCATTTCTGCGCTCATGACCACAACTTTTGCGATTCCAGTTCAAACTTGATCTTTTTTTTTTTTTTATTTGGCAATTTCTGGGCTCGACCTTTCCTTTTGCGATTCCAGTTCAAACTCTTGATTTTTTTTTTTTTTTTCTGCGCTCATGACCACAGCTTTTTCCGATTCCAGTTCAAACTCTTGATTTTTTTTTTTTCTGCGCTCATTTTCCGATTCAGTTCAAACTTTGATTTTTTTTTCATTTCTGCGCTTTTCAAACTCTTGATTTTTTTTTCATTTCTGCGCTCATGACCACAGCTTTTTTCCGATTCCAGTTCAAACTCTTGATTTTTTTTTTTTTCATTTCTGCGCTCATTTTTGATTCCAGTTCAAACTCTTGATTTTTTTTTTCATTTCTGCGCTCATGACCACAGCTTTTGCGATTCCAGTTCAAACTCTTTTTTTCATTTTTTTTTTTTCATTTCTGCGCTCATGACCACAGCTTTTCCGATTCCAGTTCAAACTCTTGATTTTTTTTCATTTCTGCGCTCATGACCACAGCTTTTCATTCCAGTTCAAACTCTTGATTTTTTTCATTTCTGTCATGGCAAGCTTTTCCGATTCCAGTTCAAACTTTGATTTTTTTTTTGCATTTCTGCGCTCATGGCAGCTTTTCCGATTCAGTTCAAACTCTTGATTTTTTTTCATTTCTGCGCTTCCAGTTTTCAAGTTCAAACTCTTGATTTTTTTTTTTTCTGCGCTCATGGCCACAGCTTTTCCGCCAGTTCAAACTCTTGATTTTTTTTCATTTCTGCGCTCATGGCCACCTTTTCCGATTCCAGTTCAAACTCTTGATTTTTTTTTTTTTTCAAATTCATTTCTGCGCTCATGGCCACAGCTTCCGATTCCAGTTCAAACTCTTGATTTTTTCATTTCTGCGCTCATTTTTCCGATTCCAGTTCAAACTCTTGATTTTTTTTCATTTCTGCGCTCATGGCCACAGCTTTTCCTGATTCCAGTTCAAACTCTTGATTTTTTTTCATTTTCTGCGCTCATTTTTCCGATTCCAGTTCAAACTTTGATTTTTTTTTTTCTGCCTCATTTTTCTTCCAGTTCAAACTCTTGATTTTTTTTTCATTTCTCAGCTTTTCCGATTCCAGTTCAAACTCTTGATTTTTTCATTTTTGACCACAGCTTTTCCGATTCCAGTTCAAACTCTTGATTTTTTTTTTCATTTCTGCGCTCATGGCCACAGCTTTTCCGATTCCAGTTCAAACTCTTGATTTTTTTTCATTTCTGATTTTTCCGATTCCAGTTTTTTTTTCCGATTCAAACAGCTTTTCCGATTCAGTTCAAACTCTTGATTTTTTTCATTTCTGCGCTCATTTTTCCGATTCCAGTTCAAACTCTTGATTTTTTTTTTTCATTTCTGCTCATGGCCACAAACTCTTGCTTTTCCGATTCAGTTCAAACTCTTGATTTTTTTTCATTTCTGCGCTCATGGCCACAGCTTTTCCGATTCCAGTTCAAACTCTTGATTTTTTTTTTTTTCATTTCTGCGCTCATGACCAGCTTTTCCGATTCCAGTTCAAACTCTTGATTTTTTTCATTTCTGCGCTCATGGCCACAGCTTTTTTCCAGTTCAAACTCTTGATTTTTTTTTTTCTGCGCTCATGGCTTTTCCGATTCCAGTTCAAACTCTTGATTTTTTTTTTTGCATTTCTGCGCTCATGACCACAGCTTTTTCCGATTCCAGTTCAAACTCTTGATTTTTTTTTTTTTTTTCTGCGCTCATGATTTCTTCCAGTTCAAACTCTTGATTTTTTTTTTCATTTCTGCGCTCATGGCCACAGCTTTTCCGATTCCAGTTCAAACTCTTGATTTTTTTTTTCATTTCTGCGCTCATGACCACAGCTTTTCCGATTCCAGTTCAAACTCTTGATTTTTTTTTTCATTTCTGCGCTCATGGCCACAGCTTTTCCGATTCCAGTTCAAACTCTTGATTTTTTTTTTCATTTCTGCGCTCATGGCCACAGCTTTTCCGATTCCAGTTCAAACTTGATTTTTTTTCATTTCTGCGCTCATGACCACAGCTTTTCCGATTCCAGTTCAAACTCTTGATTTTTTTCATTTCTGCGCTCATGGCCACAGCTTTTCCGATTCCAGTTCAAACTTTTTTTTTTTTCATTTCTGCGCTCATGACCACAGCTTTTCCGATTCCAGTTCAAACTCTTGATTTTTTTTTCATTTCTGCGCTCATGACCACAGCTTTTCCGATTCCAGTTCAAACTCTTGATTTTTTCATTTCTGCGCTCATTCAGTTTTCCGATTCCAGTTCAAACTCTTGATTTTTTTTTCATTTCTGCGCTCATGTTTTCCGATTCCAGTTCAAACTCTTGATTTTTTTTTTCATTTCTGCGCTCATGGCCACAGCTTTTCCGATTCCAGTTCAAACTCTTGATTTTTTTTTCATTTCTGCGCTCATGGCCACAGCTTTTCCGATTCCAGTTCAAACTCTTGATTTTTTTTTCATTTCTGCGCTCATTTTTTTTTTTTTCATTTCTGCATGGCTTTTCTTCAGTTCAAACTCTTGATTTTTTTTCATTTCTGCGCTCATGGCCACAGCTTTTCCGATTCCAGTTCAAACTCTTGATTTTTTTTCATTTCTGCGCTCAGGCCACAGCTTTTCCGATTCCAGTTCAAACTCTTGATTTTTTTTTTTTGGCCATTTCTGCGCTCATGACCTTTCCTTTTGCGATTCCAGTTCAGACTCTTGATTTTTTATTTTACCATTTATGTGCTCATGACCACAGCTTTTGCGATTCCAGTTCAGACTCTTGATTTTTTATTTTACCATTTATGTGCTCATGACCACAGCTTTTGCGATTCCAGTTGAAACT
>NC_089741.1:27068991-27073991 GCF_040412425.1 Macrobrachium rosenbergii
TTTATTTATTCTGCATAATTCTGCTTTCGTAACAGACATAATTTCTGTGTTATGCTTGCTGATGCATTCGTCGCGTTGTGCATTTGATCATTGTCATCTTAATTCATTTCCATGATCATTCATCTCTTTGTTATTACCATGCTTGACAAGCCATTCGGTTTAAGGCGGAAACCTTAGAAAGATTAGAGCGAATTGCACTACGTAAAAGATTGGTGTTTCATTATTTTTAATAATAGTTCCTTGAATTAGGTTTGTGTTTATAACTCACAAGGCCTTTAGGTGATGTATTAGGGATTGCCTATATATATATATATATATATATATATATATATATATATATATATATATATATATATATATATATATATATATATATATATATATATATATTTGTCCATTTCTTTTTCTTGCATCATATTTATATGAGATTTATAGTAAAGATCAAGGGGAAAAAAGTTCTTGAAGAATCATTAGTATTTAAATATGTGCATAATTATGATGATAAAGATAAAAACAGGTCTTGAGGAATCGAGGATTCAAGAAAGAAACAAAAAAAGGAACAATGTAATAAAGTCGTAGTTTGTTTTCAATTATCCTTCTTAGCTCTTCTTCCTCTACCGGTCTCTTAACCCTTTTTTTTTTCTTCTTTTTTCTTCTTCCTCCTCCCTTTCTTCTTCTTCCTTCTCCTCCTCCTTTTCTTCCTCTCCTTCTCCTCCTCCTAAACCCTTTCTTCCTACTCTTCTTCTTCCTCCTCCTACTCCTTTTCTTCCTTCTAAACCCTTTCTTCCTTTTCCACCTCCTCCTCTTCTTCTTCCTCCCCCTCCTTTCTTCCTCCACCTCATCCTCCAAAACCCTTTCTTCCTTTTCCACCTCCTCCTCCTCCTCCTCCTCCTCCTCCTCCTCCTCATAAACCCTCCCCTCCTCCTCCTCATAAACCCTTTCCTCCTCCTCTTTCTCAACCCCTTCCTCCTCCTCCTCCTCCTCCTCCTCAACCCTTTCTTCCTTTTCACCTCCTGCTCTTCCTCCTCCTCCTGCTCCCCCTCCTCCTCCTAAACCCTTTCTTCCTCCTCCTCCTCCTCCTTCTCCTCCTCCTCTTCATAAGCCCTTTCTTCCTCCTCCTCCTCCTTCTCCTCCTCTTCATAAGCCCTTTCTTCCTCCTCCTCCTCCTCCTCCTCCCTCCTCCTCCTCCTTGTAAACCCTTTCTTCCTTTTCACATCCTGCTCTTCCTCCTCCTCCTAAACCCTTTCTCCCTCCTCCTCCTTCTCCTCCTCTTCATAAGCCCTTTCTTCCTCCTCCTCCTCCTCCTCTTCTTCTTAAACCCTTATTCCTCCTCCTCCTTCTCCTCCTCCTCCTTCTCCTCCTCCTCCTAAACCCCTTCTTATTCCTTTTCTCCTCCTCCTCTTCCTAAACCCTATCTTCCTCCTCCTCCTCCTCCTCTTCCTTCTCCTCCTTGACTTGAGGTATTGGGAGACCCTCGATCCATCTTCACCTGCGTGCCTTATCTTCCTTGTGTCTCGGCCACCCGCCCACCGACATCTTATTTCGCTTAACCTTCTTACTCTCCTCCTGCATCATCGGTTTCCCTTCCCCCCCCCCCCAACCCTTACCCAAAACCCCCCCCTTCCCCAATCTGGTCCAACCCCCCTTCCCCCTAACCTCCAGGTCCCTCGTTTAAGGGGGTTGGAAGCTCGTGATGCCGTGGGATTTTGTCCTTTGAGACGGGGATAGATTACATGACTGCCGTAATCCTTCTAAATTGGGAGCATGAGGGTATTTTCCATGAGTGTATATATGTGTGTGTGTGTATACGTACACACGCATATATATATATATAAATATGTATGTATATATACATATATATATAATATATATACATACATATTTATATCTATAAATTTATTACCATTCCTTCTCAAATGTTTTGCACGCAACCGATGCTCATATCGCCATTGTTTTTATTCCACCGGTTTCCCTTCGAAGTTATTGAAGCGTCTTTCTGTAAAGTCTTTGAATTTCGGGAAAGCATAACACGGCTTTCTTTCGAACCCCTCTTATGCGACGGTATAATGTTTGTATTAATGCTTGTATAATGTTTACGGAACCCCTCAGTGAAAACATCTTAAAATGTTAACATTCTTTATCTCGTTCATTGTGTCGACAAAACCCGAATGTCATTAAACACAGTCACAGTGGATTGTGTTCTCGTCTTTATACATTATGTTCAGCTTTGTTTAAGCTCTGTTTAACTTTTTCTTGAAGACTAAGCTTGGTTTAACTTTGTTTAGCTTATTCCTGAAGACTGACTAATATTATTTTAGGAGTACTCGTCTAAAAATAGCAAAGAGATTCTTGTTTTCGAAACCTCTCATCTGAAAAATATTGCACTTGCTAAGATCTCTCTCTCTCTCTCTCTCTCTCTCTCTCTCTCTCTCTCTCTCTCTCTCTCTCTCTCTCTCAAACCTTTTTCCTCTCACCATAAATAAAATGCGTTATTAAAATAAATATATAAAAATTATTTATATAGACATATATATATATATATATATATATATATATATATATATATATATATATATATATATATATATATATATATATATATATATATATATATATATATATATATATATATATACATACATACAGAGCTGGCTAAGGCTCCTCTCTCTCTCTCTCTCTCTCTCTCTCTCTCTCTCTCTCTCTCTCTCTCTCTCTCTCTCTCTCTTTTTTAATCTCCCTTTTGTTTACCTCGCTTTGTATATGAGTGCGATTTCATCCCCACCTCCGTTCTGTTTGTCTGTTTGTCTGTCTCTGCGCCTGTCTTTCCCTTGTCTCCTTATTTTATCCATCCCGTTCACTTCGTCTCTGTTGTTGTTGCGTGCGCTCTCGCGCGCGCCCCCTCTCTGCTTCATTAGCTTCCTTAGTGGCTCGTTAGTTGGTCTCTCTCTCTCTCTCTCTCTCTCTCTCTCTCTCTCCCCTACATTAATAATCCCCCGTTTTTATGACGGGTTATGTTCATGCTGCTTAGTTTATTTCGTTTATGGGGCGCTTCTCGGGGTTGATGCATTTTGCCTCTCTCTCTCTCTCTCTCTCTCTCTCTCTCTCTCTCTCTCTCTCTCTCTCTCTCTCTCTCAGTTGTGTGCATGTGTGTGATGGAATGCTTTGTATCCTCTCTCTCTCTCTCTCTCTCTCTCTCTCTCTCTCTCTCTCTCTCTCTCTCTCTCTCTCTCTCTCAAGTTGTGTGCAAGTGTGTGATTGAATGCTTTTGTATTCTCTCTCTCTCTCTCTCTCTCTCTCTCTCTCCAAGTTGTGTGCATGTGTGCGATGGAATGCATTTGTGTTCACCTTCTCTCTCTCTCTCTCTCTCTCTCTCTCTCTCTCTCTCTCTCTCTCTCTCTCTCTCTCCTCCTCCTCCTCCTCCTCCTCCCGAAATAGCCGCACACAAACAGATAGCGTACATTGTTGGCTCTGGTTCCATGACAGTACTCTTCCAGGGCTTTGGATAGATTGCCACAGGAACCTGAGTGGTTGTTATTTTATATTCACATCACTGAAAACATACTCTAATATTTTTCATTTTTATATGTTCTTTCATGAAGGTTTTTGTAGAGAATGTGTGTGTGTGTGTGTATGTGAATAGATGAAACATAAAGACAGAGATGGGGTAACAGACGAGAGAGAGAGAGACAGAGAGAGAGAGAGAGAGAGAGAGTGATGATCGTGTATTATTAAATGGCGTGGATATTGTACCACTGGAGAAACGGGAAGGAATATAATTTCTGTGAAATATTCCTTTGTTTGTATTTTGTCTTTCACAGTTGACAGATTATTAGGGATTATAAAGACAGGGCCTTATTGTTCTTCTCTCCTTCTCCTCGTCCTTGATTAATATCGATTTGCAGCCAAGTGACTTTTTCCAGATTAGTTTTAATCGGGCCGTCGTCCTGTCAAAGGTTTGAAATTTTCATTAGTCGTAGATCCCGGTCCGGCGTTCATTGTCGAGCATATTGTGTTCCGCGGTTCTTGGAAAAGTATCTCAACCTTGGTGGAAGGTAAATAAAGCAGGCTTGCAGGTTGTGTGTGTGTGCGTGTGTGAGTTTTTTTTTTTTTATTTGGTTTCTTTTGTTAGTATCTACCCCACCACTCTCCTCTCATCTCCTCTCCCCTTCCCCCACCCCCCATACGAAAAAGAATCTTTACTTAAAAGAACTTGCCTGAGTAAACATATATATATATATATATATATATATATATATATATATATATATATATATATATATATATATATATATATATATATGTATGTATATGTATGTATGTATATATATATACGTATATAAATATATATATTTATATATACGTGTATATATATATATTGCATACACATTCACACATATATACATACACATATGTACGCTTCATACATGCAAATTACTGTGCATACCTACGCATTAACGATTCGTGTTTATTTCAACGGTCGTGCATATACGCCTAACTGTTAATTGAATCAGTGGTTACAATCAAGAAATCTCTATTTGGGACAAAGATATTTGCGTATATGCGTATCCGGACCCGAGTCTAAATATAGTGGACCCCCAAAAACCATGAATTTAGTTTTATGATCACAAAAAAAAAAAATTTTTTTCAAAAATTCTTTTTGATCTGATCCGGGTTCTTTTTATTCTTGTGGTATGATAGCTTAAACCCGTATGGGGGAGGGGGAAAAATACATTTCCCATTTTTCAATGATTCTGGATTTTAGTTTCAGATTTGATTTTAAGCTTTTTTATTAAATAACACTTTTTTTTTTTTTTTGTCGGGGCCGAAATATGATGAAGAAATTTCTGTGGGCCAAATCGAGTCGACAGATCCTCAATTATTGGAGTTTTAGGTTTGACCCTTTTGTGTGCTCACATATTTTTTTTTTTTTTTTTTTTCTTTTATTTTACCTTTTTTTTTACTTTTTTCCTTTTCCTTTGTTTCCTTTTCGTTCGTCGTGT
>NC_089741.1:27081491-27083991 GCF_040412425.1 Macrobrachium rosenbergii
TTTGTCCCAGCCCCTATTTGCCATCCGAAATCCATTTTCCTTCTTGCAGCAGTTGTCCCTTTGTCTTAAGATTACCCTATCGGTGCAGCCCCCCCTTGTCTTAAATTCCTTTTCCCTGTTGCAAGAAAATCTCCCTATTCCGCAGCCCCTTTAAAGTGTGTAGTTTTCGCCTCCCGTTATTAAAAGTGTATTGATTTATGTCAGTTTTACGCCCACTTTCGCCAGCTCTGATTTCCTGCCATCCCATACATTTTGTATTCACGTGGAGGGGATCATTTGCCTAGGGGAAGAGGAAGTGGGTGGGTATGGGGGCGCTAGATTTGGGATGTTTGGCCCTCTGCTACTGAAGAGGTTCGACCATTCTGATTGTTCTCTCTCTCTCTCTCTCTCTCTCTCTCTCTCTCTCTCTCTCTCTCTCTCTCTCTCTTCGATTTTTTTTACTTTCGTCACCTATTAGATTCCCAGTAAGTAACGTTGTCTCTCTCTCTCTCTCTCTCTCTCTCTCTCTCTCTCTCTCTCTCTCTCTCTCTCTTTTTTTTTCTTAGCGACTTCCTTCTCTAAGATTCCCAGTAAGTAACGCTCTCTCTCTCTCTCTCTCTCTCTCTCTCTCTCTCTCTCTCTCTCTCTCTCTCTCTCTCTTCTCTCTCTCTCTCTCTCTTCGATTTTTTTTACTTTCTCACCTATTAGATTCCCAGTAAGTAACGTTCTCTCTCTCTCTCTCTCTCTCTCTCTCTCTCTCTCTCTCTCTCTCTCTCTCTCTCTCTCTCTCTCTCTCATTTGTATCTTAGTTTTCCAGAAGAGTAATTCGGGAGTATACTACTTCCATCTTGGTCGCATCCTTCATTGGGTATCACCCCTTCCCTTTTATTTCCTCCACCACAATTGTGCGTAAGCCGGAATATTCTCTCTCTCTCTCTCTCTCTCTCTCTCTCTCTCTCTCTCTCTCTCTCTTGATATTTTATCTTGGTGACTTCCGTCTCCTCTTAGATTCCCAGCAGTAAGTAACACACAGTCGCTTTCTCTCTCTCTCTCTCTCTCTCTCTCTCTCTCTCTCTCTCTCTCTCTCTCTCTCTCTGTTCCTACCCCACACCTTTCCCCCCCTTCCCTGAGTCTCGAAATGTTTCTCCCCTCCTCCCCCTCCCCTCTCCTGTCCTCTCCTCTCCCCTCCTCCACCCCATTCATTGTTTTGCGAGGATAGAATAGAAGAATCCTTTATGAGGTTGACAATAACTCTCTCGTCTCCCGAGAGAGCCCTCCCTCTTTCTTTCCTCAGGTTTCGTCACCATCTTGGTTTTTTTCCCTTCACTTCAGGTTTTTTTTTTTTTCCCCTCCTCTTCAGGTTTTTTTTATTCACCTCAGGTTTTTCTTATTTTCCCCTTCACTTCGGGTTTTATTTCATTCACTTCAGGTTTTTTTATTTTTCCCTTCTCTTCAGGTTTTTTTTTTATTCACTTCGGTTTTTTTTTATTTTCCCAGGTTTTTTTTATTTTCCCCTTCACTTCAGGTTTTTTTATTTTCCCTTCTCTTCAGGTTTTTTGTATTCACTTCAGGTTTTTTTATTTTCCCCTTCACTTCAGGTTTTATTTCATTCACTTCAGGTTTTTTTATTTTCCCCTTCACTTCAGTTTTTTTTATTATTTTCCCCTTCACATCAGGTTTTTTTATTTTCCTTCACTTCAAGACGCATAAAGGAGCCACTGAAAACGCGTTGGATAGGACCAGCGATGACGTTGCTTTAATAATAATAATAATAATAATAATAATAATAATAATAATAATAATAATAATAATAATAATAATGTTGTAAATATATATTTTGGAAATAAATATATTTACATCTACGCCACTGTGGATTTCCGCACCATTTTAGCGACTCTTGCTATTAAGAGATTTTATGAATAATAATAATAATAATAATAATAATGATAATAATAATAATAATGCCAAGAAATTCAACACTGAGGAGGAGCATTTGCATATTGATAAGATTTTATATTGTGTTTTTATTACATCATAATAATAGTGATAATAATAATAATAATAATAATAATAATAATAATAATAATAATAATAATAATAATAATAATAATAATGGTAAACTGGAATGTAGTTTTTATTTATTGCATGTTCATTCGATTTATTTATATTGTGGATTTTATTACAATAATAATAATAATAATAATAATAATAATAAAATTGAAATAGTAAAGATGACTCAGAGTCCTTTATGCTCGCAGCGCTCTGGTGATGTTATTGGAGTGCGTTTGTGTGTGTGTGTGTGTGTGTGTGTGTGTTCCTATATGCGGATTACTTGATGCTGATGGGAGGATAGTACTCAGGGTGCCTTTAATTATTAAAAACCTGAGCGAGCGTGTTTTTTGTTTATTGCTTAGAGGGTAGATTTTATGTATGCCGGTGTAACGTAACGTTGGCAGAAGGAAAATGATAGATTGCTTTTGATTATTTAAAATATCAGTCTACACTGGTATTTTTAATTACC
>NC_089741.1:27091491-27131491 GCF_040412425.1 Macrobrachium rosenbergii
TTTTTTTCAGAGAGCCTAAATGCTACTTGGAAATCGTGTACTAGCCGTGTGGGCGCGTTTAAATCTCATTGTAACGCTGTTGACCCAAGGAATGAATTGTTAGGGGTCGCAGCGCGTATGGAGATAATATGAGGCTATATCTAATTACTAGTTGAGAAACGGAAGGATAATACCTGAAGAGAAAATGCTCATGGTGAATACATATATATATATATATATATATATATATATATATATATATATATATATATATATATATATATATATATATATATATATATATATATATACATATATAAATATATATATATTTAAATGTGTGTGTATACATATATATATTAAATATATATATTTAAATTATATATATATATATATATATATATATATATATATTTATTTATTTTATGTTTGTGCATCTTATTCTTATAAAATTCCCCTTTTGGGCATCTGTCTTGATTTTCGTACCTGTCGTGGGGAATCGAGGAAACACCTCGCTCTGATTCCCTCCACCCCTCCCTATTTAATTCCCACCTGACCCCCTACCCCCCACCCCCAGTTTTCATCCAACCCCCCCTCCTAAATAACGCCAGTTCATCGTAAATCACATTCAAAGAGGTTAAATAATGCAGGGGGGTCTCGTAACTCGTGCCTTGGGGTCGTAAATCACCAGAGTTATTTTTGTTTTCTCTGCGGCTGCAAGTATTTGCAAAGACGTTAACTCCACTCGTCCATAAATTTTCGGATTACGCGAGATTGCATTGCTTAGGGAAAATCGTAAGCGTTCCACCCAGGGTTGTAGTCGTCCGGGTTGTGGGTTGTGAGAGATACGTGGTCCTGTCTGCCTACTACGCGCGGGCGTAAATGTGTTTGTGTTTGGTTGTGGATTTTCTTTCTTTTTTTTATTTGGTATCTGTTGGTTGTAGAAGGTGTTATAGGGTTATACTCTCCACGCGTCTTTAGATCTGATTATTGTTGTGGTTTGTAGGAAGCGTCTTCTATTGGTTGTAGTTGCGGTTGTGAGAATGCAACCTCCACTTATGTGTAAGTGTTTTTGGTTTAGCTGTCTACTTCAGGATTGGTATTGTCTTGGTTGCAAATGGGATTATTAAAATCCTCATCTGTGCATGAAACTGGGCATTTACCTGTTGGTTATCAAAATCCCCACCTGTGCTTGAAACTGGGCATTTACCTGTTGGTTATCAGAATTCCCACCTGTGCTTGAAACTGGGCACTTACCTGTTGGTTATCAAAATCCTCTTGTGTTTGAAACTGGGCGCTTACCTGTTGGTTATCAAAATCCTCTCTTGTGCTTGAAACTGGGCGTTTACCTGTTGGTTATCAAAATCCTCTTGTGCTTGAAACTGGGCATTTACCTGTTGGTTATCAAAATCCTCTTGTGCTTGAAACTGGGTATTTACTGATGTTTATTTAAATCCTCACCTGTGTTTGAAACTGTGTATTAACCTGTTGGTTTGGTTATGGTTAAGTTTCCGTTAAAATGTTGGTTTGTCTTTAGTCATGATTTTTTGAAGGAAGCGTCTTCCATTGGATGTTGAAAAGTTATGAGAGTCTTTCCTCCACATTTCACATACTCACAAATATTTGTTTCTCTGTTCTTCGGTTTTGAGAAAGTTTCAAGTGAACATGTTTGTTTTGTTTGTTTGTCTCTCCTTGTTTCCCTTAAACTAGTATGTACCATCCTTTGACCTTCATGTAATTGACATAATGTACCTAAATGTGGTAGGGCCAGTAGGAAGTTTAAAAATTATTCTATAGCTGGAAATGTTTGAATCATTGGTCAAGTTGGTATTAAGGAGATCTTACTTAAATTTATGAATGATAGCTATATTGTGGCTTTATACAGTATTATATATATATATATATATATATATATATATATATATATATATATATATATATATATATATATATATATATATATATATATATAGAGAGAGAGAGAGAGAGATGTGTTTGGTCACATTGAGGCTTCTGTATTACAGCATTGCTATTCTTTTAATTTTTGTCTTCGAAATGTGCCTACAACTAAAATAATAGATAGAATTTTAGTTCATTTGCATGTCTTTCAAAAATACTTGTACATAGACCTTTGATGTTGATATATTCTGAAATTTTTGTATATTACACCTTAAAATCATTTGAAAGCCAGGCTTACCTCAGTTGCCATTTTGCCCTGTTATTCCGCCGTCAGAATTTTCATTATTCCTCCTCCTTTTATTCCTCCTTCTTTTAAATCCACATTAGGCCGATCATGAAAACCGACTTCCATCCCTCGATAACTCGGGTAATTACAATATTGGATCAAGATCTGCGACTGAATGGGATCTCGAAAAGAGTGAAATTGGCTTATCCGATTTCTCGGATCCGGCAGACCTGATTTTTGGATGTGGATCATTTCAGATCTCCCCGCCGGAATCCTCCTCTCTCTCTCTCTCTCTCTCTCTCTCTCTCTCTCTCTCTCTCTCTCTCTCTCTCTCTCTCTGTCCTCTTCTCATTCTTTATGTACCGTCCTTTGTTTTTCCTCTTTCCTTCTCCCGACTTCTTTCACTCCCTCATTTCTCTTTTGTACCCCTCACCTCCTATTTCCCTCCTTCCATTCCTCTGTTTCCCTCCATTCTTCCCTTTTCTCGGCGTTTCCATTCCCCATTCCACTCTTTCCTCCCATCTTCATCCACACCCGCCCCCCCCTCCGCACACACAAACACATCCTTCTCCATCTCCATCTCCCCCCCCAAAACCCCACCCACCCTCCAATTCGTTTTGACTCTGGGGAAATTAAAGGAGGGGTAAAAAAAAAAAAAAGAGAGGAGGGAAGGTTGGCCATTAAAAAGGACGGTGGTGTGTCCGCCGAAGGACTTTACAAATGACCCCCGATGAATCAACGCTTTGCCATGAAAACCAACCCCCCCCCCTCCCCTCCCAAGCAAAACGGATCCGGCCATGAACATGGATGGCTAATGGCATCCAGGAGGCCATAAATTCGTTCCCTTCCACAACAGCTCTTCCCCCTTCCACCCCGCTTCCACCCCCATAAATCCCCTACGTTAGAAAGACTCGCCACGAAGCCGCGTTTGTCATTTCTGATGTATGCAAATAAGACCTATGCATATATTGGGGGGCGGGGGAGAGTTGTGGGCGGGTGGGTGGGATGGGGTGAGGCGGGATTGTAGGCGTTTTACCCTTGATTAGATGCCAGGAGGTGAATGCTGGCGTTTGCCGTCGAAAATGCTGCTTGGCACCGGTGTCGACATTCGGCTGTTTTTGCGCATGCGCGCGCGTGCTTGTGCGTGTGTGCGCGCGCGCCCGCTTGTGTGTGTGTCTTTTCACATAAACGCATTGTTTACCCACACAGTTATATCATGTTAACCTGCCATACATTATCATACCAAGACGTAGGCTGATCTGCTGTAGGCATTACTTAAGGTTCTTTGCGGCGTCCCTTAGACCCCTAGCTGCAACCCCTTTCATTCCTATTATAGTACTTCCGTTCATGTTCTCTTCCTTACATCTTACTTTCCACCCTTTCCTAACAATTGATTCATAGCGCAACTGCGAGGTTTTCCTCCTGTTACACCTTTCGAACCTTTTTAATCTCAAATTTCCCTTTCAGCGCTGAATGGCCTCATAAGTCGCAGTGTTTGGCCTCTGGCCTAAATTTTATATTCTATGCTGGTCTATTCTAGGCTAATCTGGACCCATCGAATGTGTTGTTTCAGCACCATCCCCAAATTACTCGTTTGTTTTTGTTGTTCGTATTTTGTCCTAAACTTCTTGTTTCCCACACCCCACCCCCCATCGTCAAGCGGACGTGCTTAGCAATGATGAACGATCCAAATTAACGATCCCAGACACACACTAAACCGGACCCATATATTTGGCCGATTTCACACGCCGTGTACATAATAGATGGAGTGCAAACGTAGAGAATTCCTGTCTATTCTCTTTTCGTAGCTTGCTTTCTTTGTGACTGTCGGGAACTTGTGAATAACCTCCTCATTTTTTAATGCAACCTACTCATTTTTTATAATGCGGTAGCTGCTGATAAGTCACGGAAGAGGACATTATAACTAATAATTTTTTTTACTATGGTGATAAATTTATCGGAATTCCGTTCGTTTCTTTGTTAGTATCGAGAACTAATAAAAGAAATGGACTTCGATATCACCCGGATGGATGACTTATGAATGACTTGTGGATGACTTACGACAGCAGAAGTTAGAAGAATTCCCTGACATTATTAAAGTGTACCCCCTGAATTCTTAATGTCCATCGGGTGATTAACGAAGGGGTAGTTCGGAGAGAAATGGGGGATTCGATTTTCGGGACAGTGAAAAAGATCCCGTGGATATTTTGCAATTCATAAGCCGTCCCTCTCGTAAATTGTGTATGCTAATATAATATACTTGTCCGGTGAATCTGTGCACGGGCTCATGCATCATTTTAGCGATTTCCTTCCTGTTACCGACGCTTGTTTCCGTTAAATATACATTTTTTTTTTTGTTAGCCTCCTCTGATTTTGTCAACTCAGGGCGTTAATGTGATTAAGATCATAGCTCATTCGGTTTTTCAGCTTGTTCAATATTAGTACGCTTGTTCTCCTCTATGGGACGCACGAGTTCTTACGAATAATGCGTTTTATTTTCTTATTTGTGGGATTGACATTGGCATATATATATATATATATATATATAGTATATATATATATATATATATATATATATATATATATATATATATATATATATATATATATATATATATATATATATATATATATATATATATATATATATATATATATATATATATATGTATGTATGTATGTATGTATGTATGTATGTATGTATATATATATATATATATATATATATATATATATATATATATATGTATATTTTGTACATACAGTATATATATGTATATATATGTATATGTATACTGTATATATATGTGTGTACTTATGTACGTAGAGATAGAGAGAGAGAGAGACACTGCAATTTTGAATGCTTTCGTTTTATTATCAAATCAAGATTGTCGCTTGAGACAGAATCCCGTAATTACGGAAGAGGGAAATGCGGTGCTTGTTAAAACGTCACATGTCACACATGCGTTGTTATCACAGCTGTTATGTGACTTCTTAATCTTGTAAGTAGAACGAAATGTCATGCAATTATGTTGTGACATCATATTTGATATAGTAGTGAAGGTATAGTTTCTAAATATGCACTAGATATTATAGGAAAAGTATGTATTAAATATTATAGGACACTTGTATGATACTGTACTTCATTTAGTTAGGTCAGAATGTTCATTTATAGAATAAATACACTGAAATATTATATAAAATTACGTAATAAGTGTTTCACATTTTCCAAGTGACGCTAATGGAGACAGAAATATAAATGACTTAAAAAAAAAAACCCATACCCAGGTTCCCATCGAGGGAACCACTTTTGGAGGTCTGGGAAAACGCCCTGTGGACCGAGACTCTCTCTCTCTCTCTCTCTCTCTCTCTCTCTCTCTCTCTCTCTCTCTCTCTCTCTCTCTCTCTCTCTCTCTCTCAGAAGCGAAAAAAAAGACCAGGAACTGAGAGAGAGGGGAAGAATTTCTTACCCTTCCTTTTCCGGCTGCTAGCGCTGGGACATTTTGGGTTGAAGGGAAAGGAACCAGGGAGTGTTAGGCGGGGGGGGTAGGTACTTTAGGGGTTTTGAGAGAGGGGGATTAGGGAGGGAAGAGGGGAGGGGGGGAGGTGTCCATAAGACATGGAAAGTTCGGAATAAGTGGCGAATGGGGTCTTACGCATTTAGTTGAGAAGTTTTTTTTTTTTTTTAAGTTTCTTGACGATTTCCCGGTTTGTGGGTGATTGTGGTGTAGTGTATTAAAAGTGGCGATATTTATTGTCATTATTATCGTTATTATTGTGATGGATAATAATTATAATAATAAAGAGTAAATATTGTCATTGTTGAATACGATCAAAATACTTGAGTCTCCAGTCATGTTTTGGTAAATGATTGCAGACATATTATTATTATTATATTATTATTATTATTATTTGAAGGGAGTAGACCCTCTTTTAAACAGGTCTTATTAAAAAGGATGGCTGTATTATGCGAATTTATCTTATATAGTGTCTTTTCTATCCTCCTTATGATTCGCTTTTCAGGCTCAGCGATGTTAGTCAGTAACTGGCCGATATTCATGTTGGAAAAGGACAGTGTGCGGAATATTGGAAGTCTTTTATTACAATATTCAATATTGTAATAAAAGACTTCCAATATTCCGCACACTGTCCTTTTCCAACATGAATATCGGCCAGTTACTGACTAACATCGCTGAGCCTGAAAAGCGAATCATAAGGAGGATAGAAAAGACACTATATAAGATAAATTCGCATAATATTATTATTATTATTATTATTATTATTATTATTATTATTATTATTATTATTATTATTATTAAAGCCAATCTTATCAGAAGAATCTTCGAAACTTCCCATAAACTTTGTATATTAGTTGTTCTTCTGTCGCTGTTGCTCCAGCGTTGATGATGTTGTTGCTCTAGAGTTGCTGTTGCGAATTCTACATGCGTTAACTGGGATGTTGTGCAACCGCGTTGCTGTTCCAGATGCGTTACTGGTGTTCCTGCGTTAGTGGCGTTGTTGCAGTATTGATCCTGTTACCTTGGTGTTGTTTCTCCACTTTTGTTATGGTTGAGTTTGCGTTATGCTGCTGTTGCTGCTCCTGACGTGTCACTTACGTTGTTTGATTACTGATGCTGTTCCGTGACTTTGTTACTGTTACTGTTATCTCAGTCACTGTTCCTCCAGTCTTCATTATGCTACTGCGATTCCTCTGTTACTCGTTACTGTTTTTCGGCTGTTACTGTTACTTTTCCGTTCAAGTTCTCGTAGTTAAGTGTTACTTTTCCGTTAGTAATTAATTGTTGTTATTGTTGCTTTTTTGTTAATGATTTGCTTGTTGATACTGTTATTTTTCTGTTACAACTCCTGTTGTTACTGTTACTTTGGTGTACTTAATTCGTGCTGTTAGTGTTTTTCCCCTTATCTTATTTTTTGCATTTTCTGCTGAATTCCCATTAATGCCTTTCTTCTGTTATGTGACTTCTTAATCTTGATTTCCCATTACCGTTATCCTGCTGTTACTGTTACATTGTTACGTTACTGTTGTCGCTCCGTCCCATGCTATGAGTTATGTCTTTTTTCGTGTTTATTTTTTATTCGTCGTTACTGTCCGTTTTTTTTTTTTTTTTCATCGTCACTGTCCATTTTCAATCGAACGAAATTGTTGAGAACAAAGTAAGATCGATTCCCTAACGCATGGCTACTGTTCCAATGAAATAAAAAATAAAAAAGGGAAAATAAGTAAAATAAAAAATAAAAAAAAAACACGAGCCAGCGAGGCGACGTGTAATTGAAACCGAAATAAAACTATGGGAACGAAATGGAGGAATTTCAAGTCACAAAATGGGAATATTTTCGCACAGAAAGAATAACAAAACAAAGGTGAAAAATAACTGCGTGTCCGAGTGTGTGTGTGTGTGAGAGAGAGAGAGAGAGAGAAGAAATAACGAAACGGTTGTAATGACAAAACGAAAAGGTGGCGAATAACAGCGTGTCCGTGTGTGTGTGTGTGTGTGTGAGAGAGAGAGAGAGAGAGAGAGAGAGAGAGAGAGAGAGAGAGAGAGAAGAAATAACGAAACGGTTGTAATGACAAAACAAAAAGATGAAAAATAACAGCGTGTCCGGGTGTGTTTGTGTGTGTGTGTGTGTGTGTAAAAGAGAGAAAGAGAGAGAGAGAGAGCGAGAGAGCTGACGAAACGGTTGTGTATATTCAGTGAAAATTACATTTGCGACAGAGGAGTCATGTTGAGAACGCAGGTGTAATAGACGACACAAAATGAATTACATTTTTCATTATTTTTTTTTTATTTTCCTTCTCTTCCTCCTCTTCCTGAAGGGATGTTGTTGACTGCACATACACACGTCGCTCGATGCCATAAAAATTATATTAGGATGGGAGGGAGGGGAGGGGTATAAGGGAAAGGGGAGCGTTTACTGTGATGATTAGGTAGGATAAGAATGAATATCAGGGGGAACGTTTATGATTAAATGTTAAGTGATGGGTTTTTATTTATTTATCTTTGGTTTTACTTTATTAACTAGAAAGATAGGAGGTTTTGGAAAGAGGACTTTGTGTTTATATACATACATATGGATTTGTCTTTTATATACCACATCATTTTGTATGTGGAGGGGTTCAGAACTCGAGCAAATTTATATTTTTATTTGATCCTCATTTCTACATATTCAAATTCTCCTGTGTAACGTACATATGAATAAGTGTTTGCAAACATACACAAGCTTTTATATATATATATATATATATATATATATATATATATATATATATATATATATATATATATATATATATATATATATATATATATATATATATATATATATATATATATATATATATATACACACACACACACATTTCAATATAACAATTAACACTCACGAAAGTCATTCCTAAAGTCTTCAATTTTCACGCATTTTACTCGATAATTTCAAATGACGTTGTGTTATTGTCTTTAAAAAAAAAAAAGACTCGTCTTTAATTCATGCACGTCCACTAAGCAGGACAATTTGTAGTCCTGAAATGGAGGAAATGAAATAACTTCGACATTTTTAAGAGGTCAGATGCCTCTAGATACTTTGCAGCTGTCGGTCATATGCCACAGTTCGCGTCCGCTTCGATATGTCAGGGTTCACAGGAGATGAAAGGATCCCGTTGTTTTAATGATTCCTATATAATATTGATAGTAATAATTACGAATTTATTAGTCTGAAATAATTCTGAGAATGGATAAAATTCTGCAACAGCAAAACAAAAATACTGCAACCACTATCAATGCCATTACTACTACTATTGCTACAACTTCTACAAATAATAATGATGATTAGAATAATGAAAAAGGACAGTAAAAAATAGGGAAATAAATAATGTACGGAGCAAAAATACTAATGATAGTATCTCTAATACTAATGTTTTAATAAAACCACTACCACAATGTAATCATTGAGGGAATATGACTGCGTAATTCTAAATGTCACTTTGGTAGAGCGTTTTAAAAATTATTTTTCTTCCGCCTAAAGTGAAACTAACTACTGCGTATACTTAGCTATACTTTGGCGGTACTAAACAGAATTTGCATTTTATCCTGGTACTTAAAGTAAGCTTTTATCAACGTTCCTGAAAATAAGCGTTTATCAAAGCTTCCTTTATTCTGAGTTTTTTTTTTTTTTTTTTTTGTAGGTACTTGACTGATTTTTTTTCTTTTATCTTTTTCTTGACCGTGCTTATTTGGTCGGGTTTGGGTGATAGTGTTTGCAGATATGATTTTTAAACGTTTTCATAAATGCTAGCTCGTTTTCTGCTGATTATTTTTCATGGGGGCTCTTTAGAGTTTATTTTCTTTCATTTTCCTTAATTGTTAGTACTCATTATTCTGATATATTTGTTTACGTATCTCAGGGATTGTGGGCTTCTACTGTAATCTCCTCGAAGCTGAGTTCATTGTTCTCATTAACTATTTCAGGATATGTTTATTTAGCTATTTCAGGATATCTGTCTTTAACTATTTCAGGATATATTTCTTTAAATATTTCAGGGTATATTTCATTAACTGTTTCAGGATATACTTCTTAAACTGTTTTAGGATATCTTTCTTAAACTGTTTTAGGATATCTTTCTTAAACTATTTCAGGATATCTTTCTTTAACAATATCAGGATATATTTGTTTAAATATTTCAGGATATCAATCTTTATTGCAAGATATATTTCCATATTTCAGGGTGTATTTCTATATTTCTGAATATATTTCATTAACTATTTCAGGATATATTTCTTTGACTGTTTCGAGGTGTATTTCTCTAACAATTTCAGGTTATATTTTCTTTATTTTAGGATATATTTCTTGAACTATTTCAGCATAAATTTCTTTAACTATTTCAGTAAATATTTCTTTAACTATTTCAGGACATATTTCGTCAACTACTTCAAGATATATTAATTCAGGATATATTTCTTTAAATATTTCAGGATGTGTTTCTCTAATATTTCAGAAATCATTTTGTTCCTTTTACCAAAAAAAAAAAAAAAAGATAAGCAAATTCTCTCCACTCTTGATTTCTTCTTGGTCCTTTGCAAAGATTATTTCTTATCCTTCTTTCATGTATATGTATATATATATATATATATATATATATATATATATATATATATATATATATATATATATATATATATATATATATATATATATATATAATATATAATATATATCGAGTCCATCATCTACCAATCCACTTTTAAGTGCCTAAATTCATTTACTTTCCGTACCGTGAAAGTCACCTCCCATTATGAATGATGCATGGAGGAGTCTCCATCCTCCCTCTCTCTCTCTCTCCTCTCTTTTCACACCTCGGTGACTCATAACCTGCCTTATTTGCAAAGGTAGACACCTCGCCGTTGAGCGCATTTCCCCCTTTCCTAAACCTCCATCTTTTATGAAGGTTTCCCAAAGACTTTAACTCAGACGCGGGGTCTTCCGTTGAAATCATTTTCTGAGTGGTGGGGGGAATGGTGAGAGGGGGAGGGGGAGGGGTGAAGGAAGGGGGAGGGGTAGAAGGGTGCGTTGCTTTGAAAAGGGGTGATATATTCTATGGCTGATGGATCTCTTTTCCCTTCTTGACTTTCTCGCTGATTACTCTAATGCTGTTATTATTATTATTATTATTATTATTATTATTATTATTATTATTATTATTATTATTATTAGTATTATTATTAGACATAAATACCGATAATTTTTTAAAGTATTCAATTGTACCTTAATTAAGACACTTAAGATATCTTCTTCAAGTTTTTTTTAACCTAATCAATAGCAACATTCAAGTTAACATTGAACACGACAATGGGTCAGGCTTCAGTCATAGAAATTTTCTATAAATACAACGAAAGAATTTATGCATTCGTCGATAAATTTGCTACACGCAACGAGGTCTTCCCACATTCCTCACAGTATGCACGACATGCAAAGACGTTTTAAATGCATTTCATGACATATTTACTGCAGGCAACGTGAATTATACTCGATTTAGTGAAAATTTCACGACGTGATTTTGAGAATACCCAACTATCATTTTATTACGGTCTTGTATTAAGATTTTGCTTTGTTTTAAAGACCCCAAACTGGATATTCGATTTATATAACGAGATTTGTCACGCATTCACTAAGATAGTACGTGCACATTTTCCAAGTCAGAATTTATTATAGATACTGAGGTATTTTCCAAGTTAGAATTTATTATAGATACTGAGGCATTTTCCGAAGTTATTATAGATTCTGAGGCATTTTCCAAGTCAGAATTTATTAATAGATACTGAGGCATTTTGCGAGTCAGAATTTATTAATAGATACTAAGGCATTTTCCAAGTCAGAATTTATTAATAGATACTGAGACAATTTCCAAGTCAGAATTTATCACATATACTGAAAGACAGAGTTTCAAGTTCCAATATTCAAAGGTTTCTAAATACCATATCAATTACATAAGTCACTCAATACCCTTTGATAATCCATACCCTCCGCTTACAACATCCCCAAACATCCATACGCGCTAGCTAGTATCCAATCCCCCCCCCCCAGCTCCCACCCATCCATAAGTGCCAGCCTGTATCCGCCCCCACCCCACCCATCCACAAGTGCCAGCCCGTATCCACCGCTGGTATCCCTGACACAGTGTGTAAGTTGGCAGTTGGTGTTCCATGACACACTTTTTCACTTGTGAGTTGCACCGTGACTCAGAATTTGAAAGAGAATGGAATAAAACTTGAGCGGGTAAGTTAGGAGGCTGACACCGGTGAAATATATGAATTCGGCCCTTTCCGTCTCACAGAGAGAGAGAGAGAGAGAGAGAGAGAGAGAGAGAGAGAGAGAGAGAGAGAGAGAGAGCAACTGTGTGATAAGATATCAGTAGAGGTAGTGCTTAGCACTTGTAGTGTATGTATATCTACATTTATTTTCAAAGTGTGTGTGTGTGTGTGTGTGTGTTTTCCACATTTTGCGAACGTAAAAGTATTTTGCTTTCAAGTTGTTGATGGTTCATCACACAGTAGTGCTGATAATGAATTTGATAACAAAACTATAACTACCACTTCCACAACTAACAATAGCGATAACAATATATTCAATCCTCGCGCTTGCCTGCTAAAACGATAAAAAGCAAATGTATTATAACTTTATGGATGATGAACAGACCTTGTTTTCTGCGGACCACGTACTGCAACAAATCTGTAAGAAGATACTGATGTGAAATCCTCTTTCTGCTTTTGCCAAATACAGTATAGATTATTGTTAGCGTTCAGGCTTTGGCAACGGTGACTGTGATTTGTAAAATATTCATTTTTTGGTTTTCTGTAAAAGAAAACTATTGAGATGGTTTTGTCTGTCCGTCCGCACTTTTTCTGTCCGCACTTTTTTCTGTCCGCATTTTTTCTGTCCGCCCTCAGGTCTTAAAAACTACTGAGGCTAGAGGGCTGCAAAGTGGTATGTTGGCCATCCACCCTCCAATCATCAAACACCAAATTGCAGCCCTCTAGCCTCAGTAACTTTAATTTAATTAAGGTTAAATTTAGCCATAATCGTGCGTCTGGCAACTATATAGGATAGGCCACCACAGGGCCGTGGTTAAAAGTTTCATGGGCCGCGGCTCATACAGCATTATACCGAGACCACCAAAAGATAGATCTGTTTTCGGTGGCCTTGATTATACGCTGTACAGAAAACTCGATTGCGCCGAAGAAATTTCGGTGCAAATTTTACTTATATTTGTGAATGTTGCAGATGGAAAATATTCTGTCCGAGTGCGTATGTGTATCTACTGCTGCTTACATACCGAGTATATTTATTATGAAAAGGAAAGTGGATGTTTAATTTGCCTTATGTTATGTATTTACAACTGTACAAATGCGAATTGTATTTAGAGTAGAAGTGTATCATGAAATCTAGGTGCAATGATACGTATTCCAAAAGCATAAGAGAAATGGAAAATACTAGGATGTATGATTATAAAAATTACTATTGAGAATTCAAGTTTACAACAGTTGAAAGGTTTCACGATAGATAATATATCACCAATAATTGAAAGATAGCTCAAGAACATTTTTTTTACTCAGGATGGGAGGTCATTATAAGTAATACCAGCACAGAAATGTATCGTAATTGTTTTAATTTACATGCTGACATGTAATACTCAGTACGTGAATTACATTCCTGCCATGTAACGTAATTACACGCTTAATATAAGGGACAAAATAAAAATTGATTTTCTTAATGGAGTACAGGAATAAGGTTTCTGTCTATTAATCTTCCTTGTTGGGATGTTATTACACTCATGCAACCCAGTAGCATTGTAAAATTCAATACAGGAATTAGCAACCCTTGCGTGAAAAGACATCGGCATGTACAGTACTCGCCTTTTATTGCCTGGGTAAGTGAAATGTCACGGGCAAAGTCCGTAGAGTTTATTTCGTGCTACTCTGGAAGTTGCACTTGACTAATATTATTTCTTTTATTTATTTATCTCTTATTTCTCACTATCTATTTCTCATTATCTAAGACAAAAAGAAAAGAATGAGAAGCTAATTAACATGTTGAATTAACAGGTACATAGATGAATACAATACTTTCTTCGGATTTTGCAGTGGTTATTATTATGATGGTTTAAGTGAAAAAAAAAAACATAATTTGTGTGTTATGCGCAGTCAAGATCTTAAGAAACCTGTCGAACAAAAGAGTGGTAGTTACTATTTCCTTTCGGGGTACAAATAAAGTTATTTTAGATGTAGCTTTTACTGCTAGTATCGTTAGAAAATTGAAATGTGTCAGACATCACAGAAGATTCTATGAATTAATATTTTCTTTATATATATATATATATATATATATATATATATATATATATATATATATATATATATATATATATAATAGATAGATATGTGTAAGTAAATTTATATGTATTAGTACGTAATTCACGAAGGAATGTCGTATACGAATTTCGTAAAGCTTATAATAATAATAATAATAATAATAATAATAATAATAATAATAATAATAATAATAAAACTTCCAACGCCATTTCAATCGTCTCGAATTTTTCTGAACTGCAAGCCGGGATACTCTCTCTCTCTCTCTCTCTCTCTCTCTCTCTCTCTCTCTCTCTCTCTCTCTCTCTCTCTCTCTCTCTCTCTCTCCCGAAACTTTTCTAACGGCTGAAGACAGTGAGGTGGAAACTCCGGCAGTCTTGCGGTACACACGTCCAATTCCTTTGTCTGGGCGATAAGTCTCAGGGAAAGGCTTTCTTATCCTCAGCGATGACCGAGGGATAAGGAGGGGGGGGGGAGGAGGAGAGGGAGAGGGTTTGAGCCTAGGGAGAGAGGAAGGGAGTGAGAGAGGGAGAGAGGATATCGAGAAAGAGAAGGGACGGTTTTGGGAGTAATCTTCGTGCCATCTGTTTTTATGTTTTTTTTTTTTTAGTTTTTATTTCTGTGATAAGGGGGTTTAGAAGGATATAATTCTTATCTATGTCCATTATTATCTTTATCAGTCTGTCTGTATATGTATATATATATATATATATATATATATATATATATATATATATATATATATATATATATATATATATATATATATATATATATATATACTCGTATATATACACATATAAGTTTACTTCAGTAATTTTTGTTTGGTTTTGTTACTCATTCATTTTTATATGCATACGATCTTGCTAAAGCTTCACCCCTTTCTTTTACTACAGTCTCTCTCTCTCTCTCTCTCTCTCTCTCTCTCTCTCTCTCTCTCTCTCTCTCTCTCGCACCAATTTTGTTTACATTCCCAACCCTTCCCTTCTGCCTGGGAAATAAACGCGCCGTGTGCGAAGCGGATAAAAATGCCTTAATTGAAATTATCACTCGAGTTTTGTAGCGCGCAAATGTCAGCCCCATTGAAAATGCCTCTATCACGAGGCGTTACGACGTCGTTGGGAATATTTTCGAAATGTTCTGCCCTCAGTTCAGACCCGTCCTGCTGTAATTAGCGTTATCATCATTCATACCCCGGTGCTGCCACCTGAATGGCTGCTGCTCTCTGGTGTTGCTGGTAATAGTGTTGTATTAGTTGTTGGTGTTGTTATTTTTTCAAAAAATGTTATTGTTATTGGTTTGGTCTTATAGGTATACACAGGTGTGTGCGTGTGTGTGTATTGGTATGCACAGGTGTGTTTGTGTGTGTCTGTGTGTTGCTTTTTACAGAATTTTTTGGTGGGTCCTGAATGTTTGAAAAATTTATAATTAGAATATTTTTTTTATATTAGTTCAGTTCTTTTCAGTTTAGTGGTCAGAAAATAATCTTACCTTGAAAGTTTGAAATATGAAATATTTTTAAACTGAACAGGTAACAATTACTTTCTTTTTTTTAAATAGGCTGAACCTTACATGATTATGCTACAACCCTAGGAAAGTAAACATTTTCTTTTTTTATAATAATTAATTATAATAACTCGTTTTAGTTTTCCGTAAAATAAAACCTATGTGCCGGCTTTGTCGGTCCGTCCGCACTATTTCTGTCCGCCCTCAGGTCTTAAAAACTACTGAGGCTAGAGGGCTGCAAATTGGTATGTTGATCATGCACCCTCCAATCATCAAACATACCAAATTGCAGCCCTCTAGCCTCAGTAGTTTTTATTTGATTTAAGGTTAAAGTTGGCCATAATCATGCTTCTGGCAACGATATAGGACAGGCCACCACCGGGTCGTGGTTATAGTTTTATTGGTAGCGGCTCACACAGCAATATACCGAGACCACCGAAAGATAGATCTGTTTTCGGTGACCTTGATTATACGCTGGAGCGGCTGTGCAGAAAAGTCGATTGCGCCGAAGAGCCTTCGGCCCATGTTTTACTAGTGTATTTCAAGGTATCAAATTAAAAACTACATGCAAATCTACCGCTCTCAAACGCTGCCAAGTTTTCTTTACTAATTCCGTAACCTTAGGGAAACAAATAATTTATCGGTTATTGATAGCAGCCGGTAGGGCGGTAGTACTGCTCACATTTGCAGTCACAAATCACAGTCGGCAGTTACTTTTGACCTTTCATTGAAAAATTCATTTATTGGACTTCTTGCATGACTTAAACCTTTTATGTAATGGCTTTCGTCACGGGTGACCACCCCCCCCCCAACACACCCATCCCCCAACTGGTTCATAGGGCATAGGTCAAAGGTTATTTATTTCTTTACCTGTTTATATATCTTTTTTGTATTGTTTATTTACGTCTCTTGAGTGATATTGGCAATGCTACTATTTTTATTTTTTTTTTTTTAGACGTTTGCAGAGATTTAAAAAAATGTTTTATTATTTTCTTGCCTTTGTTTATTTGCGAATGAGAATTAGAAATAAGTTGTTTGAAGTTATGTTCTATTTGTATATTTTGCTCAAATAAACAGTACATCAATACCGCAGTTACTTTTGTTTTTGTTATACAAGGGAAGCAAGCAATGCTTTAAATTTATTTTACACGTCATCATTTGGTGTAATTACTGAAAATTACATGTCCTTATTCTTATGTTATACGTTGATGATTATGCATACCTTCTGGGCATTAGTAATTCACAAGAAATTGTCTCCTATCACCATCAACTATTATCGTTTCGTATGGGGCTGGTCGTTATATCACAGTACTATACGGCGCTGCTACTTAAATCATTGTAGGAAACTTCAATCTCAAAACATTACATCACCGCTTCGGGATAATTACCCTTCATATAATGTTTCATTGTATTTGGGTCTTTGCTCTTTACGTCATTATCCGCACCTACTCCTCACTTCATTAGCATGCGCATAACATTATCAGCATTGTATCCGTATCGTATGCAATTCTAGCCCCATCTCCCCCCCCCCCCGCTGCTTCCAGTCTTCTATTTGATTAATGATGGAGACATTGCCCTCTTGTGTTGTGTACCTGAATGTGCTCTGGGTACTTTCTCTATTGATTTCAGTAGCCGAAGAGAGAATAATTCACTGGGCAATGTGCGCATGATATTGTCTGCGGACTGCTTTGTTTTATTTTTTTCTTTTGGTTTATGTTTAAGCGAATTTTGACATGTTGAGTCTCCATTGCTGTGCGATATGTAAGTATGTATGTATGTATGTATGTATGTATGTATGTATGTATGTATGTATGTATGTATGTATGTATGTATGTGTGTGTATGTATATGTATACCCACATCTTAGATATTCATTCCTATCATGCATGCACTCTAGTTCTTCATGAATATTAAAACCCTTCCTTTACAATCTCTCTCTCTCTCTCTCTCTCTCTCTCTCTCTCTCTCTCTCTCTCTCTCTCTCTCTCTCTCTCTCTCTCAGCCTTGCCCTGGGGTTTGCGTGGATATGGGTAAGAGGTACACACACACAGAAATATATATATATATATATTATATATTTTGTTATATTATATATATATATACATAATTACATACATATGTTATTATAAATGAAAATGTATGCTAAATAATTGTCACTTCACTATAAAAGCGTCAATATTTACGTGTTTCAAGATAGAATGAATATTATTTTATCTTGTTTCTATCCTTTTTCGTAGATATATACTGTATATTATACACATATACATATGTACCACGTGTACAAATATTTATCGGAGGGTGTATCGCTATCACCCTTCAGTAACTAATACGAGGATCGAGTACTCGATGTATTTTTGCCCCGAATAACATTATTGTACACCACACATCAAAGGAGAGGAAAGTTACACTTGGTTACGTTCCAAGGGCCATTCATAATTTTTGTCCCGCTCGCCTTACAAACATTCCCTTTAAGAATTTGGTGTTTGCGCCGTTCGTATTGAACATAACATTATCAGTGCCTATTTACGGTTTCTCTCTCTCTCTCTCTCTCTCTCTCTCTCTCTCTCTCTCTCTCTCTCTCTCTCTCTCTCTCTCTCCATGGCATGAAAACACATGGCATTTTAAGAAAGTTATGTATTTCTCTCTCTCTCTCTCTCTCTCTCTCTCTCTCTCTCTCTCTCTCTCTCTCTCTCTCTCTCTCTCATGGCATGAAAATCCATGGCATTTTAAGAACGCTATGTATTTTATTTCTCTCTCTCTCTCTCTCTCTCTCTCTCTCTCTCTCTCTCTCTCTCTCTCTCTCTCTCTCTCTCTCTCTCTCTCTCTCTCATATATGACATGGAAGTTCATTATATTTTAAGAACGTTTTTGCATTTATTTATTAGATATAAAATAGGTGTAACAGCATTTTTATTGATTAAAAGTGCAGCGATTTCAGTTCCTCAGAAAATGACAATTATGTTACCTCTGTGGGTACGGTGCCCTCTCTCTCTCTCTCTCTCTCTCTCTCTCTCTCTCTCTCTCTCTCTCTCTCTCTCTCTCTCTCTCTCTCTCTAAGTGCACAGATCTCCTCTAATCCTTTTTGCCATTCCGTTATGAATAATTGCTCGGCGATGCGTTCAGTAATGGAGGAGAGAGCGTCTACGGCTTTCGTACTTACATTATGATTCCTGTTTATAGAGCGTAATGAATCATTCCGTTATTACGCGTTATGTATTACGTACCGTTGCGTATTTTTCATTAAGGCTGTGTGTGTGTGTATACTTCAGTGGGTATTTAAGTTCAAATCCGTTGGCTTATTTTTGAGGTCAGGGTTCCGTGGCTAGTGTTGCAAAATGAATTAGGGAAAACTTTTGCTTCAGTGATTAGGAAAACTTTTGCTTCAGTGATTAGGAAAACTTTTGCTTCAGTGATTAGGGAAAACTTTTGCTTCGGTGATTAGGGAAAACTTTTGCTTCAGTGATTAGTTGAAAACTTTTGCTTCGGTGATTAGGGAAAACTTTTGCTTCAGTGATTAGGGAAAACTTTTGCTTCGGTGGTTAGGGAAAACTTTTGCTTCAGTGATTAGGGAAAACTTTTGCTTCAGTGATTAGGGGAAAACTTTTGCTTCGGTGATTAGGGAAAACATTTGCCTCAGTGATTAGGGAAAACTTTTGCTTCAGTGATTTGAGAAAACTTTTGCTTCAGTGATTAGGGAAAACTTTTGCTTCAGTGATTAGGGAAAACTTTTGCTTCAGTGATTTCATCGTGAATGAAACTGTAAGACTTTTGATGTGAGGATATTTGCCGAAGAAATATCAAGTATGCATTCCTCTCCGTCCACTGGCACATTTTTTTAAAAATGAATAACGGCAACATAACTCCTTTCTTAATAGCAAAATGATTCATGATTCTTCAGTATGAAATCCTGGCCACTGAAGAACGCTCAATAGGACTAGTTTTTTTTTCGTGTTCGCAACGTAACAGAAATTCCTCCCCGCATAAAAACCGCTTTAAAATCCCTTGCAGGGTTTATTCCGCTGCAATTTTGAAGCTTACGGACGCGCCCGCTTCATAAATTTGATGAATTGAGGCGGGCAACGTATTGCACGCTAGTCCGCGCAAGATTTTGCATAGAAATGGCTCCATACGTTTGCCTGAAAATGCGAAGGCTCCTCGAAGCTTTTGCTTAATCACTTTCCAAGTTGTGTGTGCGTGCATTTTTGAGTCCGAGTTTTGGGTATTACGGTACGGGAATTGAACCTGTTTTTGGGGTGGGGGAAAGAGGGCAGGTGTGTTTCTTCGCGTTTTGTTTGTGCGAAAGGCTTTGATTATGGCTGAATTTAGGATATTTTTTTATTTTGTTTCAAGAGCGCCGGCAGATAATTGATTTTTATTACTTTTATATATCATAATATCATTAACAAATTTTGTAAATTTTTTTTCATTGTGTGCAGCAACAATTCCTTCAGATTAAAAATAGCTTTTAACAATATACGAGTATGTCTTTAGTAATTACCAAGGAATCGCCTCGGTCTCAATTATGTATGTATGTATGATGTATGTATGTAGGTATGTATGTATTATTACTGCAAAAAAAAACACTTTCAATCTACAGTATGTATGCTTGAAAAATGCAGCCATAAATTCTTTGGGTCCCAAGTGTGTGTGTATATATATATATATATATATATATATATATATATATATATATATATATATATATATATATATATATATATATATATATTTATATATATACACACATATATACATACATATACATACACAGATACAAACACACACATCTCTATATCTACATGCATGTCTGTATCTGTGCATGTATATGTATGTATAGGTGTGTATATATGTATATCTTATATATACACATGTGTGTGTTTGTATTAGCACTTAGTAATCGTCGTTCGCAGTAACAGCACCCTTGAAGCAAAACACAACCTTCCAAAGTATGTATGATTGTGTGTGTGTATGAGCGCGTGTATTCCTTCCGCGCGCGCGAGAGTACCGGAATGGCGTGTGAAATGGCTGGCTTGACACGAGACCTATCAACTTTGATGTAATAAGATGGACTGTGCCGTCGATCTCTGCCGTAAATGTTTTAAAAACGCTGTGAGCACTTTGGGCTGATTAATCCTCCTTGCATGCCGCTGGAAAATTATATTGAGGGATTATGTTTAGTACCGTTGGCTTGCGGTGTACTCAGCTAAATATGTTTTAAAAAATCATCAACACACAATCACGCTGACTCACGTCGGATCGAACCCAGGTCTCTCAGAGGAAAGCAAGGGCGTTATCCACTTTACAAGGGCACCCAAGGATTACCTGGGCCTAACCTTGCATGCCGCTGGTGGAAATCGAACCCAGGTGATATTGAGGGAACCTGAGAGCAACTGTTTCCACACGTGATTGTGTGTGATGATTTCTATCTTATTCACTCAGAAGGATAATTCGAATGAAATGTTGTCTATTGGGTCATTGCTGAGTCGGGAAGTAAAACTCGCTGGTGTATTGCCCAGGTAATTCCGGGTGCAGTTGTATGTATGTTTCCACCTGTATCAGAAATTTATTTCTGTTCCATGTATATCTTATTCATATATATATATATTGCTGATATAAAACTCGCTGGTATGCATTATAGGTATTCCTTGGGTGCATTGCTCTCATTCCATAGACTATATGGTATACCTGAGAGACCTATCCCGATATCAGAAATTTATTTCTGTTCCATGATTGTGTGTTGATATCTTATTCAAGAATAATTCGTGAAATGTCTAATTGCTGAGAACAGGACTTCAGTTTCCTGGGTGCAGGGGTTCCATGACTTGTATGGCCTAGTGGATAACGCCCTACCTGAGACCTGACAGAAGAGTCAAAAGATTATATATATATATATATATATATATATATATATATATATATATATATATATATATATATATATATATATATATATATATATATATATATAAATTATATTGTGTAAGAACAGGACTTAAGTTTTTCGTGGGATGTTGACTCTTAACTCTCTCTCTCAACTCTCTCTCTCTCTCTCTCTCTCTCTCTCTCTCTCTCTCTCTCTCTCTCTCTCTCTCTCACACACACTTGCACATTTGCTATGCATTCCATATTACCACCAACATTAAGTATGTTCATCCTTTCAAGTACGGTCCCTATTCTTCCGTTTTATTGCTTTTTTTTTCTGTTACTTCTCATTTTTCTATTTATTACTACATTTTCTCTATAATTTCTAACAATTTTTACTCATCTCGTTTTTGCATTCAGTTTCCAATGTTCTCGTTTATTGTCCTCAAATTTTCGTTAAATTCCTGCATTTATTTCATTTATTTGCATAAACCGCCTATTTCCTGACATTTTCTCAAATATTCTCTTTCATTTGTGGCATTTTCTTCACGTTTTCCCAGTTATCGTCTTATTATTTCCATTAATTTCCTTTCTTGTCCTCTTGATTACCTTTCGTATATCCCATTTTTCCGAGTTATTTCTCATTTTCATTTTATCTTACCCTGTTTTCCTCCTGCTTTCCCAATTTCCCATTTCATTTTCCCAGCCTGTTTTTCATTTCCTATTACTGATCATTTTTTCTTGACTTCCTTATTTTCTTATTCTTTCATTTTTTCAGTTTCCTGATCCGTTTTTCTTTGTTCCTAAATCCTTTGCTCTGGTTCTTTAAATTTCTTTGATTTTTTCCGTTCATTGGATTCTTCATTGAATTCTTCACACTTCTATTATCAGTCTTCTATTTTTACTTTATCCCATTTTATTTTATATAATTATTTTTATTCTTTATTTTTTAGCTTTCAGTTTTTCCTCTTTGTCTCCTATACTTCCCGTTTTCTTCCTGCCCCATTCTTTATCCATCCTCCCTTCCTTTATTCATACTTCTCTCTCTCTCTCTCTCTCTCTCTCTCTCTCTCTCTCTCTCTCTCTCTCTCTCTCTCTCTCTCTCTCTCTCCTCTCTCGTTTTTTTTAACTCCATTTCCCTCTTCGCCTCCCCTTTTCCATCTGATCAACTCATCATTTTTGTATCCCTTCCATTTATATTTCTCTCTCTCTCTCTCTCTCTCTCTCTCTCTCTCTCTCTCTCTCTCTCTCTCTCTCTCTCTCTCTCTCTCTCAGTTCCGGCCTTTCTTTCATTATGCATTTCCACTTACTTGTTTATCCCTCTGCGTTTTTGATATTTTGATAAAATACGGCCAGTGCTTGCAGCAAGCAGGCGAGGGTGTAACTAAAAGGTATTATATCATGCTCCTGGAAAGGGTGTTTATTAGTAGTTTGACTGAGTGTTTTTATTGGGGATTTTTTTTTTAGGTAATGGAGTTATCAATGTTATTTATCTCTGTAGTTATCAGTATTTTTAAGGGAGGGGGTTGTAGGCGGCTGAATCGTCATTGTTATATAGTTATATGATTGTTATTTTTTATGAGGTTTTTTAGGTGATTTGTAGGGGAGTTTTTTTTTTAGGTAACGGAGTTATTAATGTGAAGTTATTAGTATTTTAAAAGGGGTTTGTTATTGGTAGTGAAATCGTTGTTTTTACTTAGTTATTTGATTGTTATTACTTGGTATGTGGTTTTTTTAGGTGATTTGTAGGCGAGTTTTTTTTTTAGGTAATGGAGTTACAACTGTTATATATCCCTGAAGTTATCAGTATTTTTAAGGGAGGGGATTGTTATAGACTTCTGAATCGTTATTGTTATTTAGTTATTTGATTGTTATTTTTTGTATCGAGGTTGTCTTTGGTGAGTTATTATTGCTATTTAGCATGTGAAGTTATTAGTGAAGTTTTTATTTTTTTTATAAAAAGGTTGTTTTAGTTAATTTTGTTGATAATGTTATGAAGTTATAGATTTAGCAATTGCGTTTTTGTTATGAGGTTTTTAGGTAACTTGAGTTTGTGTCATTATTAGTGTTATTTTAGGTATAGTAATTATAGTAATTAGGTACTTGTTCGTAATGATGGAGTTATGTGGTGTTATCGTTGTTTATAGTTATTTAGTTATCATTTGGTTACTGAGTTATTAATGTTAGTTGTGACGTTGAGTTTTCATTAATCTCTCTCTCTCCCTCTCTCTCTTAGCTTTTAGTCTTCAATAATTTAGTGATCTATTTCATTCAGTTACTTTCAGTATCAGTTAGTAATTTATTGTTCTCTATTATTGATGATAAAGAAACATTTATTGACAATTCTGGATTAATATCTGTATAAGATTGTTTTAAGGGAAACAGGAATTGACACATCTGTATCGATACTCTATATTATTCAGATAGTTTTCAGGAACTGACAGAACTGTATTAATATCTGCAGGACAGTATCAATACCATCTTCATGACGCAGTTGTCAGGGTTAACAGAAATTAACAGCACTGACATACTTAAGTACATGAGAATAGTTACCACATAAGACCTCAAGTTGTACCTTATAAAATCTCAGTATCCTTCTCCAATGTTCAAATGACTTCTTTTTTGCCATGGTTTTCTTCCTTTCGAATATATCCAGTCCTTCCTGGAGACCTGCCATAGAACATAACACCTCGGGGGGATTAGCCACTTTTTGTGCCAATGAGACCTGTCTGTCATAATCTCATTTTCTGTAATGATTTAACATTGCATTGTTGCTGGTCCCATTTGGTTAGAAGCTGAATTTATTATTATTATTATTATTATTATTATTATTATTATTATTATTATTATTATTATTATTATTATTATTATTTGGATTCCTGTTCGTCAGTTTAATGGCTGTTTCAACTTTTTTTCATAATGTGGGTTTGTGCTGTATTGGAAAAAGGATAATATAATAACGAAAGGTTGATTTGAATAAAAACTTGTTTTATGAACTCATTGTGGCCAGGTTTAAAACTATTTTTCTTTCTCTGTTCATGGTTTTCAAATCGGTGTTTTTATTTGATAAACACACACATTATATATATATATACATACTTATTTATTTATACATATAATTTATTATGTATATGTAAGTATGTATATATACATACATACATATACATACATACATACATACATACATACATACATACATACATACATACATATGTATGTATGTGTGTATGTATGTATATAATGTATATATATATTATATGCATGTATGCATGTATATATATGTATATACAATATCTCTCTTGATTGTAGACTGGATAAAAACAGCTAATTTTCTAATTCTTTAAGATTATGATAACGTTTTGATCTGCGTGTATGAGTCCATGTGTATGCGTGTATGAGTAACATAAAAATTCATAACCTTTACATTTTTGCATTTCCAGGGAAATGGTTTAGTGTAAGAGGTGCATGCGGATGAATTTTTATACTTTTCCAGTCTCTGTCAAGGTTGATTTGGAGCATGACGAATTTAATTTAGGGTGTATAAAACGCGATATTGCTGCCGTCCAACTATTTCCGACCAATTGGCAAGATATGTTGTTTGTTACTCGTAGTCTGCCTTCCAACCCCACCCCTGTTCGGTACGTGTTTTGATCCTCTCTTTCTCTCTCTCTCTCTCTCTCTCTCTCTCTCTCTCTCTCTCTCTCTCTCTATATATATATATATATATATATATATATATATATATATATATATATATATATATATATATATATATGTATGTATATTGTACAAATATATAAATATATGTATACGTACATACATAAATGTATATATACAGTATATATATATATGTGTATATATATATATATATATATATAGAGAGAGAGAGAGAGAGAGAGAGAGAGAGAGAGAGAGAGAGAGAGAGAGAGAGAGAGAGAGAGAGAGAGAGAGAGAGAGAGAGAGAGAGAGAGAGAGAGAGAGATAATCCTTCCATTTCCCTGCATCTATGTCTCAGGTACACCATCTGAGCGTGTGTGTGTGTGTGTGTGTGCGCGCGCACGCTTGTTTGTTTGTGCGCGCGTGCGCGCGTTTGTGTGTGTGCTTATGTTACTTCCTGTCCACCTGAAGTCTCTCTCTCTCTCTCTCTCTCTCTCTCTCTCTCTCTCTCTCTCTCTCTCTCTCTCTCTTTTAAACATTGTTATTGGGGCTAAGCCGGACTTCCTTTTTTCCTCCTTTTTACTCCTCCCCTTTTTACTTTCGGTGCGTGTGTAAAAGGGGAATAAGGGCAGACAAGAATCCCTTTAGCGTGCGTGTTTCTTCCTCCTCTGCCTTTCATCTTTATCGGTATTGCTTTCACTTTTATTCGGTGGACCATGTTTGTATGTTTGTTCAGCCGTCTGGTTTTGCAGATAAAGGTAACCGATGGGAGAAGGGAGTTGCGTGCAGAGAGAGAGAGAGAGAGAGATGGCACTGCTATGGGTATATTGTAAGTTTTTAGGCGAGAATAAATGAAGAGACTGCTATAGTCAGTTTTGTATGGCATATGTATGTATATATACATTATATTATATATATTTATTATACACATATATGTATATACTTATATATAAATTATCAAACAGCCTCTCTCAATATATATATATATATATATATATATATATATATATATATATATATATATATATATATATATATATATATGGAGAGAGAGAGAGAGAGAGAGAGAGAGAGAGAGAGAGAGAGAGAGAGAGAGAGAGAGAGAGAGATTGCCTGACAGTTGTCTGTACATAAGTACGTATAATTGTAGTTACGTATCTATGTGCATTGCCGATATATGAACGATTTTTTCTTTTGAAGTTGCTGTAATGTCGACATTAACAAAAAGCCTACATTTATACTCAGGTGCTTTTCAGAATGTTGTTGATTTGTGTATGTGTGTTTAACAAGTATTTTGTAGATTAGTGTTTGGCTTTTATGCGGTTGTGTATGTTTTGTAGCCTCGCGGATGTAAACTTAATTTAATTCGCAAGTGATATCGTGTCTGATTTTCCACTGCTAAGTCACCAAAACGTCATGTTCATAAATAAAATTAAAGATAAAAAAAATCATCATAACGTCACTGTCATAGAAAGAAAGAGACAGACAGGCAAAAAATATCAGAACGTCATGTTCATAGAAAAAAGATAAAAAATATTATCGTGGCGTCATGTTCATAGAAAGAAAGATAAAATAAATATTATCGAGACGTCACGTTCATAGAAAGAAAGATGAAATTATTTGAACATCATCTTCATAGAAAGAAAAAATATAAAAACAGAAGTGAAAGATTTAAAAAAAAAATCGCCAGAACATCATGTCCATAGAAAGAAAGATAAAGCAAAATTGTTGCTTGCCATTTTGTGTTCGCTTCTGTGCATGAAACCATCCCCTCCCCTTCCCAATTCCCACCTCTTGCCCTCCCCGCCACAGTAATTAATAACCCCATTTATCTTCCAACACACACACACACGTTTAGTCTTTTATCCCAGTTGTTCAGTTCGTGAAAGCGTCTAGCCAGTCCCGCAACTACAGTACATAATGCCCTGACAAGTATAGTACGTACTCATGCTGAGGCGTCTCGGCTCGGCCCAAAAGATTCGTGATTGATAATTCGTGCGCAATTCGTGCTCGAGATGACCGCTCATTACGAAAATGACCGGGCATTCACTCCCATTAGAGATGAGGCCATATTCACGTGACATAGTCGCCGGAGAAATGAATTTATCCCTTTTAATTCAACCTAAGTGCTTCTCTCTCTCTCTCTCTCTCTCTCTCTCTCTCTCTCTCTCTCTCTCTCTCTCTCTCTCTCTAAGCAACACACACGACAACTTGCAATTTACGTAGCATTCGCCAGGTCGTAATGGTTGCCAACTAGCCTTTAATGGGTGTGAATGCTGTGTCTTTTGGGTTTAATAAAACTTGTTAGTGTGATGCGTTTATTTCTTTCTTTTCTAGTCTTTCCTAGACACGGTGATGTTTTTTTGCTCTCTCTCTCTCTCTCTCTCTCTCTCTCTCTCTCTCTCTCTCTCTCTCTCTCTCTCTCTCTATATATATATATATATATATATATATATATATATATATATATATATTATATACATAAATGAATCTCTCTCTCTCTGTATATTGGTACATAAATTAATCTCTCTCTCTCTCTCTCTCTGTGTGTGTGTGTGTGTGTGTGTGGTATATAAAAGAATCTCTTTCTGCATTTTGGTACATAAATGAATATTTCTCTCTCTCTCTCTCTCTCTCTCTCTCTGTATATTGGTATATAAAAGAATCTCTCTTTCTGCATATTGGTACATAAATGAATCTATCTCTCTCTCTCTCTCTCTCTCTCTCTCTCTCTCTCTCTCTGTATATTGGTACATAAATGAAATTTGTGGAAGTTTTACGTACAGATGGTTCATCCCTAATTCATCAGTTAAAGTATGAATATGTAATTATGAAACATTTACAATTTTTCACACTCCCAACTTCTAGATGTTGCATTCTTAGCAAAAATTTGTCAGTGCACCTTAGGTGGTGCACTGTAGGCATTACTAAAGGTTCTTTGCAGCGTCCCTTCGGCCCCTAGCTGAAACCACTTTCATTCCTTTTACTCTACCTCCGTTCATATTCTCCGTCTTCCATCTAGCTATCCACCCTCTCAACAAATATGTCATAGTGCAGCTGCGAGGTTGTTCTCCTGCTAAACCTTTCAGACCTACTTACTCTCAATTTCCTTTCCAGCGCTGAATGACCTCATAAGGTCCCAGTGCTTGGCCTTTGGCCTAAACTCTATATTGAATTCAATTCAGATCATAAGCTCTTCGTGTTTGACATTTATAGCTCGGTTATTATCGTACTTTTGAATTTACGTTGCTATTATTATTGATGATTATTTCTCTTTTGTCTTGAATTCGGATCTTTTTATTTATTGCTCCCTTGTTGAATTTCCTTGTGTTCACAATAATGCCTTTGTACAAATCCCTTTTTGTTTGCAGCCTCAGACTTTGGTGCTATTCAGTGGTTCAATGAATAATCGGCATTTGTACATTATTCATTTTTATCCGTTGACTCATCTTCCCAAGCCCCTCACTCACAATCTTTCCCCTCTCACTTCCCCACTCTCCATCCCGTGCGGAAACTTGTTTTCATGTCGAGTACAATTTTATTGATTTCTTTTTTCCTTTCTCTCGTTCGTTCTTCCTTTCTTTCTCCGGGTCCATCCTTTCTTGCATCGAGGAACCCCACGGATCGGACTCGGGGCGAATAAAAGAAACCAAATATTAAGTGAAAATAGAAAATAGTAATAAAAGGATTCCCAGCTTACGCTCTATTTCCCGAAGGCTAAATCTCTTATGAGTGCTTTCTCCTCCTCCTTCCTCCTCCTCCTCGTCCTCCTCCTCCTCCTCCTCCTCCTCCCTCCTCCTCCTCCTCCTCCTCCTCCTCCTCCTCCTCCTCCTCCTCCTCCTCCTCCCTCCCCATTGTAGTCCCGGCTGCTTTTGTAAATAAATCTCAATCCTTTTGAAGGTCCATTTTCACGTTTGGATGGTAAATGCCTCTCCCCCGAAAAAAAAGGTCTTTGTCAACAGAAGCAAGTCGAAGGTAGGAGGAGGAGGAGGAGGATGAGGAAGAGGCCCTTCTTCCTTCCCTTTTCCATTCCTTCCTCCTTCCAGCATCCTTCCCTCCTTTTCCAGATCATTTCCTCGCTTTCCAGAGCCTTTCCTCAGCAACTCCAAACCCTCCACCCCCTCCCAAAACCCCTCCGGTCCTTCAACTTCCCCTCCAGAGGAATACGATTTGGTCCCGACTTCACGGTTGAGGTTTGTAAGTGCTTGGAGGCCCTCGGAGCTCGGTCTTTGATATCTCTCTCTCTCTCTCTCTCTCTCTCTCTCTCTCTCTCTCTCTCTCGAGCACTAGATGTTGGGACAGATGTAGCTGCTTATTTTTGCACGTGTACATCCGAAGTCTTTTTAAGTCGACCAGATGCCTTTAACGGTAGGAAGTGGGCCAAGTTGAGGGCTTCTGAGGCTGGGTTGTCGCTTGTGGTATGGTGTCGTAACAAGTGAATTATCGTGATATTCTTCCTTGATACTACAGTAGTTATCTATTCTATAATAATAACATCCGAGTGGATATTGTTTGTCTTCCCCCGGGTGACAGTAGGGGAGACATGACACAGCCACCCACCCCCTGCAAAGTTGTTTGTCCGCCCTGGGCGGGGGCGGGGTTGGCAGGGGAACGAGAGGATAGGGGAGCCATCCACCCGCCTCCTGCAAACCTGTTTGTACCCCCGGTGGGGACGGGTTAGGTAGGGGAACAGGAGGGTAGAGGAGTCATTCACCTTCCTCGTGCAAACCTGTTTGTCCGTCCCGGTGGGGACGGGGTTGGTAGGGGATCGGGAGGATAGCGGAGACAGCAAACCCGAGTTCCAAGCTCGTGTATAAATATTCCTGGCATAGAAGCTACTGAGAAGGTAGTTCCTGCAGAGCTTATCATAACTGTGTTAGGTTTGGCGGTTCTCATTTGAAAGCAATGATGGTCTTTCTCAGTTCCATTATGCTTTGAGCTTGATTCTTTTAGGGGCTGCGGCGTTGTAGTCGTTGCGTTCGATTCTGGGGCTACATTTATCTCCTGATCTTAAGATCAGTTGAATCAAGTGTAGACCAGACATAGATTGATATGTACTCAGTTCATGGAGACATCGCTGCTCTCTCTCTCTCTCTCTCTCTCTCTCTCTCTCTCTCTCTCTCTCTCTCTCTGGGAATGAATGAATGAATCTTAAAGATACGGCCATAAATGCCCAGATTTAGATATTAATCTCTCTCTCTCTCTCTCTCTCTCTCTCTCTCTCTCTCTCTCTCTCTGTCTGGAATGAATCTGAAAATATGGCCATAAATGCTAAGATTTCGATATTTTTGTATGCCATACCTCTTCACCAACCTCTCTCTCTCTCTCTCTCTCTCTCTCTCTCTCTCTCTCTCTCTCTGAGTCTTAAAATATGAATGAGTCTTAAAATATGACTGTAAATGTTCAGAATTTATTATTATCGTCTACCTTCTCTCTCTCTCTCTCTCTCTCTCTCTCTCTCTCTCTCTCTCTCTCTCTCTCTCGAATGAATCTTAAAATATGACTGTAAATGTTCAGAATTTAATATTACCGTCTACCTTACCTTTCTTTCTCGTCTACCTTACCTTTCTCTCTCTCTCTCTCTCTCTCTCTCTCTCTCTCTCTCTCTCTCTCTCTCTAGGGAATGAATCTTAAAATATGGTTGTAAACGTTAAGAATTTAATATTACCGTCTACCTTGCCACTTACCTCTCTCTCTCTCTCTCTCTCTCTCTCTCTCTCTCTCTCTCTCTCTCTCTCTCTCTCTCTCTCGGGAATGAATCTTAAAATATGACTGTAAATGTTCAGAATTTAATATTACTGTCTACCTTACCTCTCTCTCTCTCTCTCTCTCTCTCTCTCTCTCTCTCTCTCTCTCTCTCTCTCTCTCTCTCTCTCTCTCTAGGGAATGAATCTTAAAATATGGTTGTAAACGTTAAGAATTTAATATTACCGTCTACCTTGCCACCTCTCTCTCTCTCTCTCTCTCTCTCTCTCTCTCTCTCTCTCTCTCTCTCTCTCTCTCTCTCTCTCTCTCTCTCCCAACACCGAGAAAGGCTCCAATATCTGGTAAATGATGAAATTCAAATGCTCCCAAGTATTTCACCTCGGGTTTTTCCTGATTCACCGGACATTTAATCTTGCCAGATAATCTCTTAATGTCCCTGCATAAATTTTTATAGGTTTAATTCAGTCGGGGAATTCCTAGAAGTGGCTGAAATAGTGTCCGGGTGGCGCTGAGCCTCTTTTTATTATGGCGCCTGAATTGTGAAGTGAAACGTTTACGGCTTTGGCTCAAACGTTTTGTTGCAGTTTTAGATCCCGTTCCCGCGTGCATGTAGGCTGGATGATATGCAAACGTTTTGTGTGTTTTTGTCCCAGTGTTTGTGCAGTTGGAGATAGAGGGAGGGAGGTGTATGTATGTGTGTGTATATATATATCCATATATATATACATATACACATACATATATATATATATAAAATACACAAGTGTTTGTGCGTGTGTGTTCAGAATGTGACTGTTTAAATAACAGAAGGGAGAGAGAGTCGAAAGATATCTCTCGAACAAGCGACGGGCTTAGATTGTACAATTTGAAAGAGAGAGAGAGAGAGAGAGAGAGAGAGAGAGAGAGAGAGAGAGAGAGAGACAGACAGAGAGAGAGTTTCAGGAACTCTAAGCTCTTCCTATCCAGAGCCCGCTGGGAGGAACAAGAAGTTGTTTTCTCGAGGGAAGACGCAAAGAAGTTGTCGAGGAGGAGCTGAAGGAAGAGGTAGAACCCAAGAAGAAGAAGAAGAAGAAAAAGAAGCAGAAGCAGAAGAAGAAGAAGAAGAAGGAGGAGGAGGCTTGAAAGATAAGGAATATAAGCAGACGCAAAAGAAAGCAGATTATATTTGTTCGTTGGTGGCACTTCCCTTCTTTGTCTGCTTCTGCTCGTTGAGGAGGAGACAGTGGAGCTAATAAAAGAAAGCAGGAGAAGAAAATCAGTAAGAGGTAATTTAGAAGAAATGCGAAACAGGAGAATGAAAAATGAATGAAAAGAAATGCAATATTGATGGGGGCCTTTAATGCTTCTATATCTGATTGTCCCGTTGTTGTTCCTGCTTCTGCTTAGTATGGAAGAGCAGCAGAGACAAATGCCTCTTCTCCTGCTTCTGCTCAGTATGGAAGAACAGCAGAGACAAATGCCTTTTCTCCTGCTCCTGCTTCTGCTCAGTATGGAAGAGCAGCAGAGACAAATGCCTTTTCTCCTGCTTCTGCTGAGTATGGAAGAGCAGCAGAGACATATACCATTTTGCCTGCTTCTGCTGAGTATGGAAGAGCAGCAGAGACAAATACCTTTTTGCCTACTTCTGCTCAGTATGGAAGAGCAGCAGAGACAAATGCCCTCTGTCATGCTTCTGCTCAGTATGGAAGGGCAGCAGAGACAAATGCCTTCTGTCATGCTTCTGCTTAGTATGGAAGGACAGCAGAGACAAATGCCTCTTCTCCTGCTTCTGCTCAGTATGGAAGAACAGCAGACACAAATGCCTTTTCTCCTGCTCCTGCTTCTGCTCAGTATGGAAGAGCAGCTGAGACAAATGCCTTTTCTCCTGCTTCTGCTGAGTATGGAAGAGCAGCAGAGACAAATACCATTTTACCTGCTTCTGCTGAGTATGGAAGAGCAGCAGAGACAAATACCATTTACCTGCTTCTGCTGAGTATGGAAGAGCAGCAGAGACAAATACCTTTTTGCCTACTTCTGCTCAGTATGGAAGAGCAGCAGAGACAAATGCCCTCTGTCATGCTTCTGCTCAGTATGGAAGGGCAGCAGAGACAAATGCCTTCTGTCATGCTTCTGCTTAGTATGGAAGGACAGCAGAGACAAATGCCTCTTCTCCTGCTTCTGCTCAGTATGGAAGAACAGCAGACACAAATGCCTTTTCTCCTGCTCCTGCTTCTGCTCAGTATGGAAGAGCAGCTGAGACAAATGCCTTTTCTCCTGCTTCTGCTGAGTATGGAAGAGCAGCAGAGACTAATACCATTTTACCTGCTTCTGCTGAGTATGGAAGAGCAGCAGAGACAAATACCTTTTTGCCTACTTCTGCTCAGTATGGAAGAGCAGCAGAAACAAATGCCCTCTGTCATGCTTCTGCTCAGTATGAAAGGGCAGCAGAGACAAATGCCTTCTGTCATGCTTCTGCTCAGTATGGAAGGGCAGCAGAGACAAATGCCTTCTGTCATGCTTCTGCTCAGTATGGAAGGGCAGCAGAGACAAATGCCTTCTGTCATGCTTCTGCTCAGTATGGAAGGGCAGCAGAGACAAATGCCTTCTGTCATGCTTCTGCTCAGTATGGAAGGGCAGCGGAGACAAATGCCTTCTGTCATGCTTCTGCTCAGTATGGAAGGGCAGCGGAGACAAATGCCTTCTGTCATGCTTCTGCTCAGTATGGAAGGGCAGCGGAGACAAATGCCTTCTGTCATGCTTCTGCTCAGTATGGAAGGGCAGCGGAGACAAATGCCTTCTGTCATGCTTCTGCTCAGTATGGAAGGGCAGCAGAGACAAATGCCTTCTGTCATGCTTCTGCTCAGTATGGAAGGGCAGCAGAGACAAATGCCTTCTGTCATGCTTCTGCTCAGTATGGAAGGGCAGCAGAGACAAATGCCTTCTGTCATGCTTCTGCTCAGTATGGAAGGGCAGCGGAGACAAATGCCTTCTGTCATGCTTCTGCTCAGTATGGAAGGGCAGCGGAGACAAATGCCTTCTGTCATGCTTCTGCTCAGTATGGAAGGGCAGCAGAGACAAATGCCCTCTGTCATGCTTCTGCTCAGTATGGAAGGGCAGCAGAGACAAATGCCTTCTGTCATGCTTCTGCTCAGTATGGAAGGGCAGAGACAAATGCCTTCTGTCATGCTTCTGCTCAGTATGGAAGGGCAGCTGCCTCTCCTGCTTCTGCTCAGTATGGAAGAGCAGCAGAGACAAATACCATTTTACCTGCTTCTGCTGAGTATGGAAGAGCAGCAGAGACAAATGCCTCTCCTGCTTCTGCTCAGTATGGAAGGGTAGCAGAGACAAATGCCTCTCCTGCTTCTGCTGAGTATTTAAGAGCAGCAGAGACAAATACCATTTTGCCTGCTTCTGCTGAGTATGGAAGAGCAGCAGAGACAAATACCATTTTACCTGCTTCTGCTGAGTATGGAAGAGCAGCAGAGACAAATACCTTTTTGCCTGCTTCTGCTGAGTATGGAAGAACAGCAGAGACAAATACCATTTTACCTGCTTCTGCTGAGTATGGAAGAGCAGCAGAGACAAATGCCTCTCCTGCTTCTGCTAAGTATGGAAGGGTAGCAGAGACAAATGCCTCTCCTGCTTCTGCTGAGTATGGAAGAGCAGCAGAGACAAATACCATTTTGCCTGCTTCTGCTGAGTATGGAAGAGCAGCAGAGACAAATACCATTTACCTGCTTCTGCTGAGTATGGAAGAGCAGCAGAGACAAATACCATTTTACCTGCTTCTGCTGAGTATGGAAGAGCAGCAGAGACAAATACCATTTACCTGCTTCTGCTGAGTATGGAAGAGCAGCAGAGACAAATACCATTTTACCTGCTTCTGCTGAGTATGGAAGAGCAGCAGAGACAAATACCATTTTACCTGCTTCTGCTGAGTATGGAAGAGCAGCAGAGACAAATGCCTCTCCTGCTTCTGCTAAGTATGGAAGGGTAGCAGAGACAAATGCCTCTCCTGCTTCTGCTGAGTATGGAAGAGCAGCAGAGACAAATACCATTTTGCCTGCTTCTGCTGAGTATGGAAGAGCAGCAGAGACAAATACCATTTTACCTGCTTCTGCTGAGTATGGAAGAGCAGCAGAGACAAATACCATTTTACCTGCTTCTGCTGAGTATGGAAGAGCAGCAGAGACAAATACCATTTTACCTGCTTCTCCTGAGTATGGAAGAGCAGCGGAGACAAATACCATTTTACCTGCTTCTGCTGAGTATGGAAGAGCAGCAGAGACAAATACCTTTCTGCCTGCTTCTGCTGAGTATGGAAGAGCATCAGAAACAGAAGAAAGAAGAAAAAAAAAAAAGCAGGAGAAAATATTCAGTCGTTGGAGCCTCCGCTGCATCTGCTTGCGCTGTGTCCTGCAGCTTCCGCTGCTCCTTAATGCAAACTTCCTTTCCTCTCGTAAAGTGAAGCATTGCTGGGCCCCGTGAAGAAGTTTTTTTTTTTATTTTTTTTTTCCTCCTTACGCATTTCTTCTTACATTTATTCTCTCCATCTTTTTCCCAAGTGCGATATTCACCCCGGGAGGAACAGGAAATTGTGTTCTCTTATTATTTTTTGTTCTCTCTGTCGGCTCCTCGGGGGACCTGAAGGGGATGAGGCGAATTTGTGGAAGGTTTTCGCACGGAGAGAGAGAGAGAGAGAGAGAGAGAGAGAGAGAGAGAGAGAGAGAGAGAGAGTTATACATACATATACGCCGCTAGGTGGGGTTGCTTGATCATATATATATTCATGCTAGCTATTGAGGAGAGAGAGAGAGAGAGAGAGAGAGAGAGAGAGAGAGAGAGAGAGAGAGAGAGAGAGAGAACTTCTACGTACATATACACCGCTAGGTGGAGTTGCTCGATCATATATATTCATGATATTGAGAGAAAAAGAGAGAGAGAGAGAGAACTTACACATATATATATACACCGCTAGGTGGGGTTGCTCGATCATATATATATTTATGCTAGCTATTGAGGAGAGAGAGAGAGAGAGAGAGAGAGAGAGAGAGAGAGAGAATATGTACCTTTCCCTCCCATGAGAATGGAGAAAACTAGCAAAGCTTATTACGGAGAAACAGTCTTATATGAAATGAGAAATTAAAATAACGTTGGAGTCGGAAATATCATTGTATCCTCTCGCAGCAGAATGTTGTCATAAACAAGGCACCTTCTCTTCCTAGTCTCTCTTCTTCCTCTTCCCACCTCGTTCTCCTTCCTCCACGACAGACGGACAGACAGACAAGAAAAACAGACAGAAAGGAGAAGAAGAGAGAGTCGCCCGCAAAAGAATGAGAAAATGTAATTTTGCAATTCAAAGAGATTATATATATATATATATATATATATATATATATATATATATATATATATATATATATATATATATATATATATATATATATATATATATATACATACATACATACATACATACATACATACATACATACATACATACATACACACATACACACATACATACACTCCAGTTCCCGTCCCTCTGTCGCAAATGATCAAGAGATAATATAACATCCAATAAGGTAAAAGTAATGAAACCTTTCGTACGGAGACTTTTAGATCCTATTCCTCACAGGTTATTAAAACTGGAAATAAGACGCGGATTTCAAGGAATGACGACCTGCGAGCCGAGGAAGAGAGAGAGAGAGAGAGAGAGAGAGAGAGAGGTGGGTGGGTGTTGGCGTGTGCTACTGCCACCCACCCGCCCGCCCACGTCCTCCTCCTCCTCCTCCTCCTCCTCCTCCTCCTCCTCCTCCTCCTCCTCCTCCTCCTGTCCTCCTCCTCCTTGTAGCCGGGGTAGGGAGGGTGGGAGGGTGGAGGTTCCCTAGGTGCCTTGTTAGGGACCTCCAGTAGAAAAAGGCAAAACCTCAAAGAGAATAGAAGATTTGACCTTATGAGGTTTGGGAAATGAAGGACATCTCTCTCTCTCTCTCTCTCTCTCTCTCTCTCTCTCTCTCTCTCTCTCTCTCTCTCTTTTAGGGGAGAAAATCAGAGAGAGGAGAGAAGACTGCGAAGGGAGAGAGAGAGAGAGAGAGAGAAAGAGAAAGGAAACGCATCTCAAATGGAGATCTGCATGACGGGAGTAAGAGACAGAACATGAAAGGTAATTATACTCGGTGTATTAGAGGAGGGAGAGACAGGGCTCGTGCCGGAAACTTCTTTTGACTCTGCCGGAACGTCCATGATTCCCAGCATGATTCCCAGTAAGATCCCCAGTAACCGGGAATTTAATTTTCGTTCTGCTGGCTTTCTTATACACGTGCGAATCACTGGAATGACGAGGTCAAAGTCGTTGTACTCCTTCGGGTACACGAACCAGGCTGAAATGGCTCAAATAATTAGGTTCGTATTGAAGGATTTGGTCTGGGATGATAAGTTTTTTATTTCTGAGTTTTTTTTTTGGGGGGGAGTGTGGTGTTGCTTTGATTTTTTCTTATTGGGGAGTTTATTCAGGGTAAAGTTCTATTAATTACGGGATGTTTTACATAATTAAAAAATCAGTATGCCTAATTCTTCATTTTTAAGAGTTTATTCAGAGAGAAATAGTTGATATGCACAGATGCATACAAACACAAACATGTATGAATGTATTTATGTATGTATGTTTATGTATATAATAATATATATATATATATATATATATACATATATATATATGTGTGTGTGTGTATAATATATATGAGAGAGAGAGAGAGAGAGAATATGGAATTTTTACAGTGAAGGGAAAAAGTTTAAACATATTTCCGAAATAATTGAATATTCCTTTGCAGTACTTTCGTAATTATGAATAGTAATAATTCTTTAGAATTTCCCAGTGCTTTTTAATTCATATTCGAAATGTTTCAATTTCTGGTGTCTCAATTCGAATCCCTTTCATTTGATGATACTCTCTGATTTTCCCTTTTCACTGGAATGATTAAAATTTTGAAACCCTTTCACTGAATGAGTCAAATGTTTGAAACCTTGTCTCTGAACGAATCAAAATTTTGAAACCCTTTCAGTAAACGATCTCAAAATTATTAAGCCCTTTCGCTGAATGGTAAACATTTTGAAACCATTTCACTGAATGAGTCAAAATTTTGAAACCCTTTCACTGAATGAGTCAAATTTTTTAAGCTCTTCCAGTCTCAAAATTTTGAAGCCCTTTTACTGAATGAATCTCGACCCCCTTTCACTGAATGTCAAAATTTTTAAATCCTTTAACTGAATGAATCAAAATTTTTAAATCCTTTAACTGAATGAATCAAAATTTTGAAACCCTTTTACTGAATGAGTTAAATTTTTTAAGTTCTTCCAGTCTCAAAATTTTTAAGCCCTTTTACTGAATGAATCTCGAAATTTTTACCCCCTCTCACTGAATGAATCAGAATTTTTAAACCCTCTCACTTAATGAGTCAAAATTTTGAAACCCTTTCACAGGATGAGTCTCCCAAATTGAAACCCTATTCACTGACTGAGTCCCCAAATCTTGAACCCATTCGAATGACTAATTTTGACCCCTTTCACTCATTGATGGTCCCCACATTTTAAAACCCTTTTACTGACTGTTACACCCCCAAATTTTAAACCCCTTTTACAGGGAGCTGACTGATAGCTCTCCCCACCATTCTCTCTCCCCCTCTCCCTCTCTTCTCTCTCCTGGCTTCCCCCCCAAACCCCTCCCAGCTTTCAACCCCTTTCCACTGGGAAATGGAAAATATATACTCTGTCATCGCCGGATAAGAGTCGCTTTTCGGATCAGTCCAAATCCTCTTTAGTCCAAAGAGATTGGGTTAATCGTGTATTCAAATACGGACCTGTCGCTAAATGGAGTTGAAATCTGACTCTCCCTTCCAACCTTTCCCAGCGTCGCGTCACCCCGCCGGCCTTTTTTTTTTTTTCAAATTGCAAAGGAATTAATCTCAAAAAAATGTAATTACACCCGTGCGGTAATTTCTAGCTGCTGAAGCTGAAGTTGCAAAGAACGAGGTACTCAGGAACGTCGGCGGCGGAGGAAGGAACAGGTTCTTGCTTAGTCTTTCTGAAGCGCCGCTGATGGCAACACTTCAGGGAAATTTGATGATTGTCCTTATAATTTTTATACGTTCCGAATCCATTTTTTAGTTATGAAGTATTATTATTATTATATAATATTCTTTATTACGAGTATTATTAGGTGACGTGGGGCTGATGACAACGCTTGAAGGAAATTTGATAATTACTCATGATTTTTATACCTCCCGAATGTGTTTTAAGTTGGATCTAAACTATTGTTATTATTAATTATTCTTTATCATTGTTAGATGACGCCGTATTGACCACAGTACTCAAGAAATTCATGATTTCGTTATGGTTATTAATCCAAATTTTATCATTTTTTTTTTTTTTTGTGGCTTCAATTCAGCCCAGTGGCTTTTTCATACCTAGTTCCACGGAGACAATAAAAAATTGCTGGGATGATTATGATTATTATTATTATTATTATTATTATTATTATTATTATTATTGTTATTATTGTTATATGGGAAAACGATAAAAAATTCCGGATCTACTACCGCTATTATTATTATTATTATTATTATTATTATTATTATTATTATTATTATTATTATTCGAGAGAGAGAGAGAGTGGCCACTTTTGTGAAGGAGGGTTAAAATCCTTTATACAAATGAAGATAACAAGAACAGACGGTACTAGTTTCGCAACAGCAGAGATAACTCAGATGGATAAAAGTAAAAAAAAAAAAAAAAAGATGAGAAAGAAGAGAAATGGTTAACAACAGATGTAACTCAAATGCGTAACAATAGCAAAAGAGATAACTCAGTTGAGTAAAAATAGAAATAACTCAAATGAATAACAATAGAGAGAACTCAGTAATAGTATAGGTAACTCAAACCTTTATATATATATATATATATATATATATATATATATATATATATATATATATATATATATATATAATTCTGTATGTATATATATACTGTATATATGTGTATATGTGTGTGTGAATATATATGTATACACTACATCTAAGTGACTCAGCGGTTCGAACCTCGTCACAAGCTTCAAGGGGAGACCAGAATTAAAACCTACTGAATACAAAGTACTTTGGCCCTTTCATGAAAAATCCATAATGCAGTGAATTATGTACCTAGTTGTACGTCGACTGCAGTGGGTAGCACAAGGATAGGAACGGGCATGA
>NC_089741.1:27136491-27153991 GCF_040412425.1 Macrobrachium rosenbergii
AAAAAAAAAGGGACGAACGCTGCGTATAGATTAAAGACTTGATCTCGACCAGAAAGAAGAGCAACGGAGAGAGTCAGCCGGAGGGCCGTTGGTGCGGGGGCGAGGGGAGGGGGGGGGGAATGGGACTAGGACTAGGACTAGGCAAGTCGCCCTTGCCATGGATTGAGCGACTGTGAACTCGACGATTTTGGTATTCTGATAAAAAAAATAGAATAACCTCTGTAGATTGTTATCAGGTCTTAGGATAGTGCTTTTGCGTTCTTAGGAACAAAAGAAAGTTGCTGTTTATGGTAAGGGTTGGCAGCAGTGTTCAGAAACTGACAAATTTAGAAAGTTAGCAGAAATGTCATTCAGAAATTGACAAATTCAGAAGGGTATCAGAAATGCCACTCAGAAATTGACAAATTCAGAAAGGTAGCAGAAATGTCATTCAGAAATTGACAAATTCAGAAGGGTATCAGAAATGCCATTCAGAAATTGACAAATTCAGAAAGGTAGCAGAAATGCCATTCAGAAATTGACAAATTCAGAAAGGTAGCAGAAATGTCATTCAGAAGTTGACAAATTTAGAAAGTTAGCAGAAATGTCATTCAGAAATTGACAAATTCAGAAAGGTAGCAGAAATGCCATTCAGAAATTTACAAATTTAGAAAGTTAGCAGGAATGCCATTCAGAAACTTACAAATTTAGAAAGGTGAAAGAAATGCCATTGAGAAATTTACAAATTTAGAAAGTTAGCCGGAATGCCATTCAGAAACTTACAAATTTAGAAAGGTGAAAGAAATGCTATTCAGAAATTTACAAATTTAGAAAGTTAGCAGGAATGCCATTCAGAAATTTACAGATTTAGAAAGGTGAGAGAAATGCCATTCAGAAATTTACAAATTTAGAAAGGTATCAGAAATGCCATTCAGAAACTTACAAATTTAGAAAGGTGAAAGAAATGCCATTCAGAAATTTACAAATTTAGAAAGTTAGCAGGAATGCCATTCAGAAATTTACAGATTTAGAAAGGTGAGAGAAATGCCATTCAGAAATTAACAAATTTAGAAAGGTATCAGAAATGCCATTCAGAAACTCACAAATTTAGAAAGGTGAAAGAAATGCCATTCAGAAATTTACAAATTTAGAAAGTTAGCAGGAATGCCATTCAGAAATTTCCAGATTTAGAAAGGTGAGAGAAATGCCATTCAGAAATTTACAAGTTTAGAAAGGTATCAGAAATGCCATTCAGAAACTTACAAATTTAGAAAGGTGAAAGAAATGCCATTCAGAAATTTACAAATTTAGAAAGTTAGCAGGAATGCCATTCAGAAATTTACAGATTTAGAAAGGTGACAGAAATGCCATTCAGAAATTTACAAATTTAGAAAGGTATCAGAAATGCCATTCAGAAACTTACAAATTTAGAAAGGCGAGAGAAAGCCATTGATAAATTTACAGATTTTGAAAGGTAGCAGAAATTCCATTCAGAAACTTACAAATTTACAAAGGTATCAGAAATGCCATTCAGAAACTTACAAATTTACAAAGGTATCAGAAATGCCATTCAGAAACTTACAAATTTAGGAAGGTGAAGAAATGCTATTGATAAATTTACAGATTTTGAAAGGTAGCAGAAATGCCATTCAGAAACTTACAGGTTTAGGAAGGTGAAGAAATGCTACTGATAAATTTACAGATTTTGAAAGGTAGCAGAAATGCCATTCAGAAACTTACAGGTTTAGGAAGGTAGCAGAACTGCCAGTTTATAACAAAGGAAAAAATAAATCCTTGAAATCAATAACTACGGCCTAATGGCACCGTTGGCTTTTGTGTGTACAGTCCTAGAAGTTGCGGAAAAACCGTAGGATTTGCGAGAGGCTCAGGGATGTGTGCACCTATAGTTTAATTGCCACTGAAGAAGAGTTCAAAGGAAAAAAAAAAAGGGAGTTTTGTAAGCTTTGTACCTTTTGTCAGGGAGAAAGGTGTTAGTGGTACCATAGTGTCCAAAGGATGAATAACAATTAAAAAATGGGCCGAAGTTTCTTCGGCGCAATCGTGTTTTCTGTACACCAGCTACAGCGTATAATCAAATAGATCTATCTTTCGGGTGGTCTCGGTATTAGGCTGTATGAGCGGCGCCCCATGAAACTTTGACCACACCCAGGTGGTAGCCTGGCCTATATCGTTGCCAGACGCACGATTAGGGGTAACATTAACCTTAAATAGAATAAAAACTACTGAGGCTAGTGGGCTGCAATTTGGTATGTTTCATGATTGGAGGGTGGATGGTCAACATACCAATTTGCAGCCCTCTAGCCTGAGTAGTTTTAAGACCTGAGGGCGGACAGAAAAAGTGCGGACGGACAGAGGCCGGCACACTAGTTTTCTTTTACAGAAAGCTAAAAAAGGAATTCTTAGAATTCGTAAAGGTAACTTTGATCCGTTTTTGCTAATCAGAAGGTTCCCCAGGAGGTATAGCTTGCTCCAAGGTATTTTTTGGCGGGTACAGCCCACCCTGAGGTTCTTTCAGTGAGCATAGCACATCCACAGGTGTCCTATGGAGGTATAGCCCACTTGAAAACACTTGTAAGAGGTACAGCGACCTTGAAGATATACAGAGTATATATATATATATATATATATATATATATATATATATATATATATATATATATTTTATATATTTATTAATGAATTTTTATCGCATAACCGTGATTTTATATACAAAAACACTAAGCTACAAATGCTTAGCATCCAATTCTCTCTACCTCGGAAATGTATGTATATATAAATACATACATACATACATATACATATATATATATACAAAATGTATGTATGTATGTATGTATGTATAATGTATTTTGAAAGGGGATATTGCATGATTCTGTTTGTTGGTTATTATCGTAAAATAAATGCACAAGCATAGACACACCATAAATGAAGCCTTTTCGATCGTTATTGTATAGGTCCTTTCGGAAGGACCCTGGATATTAGCATAAAAATAAGTGAAAAATAAGCATCAACCTTATTCCTTGAGAGTAGAAAAATTAATGTCTTTTACATCCAGAAAAATGAGGCACATCAGTTTTCTCTCTCTCTCTCTCTCTCTCTCTCTCTCTCTCTCTCTCTCTCTCTCTCTCTCTCTCTCTCTCTTTTCCTTAGGTCTCAGGTGATGCTATACCACCACTTCACTTTAAGGTTTGTAAAAGGTATGCATCAAAAGCCTATTTATGGAAATGAGCGTTAGGTCTACCTGGCCTTTTTTTTGTGTGTAATGGGAAAAAAATCCTCAGAAATAGACGGACATTTTGTTTCGGCTGAAAATGCTGTGCACTTCTGCTGCAGGAAAGAAGGGAGTTGAGGATTTGGCAGCATTTATGCTAAAAAGGGAGGGGAATTTATAATCGTGCTAGGCTTAAGATGCGGTATCAGTTTGTAAATTTTGTTATTATTATTATTATTATTATTATTATTATTATTATTATTATTATTATTATGGCAGTTGATTTTATTGCATATATATATATAAATATATATATATATATATATATATATATATATATATATATATATATATATGTGTATATGACTGTCGAGGAGACATTTGTTCTCCAGAAACATATGGCATTAACTTTCTACATTTTGGTTATGGGCTCATTATTTATATATATATATATATATATATATATATATATATATATATATATATATATATATTATATATATATATTATATATATGTATATATATATATATATAATGTATGTATATATATATAATATATATATATATATATATATGTGTGTGTGTGTGTGTGTGTGTATGTGTGTGTGTTGTGTATGCTTTTTCTCATCTCTGACTGACTAATATTCACATCATCCTGGAACATCGATGAACTGAATAAATTTATAGGATACATAAAATTTTATTTCTTTTCAAATGATTTCAATTGCATAGAAATCCAGGGATATGCATACCCAGACCACAGACTCATACAATTAGACCTGGGAGACATTTACACGAAACGCCAAGCATGTTGGATGGAGGAAGTTCCTTGCGGACAAGATGCCTTTACTAATCGGGTGGGGGAAGGGGAGAATTTGGAGGAGGGGTGTAGGTATGGCCTGGGAGGCTGTTACTGCATCAGAGAGGTAGGGAAAGAGGTTGGAGGAGGGGGGGGGACCATTTGGTTTGGGGATTAGGAGGGGGGGTGGACCACTGGGTTTGGGGAATAGTGGTGGGGATGCTGACAGTGGTGGGGATTGGAGAGGGTCTATAGTATTGGCATGGGTTAGGTTAGTATGAAAGCATGGGTGTTGGGACCTGTGGAAGGGGGTTCCTGGGCACGTGACGGGTAGGTATGGCAGAGGACCTGGGTAATATGACAAGAGGGAGCGGGGGGACCTGTGACTGATTGTGGTGTGGGTCGATTTGTTGTGGGATGGTATACGGTATGAAAGCCATTATTACAGAGGGTTGTGGAAGGGAATGGGGTCACTGTGTGAGCAAGGATTATATGGCAGGATATGGGTGGGGGTGTGGAGGGGGAAGAAGGGGTGGGACTGGCCAAGGTCCTTACTGCAGATGACGTCTCTGGATGCCGGAACTTCCAGTCGCTCCGTTAAGAGCGAGAGGAATCGCTCCGGTCGTTTAGCCAATGACTTGTAATTTCGTGGCGGCCGGTGATTTCTGGACATTATGGCCGGGATTATGGAGAAGAGGAATTATGGACGAATGGCGGAATTGGGAGAATTCTTCTCCCTTCTGCATTTTCTCCCCGTCTTAGTCTCATAGCATTCTACCTCGTGAGGTACTGATCCTCAACTGCTTTTATGTATCGTGTGCTGTTATCATTCTTCCAGCCTTTGTTCTGATGCGCACTATTCTTGCAGTCTTTGTGTTATTACCTATTCTTTGTGCCTGTTCCTCTTTGTCCTGATACTTCCTACTCTTTTCGTCTGTTCTTTTCGATAAAGTCTATTCCATTGTTACCGATACCATTCTTCGTCCAGCTTTTGTTTTGGATACTGCTTGCTCTCAACATTCTCATCTTTGGGGGCACGTTATGTTCAGTTCTAACCACTGGTTTTTTTTTTGGGGGGGCGGTTAAGATTTTCCCTTGTGGATGGAAGATACTGAACAATTCTTCCAAGAAAACCTTGTCGCCCACAAACTAAAAGGTTAATTGTTTTCCTCAGTATTGTCGTTCAGATGATTACGTTTATTTTTCTTTTTTATTTTGCGAAAAATAAACTGAAATTGTTAGGACTGTAATATCGTTTGCCTTCGCTTTTTGTGGAGCGAAGCCTGATGAGATGCCTTTAGTATATTTTACAAACCTTGATCAAGAGTATTCTTCTTGATAATAATGCCAAACAATTAGAAGCCAAAAAGGAAAATGCCATTGTGAAGACTAGCTTAGCATTTTCAGTCATATATTTTTCTCGGCTCTCAACTATTTATTCCCAGCTAGAACTTAAGTAACAAAGAAATATGTTAAAATCTTTGAAACTGAATTTGATTGACTGCAATCCTTTTAATTCGACATCATGTAGGAATTCTATTTACTGGGTGGAATGCCGAGAGACGCGCGAGATAAAAAATTCTCAAAAGTTCTCTTAACATTTCACTAGTATCATAATCGAATTTTCATTTTAAAATTTCTGATTCCGCTTTCAAAAACTGTCTTTGTTACCTGAGATCCTATCACCACTTTCATCCAATTGCCTTTTGCTAGATCTGATTAATTATGTGTGAGACATCAGGTATATATTGGCCCTTTCGAAATTCGGACCACGTGACATTCAACATTTTCTAGTACAGTATGCACTTTATTGTTAATTCATGTTTTAAAGGGCTTGGTGTTGAGATTACCTTTTTTTTTTTTTTTGTCAAGTTGATATTTCACAGAACTTCGAATATGGGTGAAATCTGGATTTATTATTATTATTATTATTATTATTATTATTATTATTATTATTATTATTATTATTATTATTATTATTGGTCCAGTGGATGAGCACTTGGGCAGCAGTTTGGTCTGCTCTTCTTATCGTGATTCCCAATTATTATTATTATTATTATTATTATTATTATTATTATTATTATTATTATTATTATTATTATTATTATTATCGTTTGGTCCAGTTTCTGGTAATATCCATAGGAGTGGATGAACACTAGGGCAGCAGTTTGGTCTGCTCTTCTTATCGTGATTCCAAATTTATTATTATTATTATTATTATTATTATTATTATTATTATTATTATTATTATTATTATTATTATTATAAGCGGGCAATCTCGCTCTTAGTGGAGAATTAATGAGACTTCATCGTATAGTTCAAAGTTAGGTGTTTGTAAAGCCTTTCCTCCAACTCTGATAATAAAGCAACACAAGGAAAAAAGTCCCATGTTCCATCCCCTATGATAGAAGCAAATAAGCTTGGAAAAAAGTGATTAAACTTGGTTATTCTCCACAGGAAATTAAAGCTAGCCAGGCATTGAAGTGGCATTCAACTGGATCCATTTTTACTCTGAAATTAATATTCCTTGAAAATTAATATTACTTGGAACGTGTCTGTAACTGTGGTTCTTTAGCTCGGGAAACGAACCACAGTGAAATGTGACATTGTAATTTATATCGAGAATAAAGTTTAGCGAGATAAAGTATTTTGTGAATTGGAGAATAAAGTTTTACGAGATAAAGTATTGTGTGTACTAGAGCATAAAGTTTTACGAGATAAAGTATCGTGTGTTTTAGAGAGTAAAGGTTTACGAGATAAAGTATTTTGTGAATTGGAGAAACAAGCTTTACGAGATAAAGTATTGTGTGTTCTAGAGCATAAAGTTTTACGAGATAAAGTATCGTATGAATTAGAGAATAAAGTTTTACGAGATAAAGTATTGTGTGATGTAGAGAATAAAGTTTTACGAGATAAAGTATTGTGTGTTCTAGAGAATAAATTTGAAGAGATAAAGTATTGTATGTTCTAGAGAATAAATTTGACGAGATAAAAATATTTTGTTCTAGAGATTAAAGTACATGTGTATATTATAAATTTTCTAAGGCAGTAAGCTGCTTTATATTCTTGAAAAATAACATTTTCAGAGAATAGGGCAGAAGTGCACAGTAGGGAATATAATTTCTTTTATTTTTAGAATACAGGAACTGTTTCTGCATACTAGGGACTACAGTTTGTAGAGAGCAGAGTAGCTTTATTTGCTAAGGGACAAAGCCGTTGTGCTTTGAAATAAACCAACCACATATAATACCAAAGGGTCATTGTCACATTTTAATTTAAATTTAATTTCCCCCCAATGTATTTTTTTATCCAACTTTTTCCTGACATCTACTTAACAAAATCCTGCTTCTCTTGTCACTTAAAAGCTCCCAAAAGGTTACTGCATTAATGCCATGGTCTTATTGAAGATTACTTTCTTGTAATCCTTTGCTTATTATTTTATTATTTCCACTCGTCGTACTGTTTTGCGTAAAACAATTACTGGAATTCGTCTCGACTGGAAAATGAAAAAGAATTTTTTTTAGGAGTAAGCCACTTCTGGAAAATCCTCGAGCGTCAATTTCCCTTTTTAATTGTATTATTTTTTATGCGTTGTCTATGCTATACCAGTCGAAAAAACAGAACATTTCCTTTTCAGAATCTTTCTAATCACTGAAAGTTATTCTTCTGTTTCACTATTGCTTTCGCTAAACATGTGTTGTTTCTCGTTAAATTTGCCTCTGGTTAGCGATTCTCATAAATGTTTTTTGTTGTACTGTTGGTGTTATCCTTAAACTGGAGCCGGAAGAGTTGTTTTTCTTACACGTTTTACCTAAACGACTGAAAGTTTGTTTCCCTCAGTCCTGTTCCTGGGATGAGATTTAACGCCTCCGAATTTATCGACTGGCACTGACTTCGAACCTAAGAAACGCTGGAGATAAGAACCGCATTCGATTAAATCTGACAGGGGATAATCACCACAGCATTCGGAGACGACGTCGACAGTGACATATAATGACAGCCGTGCTAAAAGGGACCAAGTATATTGATGGCCAATAGGGATCAAGCGTGTAAAAGTGACGACAATGAGGCAATTAGCAGCTATACCGTTTTGACATGGGAGCAGGAAAAAATACCTCCGGACAATGGCGTTATTGGAGTTTTGGTAATGATTATACGGCGGACTTCAAAGACAATTAGAATTAGAGTATTCATTATCGGTCTTTGGGAAGAGGGCTGTAAGGTTTTTTTTTTTAAGGGGAGTGGGCGGAGAGAAGGGGGGAGGGAGGAGCGTTTAGTTCACGATAATGCTATCTATAGAAATCGTGGAAGTTATTTTTATGACTTTCATTCTGATCATATCGATGTGTAATTTTGAAATATATATATATATATATATATATATATATATATATATATATATATATATATATATATATATATATATATATATATATATATATATATATATATATATATATTATTTATATATAATGTGCTGAGGATGATAATGATAACAATAATGTTAATTATTAGTATCAGCAAACTGCAAGATATAAAATTAAGACAATAACCAATGTCTTCTAGAAATAAGCAGTATAAGTCAACCATGTGATATTTGCGAGACTTTTGTACTTAAATGCAACCCATCAAGACTTGACTATTTTGATATATTCCATGATCTCAGAGATAGTTATCATTATCTCTGAATGAGTTGAGCAGCGTAAGATAAACTCGTTATCTCAAAGCTACGGAGTCTACGATAACCCCATTATCTCAGAAAGCGTCGTGCAGCTTAAGATAATCCCATTATCTCACAAAAAGCTACACAGCTTAAGATAACCACATTATCTCACAAAAAACTAAACAGCTTAAGATAACCCATTGTCTCACAAAAAGTCACACAACTTAAGGTAACCACATTATCTCACAAAAAGCTAAACAGCTTAAGATAACCCATTATCTCACAAAAAGTCACACAACTTAAGATAACCCATTATCTCACAAAAAGTCACACATCTTAAGATAATCCATTATCTCACAAAAAGCTACACAGCTCAAGATAACCCAATTATCTCACAAAAAGCTCCACAGCTTAAGTTAACCCCAATATCCCACAAAAAAAAAGTCACCCAGTTTAAGATAACCTCCATTATCTGACAAAAACTACACATTTTAAGATAACCCCAATTATCTTAAGATAATCCCATTATCTCACGAAAAGCTAAACAGCTTAAGATAACCCCATTATCTCGGGAAGTCCCACAAAGCTTGAGCAGAATTCTTCTCTGAGAAAATGACAGACAGCTCAGGCGAATTTTCCCAGAACGACAGCGAATTTGTGACCCCCAAAAAAGTCTGAAAAAAAGTCTAAACCACATGAAGAGTTAAAGAAGGAAGGAATGGGGGGAGGGGGGAAAATGACCCTTAAAAACACCACTGAAGGTCTGACGACGCCATGCTAATTTAAGGATTAAAATTGACCCCCCCCCCTCCGCCCCCTTCTCTTGTTGGATCACAGAGACAGCGATGTGCGTGTTCCGACACGTTAATCCAAGCGCTGCTTTGGTGGTGTGCATGTGATGTGATGTTTCATTTTTCTATTTCTTTTTTTTTTTTGTTACTCTTTTTTTTTATAGTTAACCCTCTCCTTCTTCTTCTTATGCTTTCTTTTCAAGACATATTACTAACTTTTTTTCATTGTTATTATTATTATTATCATCCTCGCCCCCCATCATTACACGCTACTTCTCTCCTGTGAATTTTTTTTTTTTTATTTTTACTCTTCGTGTAAATAATTCGGTGACTTTGTTCTTAGCTGAAAAGTTTCTCTCTCTCTCTCTCTCTCTCTCTCTCTCTCTCTCTCTCTCTCTCTCTCTCTCTCTCTTTTAGTCTCTAGATAAATGTCGCCCATTAGTTCCATTAGTTGTACCTGAGAGACTTTGTAATATATTAAGCAGATTAGTTCCGTGTGGGCCATACCACCTCCCACTTTTTTTTCTTTTCCTTTCGTTTAAGCCAACTCTTAAAGAGAATTTGAAATAATGATTTTAGTCCTCTTTTGAAGTTGGTCTGATGGATGTCGTTAAGGGATAATGTGTGTTGTGTTTTTTTACATTTTTTTTTTTTTAGTCACTGTTTCGTCACAGATTCTTGTTCTCCTTTTGATGACGAATACAATTTCCGTCTGACGTGACACAGCGTGTGTTTGCTTGCGTGTATGTGTGTGCTTGTGCTTGCGTATGTTCGTAAGGCTCGTATGTGCGTGATAGTAGATGTGTGTACACTGCAGGGAGGCGGTTGGGGGAGGATGATCATTTTGTATGTTGTCAGATGTGTACTTGAAGATAATAAATTACGTATATTGCAAGACGTATGCTTGCTGCTTGCGTGTATGTGTGTTTGTGTTTGCGTATGTGCGTTTGTTTGTAAGGCTCGTATGTGCGTGATAATAGATGTGTGTACTGCAGGGGGGGGGAATGATTATCATGTACGTTGCAAGACATATCCCTGCGATGATAATAGCAGTTGCTTGTGCTTGCTGTTCATTTTGAACTCCCTGGGGCAAAACTACTTTGCAGCATGATTGCCACGACTGGTAACATGTGGACATATTCACTTGATCAGGCACGTGCTATACTCTCAAGTGTTGCGCTTTCAAATGCTGCACTTTATAAATCTTTTGCTTATGAATTCTGTTCAGTGAGTTCTGTTCTTATCAATTCTGTTCAGTGAATTCTGTTCTTATGAATTCTGTTCAGTGAATTCTGTTTAGTGAATTCTGTTCTTATGAATTCTGTTCAGTGAATTCTGCTCTTATGAATTCTGTTGTTCCTAGAAATTCTGTGCTTAAAAATTCTGTTCTTATAAATTCTGTTCTTATAAATTGTAAATGAACTCCATGTCTGGCTTCACTTTTTTTTCTGATTGCAAGTGTTTTTATATTCAGAACTGATTATTGCGTTGTTCAAGCACAAAGGAATTACCGTGTTATTTTATTCATGCTTTCATATTCATTTTCCAAAATCTTCATAATGTTTGTGTTGTTTACCTGAATAACAAATTAATCTGCACTGACAACATTGTACACAGACCAAGATATTGTTGTAATGCATTCGCAATTTCAAGTTCCTTCGAAAAAAAAAAAAAAAAAAACTTCATTTTTATCTTGCTAGAATGATCCATGTCACATATAATATTTGCTGGCGAGACTGCTTGCAGAGTTGCTTCTGAGAAGTTGTTATATTTTATAGATCGATCTTTATGACATAATTTTACAGATAATTCTTTATGATATGAGTGCGCAGTTTGAAAAAGTAATTCTTGGTCAAACATTGCTGCAATGCAAGCGTAAGCCAGAGATCAATTTCGTAAGTGGGCAATTTGATGAATCTTATAGGTTACATTTATTATTTATTTTCTTAATATGTAATGCAGAGGTTAGTTCATGTTTATTCTACTATAGTTCTCATAATTTCTTAGATTTTATAGTCACTGAAGAAATCATTTCTTTGGTTTTATGGTCATTGATGACATACCAGATTTTGGGATATAGTCTGGGCATTTCTCCGCGACCGTCGCTCAAACCATTGATCGATTCTCTTTTCTTTCGCAGATACCACGGGGCATGCGCACCAGAGGTGGTACCAGGACTAGTACCCTCCGGTGCCAATTCTCTCACATCACCTTATTTTGCTCAGGTAAGTTTTTGTCGCTGTTTCTTTTCAACGTTTCTGTTTGATGGGCTGCAGTAGTCCATTGATCCTCTATAGGGAAAGTTTCAGCTCTCTCTCTCTCTCTCTCTCTCTCTCTCTCTCTCTCTCTCTCTCTCTCTCTCTCTCTCTCTCTCTCTTCCTTTTAATTTTTATACTTCCGGTCTCTCTCTCTCTCTCTCTCTCTCTCTCTCTCTCTCTCTCTCTCTCTCTCTCTCTCTCTCTCTCTCTCTCTCTCTCTATATTGTCATCTGTTTGTGCTTTTCCCTTTAATTTTACTAGTTGTGCTCTCTCTCTCTCTCTCTCTCTCTCTCTCTCTCTCTCTCTCTCTCTCTTGCTCTCTCTCTCTTCTCATTTTATCATGAATATATTGTCATCTGTTTGTGCATTTTCCCTTTAATTTTACTAGTTGTGCATTGTTTTCGATTTAGTGTTCTCTCTCTCTCTCTCTCTCTCTCTCTCTCTCTCTCTCTCTCTCTCTCTCTCTGACAGTTATATCAACTCCAAATGCAGTGAAAGAGACTATTTTCATTCATGCTTAATTATCCATTGTTTTTCGATTTAGTTTTCTCTCTCTCTCTCTCTCTCTCTCTCTCTCTCTCTCTCTCTCTCTCTCTCTCTCTCTCTCTCTCTGAAATTTACTCTGAGTTATATCAACTCCAAATGCAGTGAAAGATACTATTTTCATTCATGCCTAATTATCCATTATTTTTTCGATTTAGTGTTCATCTCTCTCTCTCTCTCTCTCTCTCTCTCTCTCTCTCTCTCTCTCTCTCTCTCTCTCTCTCTCTCTCTGCACAGAAAGAATCGGGAGAAACAGGAAAACGTAAGAGGCTTTGATATCTAGATAGGTGACCGAGAGATTAAGCCAAAAGTTTACAGTTAGTCCGAACCCCAGTATTTTTTTTTTTTTTTCCTCACAGAATTCATATACTGTTGATATTTCCTTTCTGTATTTTTGGTAAATAAATTGGATGTGTTGAATCCTGTGTACAATCTTATTTTTTTATAATTAATTTGTAACAATTTTATATTTTTTTTTTTATTCATTCGTGATTGTGTATGTAATGGCCCGTAGACTTCGATATGGGCTAGTAAGTTTATTTTGGTGTTAAATGTAAAATTTACGGGCTGCTAAAGAGCAAGAGCCCGTACCATCACAAGGCTGACTGAATCTACATAGTTAAATGTAAAAAAAAAACACACACACACATCACACACGCGCGTGTTTGTATGTGATGTGTCGAATACTGTGTACAAATTTCGTATTATTTTTTCATTGCTGATTCTCCTTTTCTAATAATTTTTTTTAGCATTCATGATTGTGTGCGTGCCTGTAGAATTTTTAGCGTTAAATACGGTAATTATAAAAAAAACAGACACATGTATTCTCCATTTCTAACAGAATTATTTTTTAGCATTCATGATTATGTCTGTGCCTGTAGAACTTTTGTCGTTAAATACGGCGTAAAAAAATACACACACACACACACGCGCGCGCGCGCGCGCATGTCTTGTAGCAATATATCCCCGACTCAGAAAACTTGAAGGGGGGAGGATTCACCCCTTCGCAAGCACGTCGCGTTTAACTAAAAGCGTGTTGTTAGTCGATCACCATTACCGCCACGATCTCAGACGTGACGTATATTTTTCCAAAAGGAGGTTTGCCCGTACTTCCTAGTAGTAGCAGAATTCGAGAGCGCTCTCGTTTTTCCTCAGACCTAGAAGGGCACTAATGATATGCCATCGTAATGGAGGTGCCACTCACGGCTCTCACATTATGTTCCTTTTTGATTTATAGCCTTTCTTTTATATCGTGGCGTTCGCACGCACCGTTCCATAAGCCTAGGCGGACGCATGAGACTTCTTTGCAGAATCATTTTGAATCAGACGAAGGTCTGTTTGAGACTGTATTTATATCCCCCATAAAAAAATTCACATTTCCTGTTTAGTTTTTTCGATAGATGTTTCCTCAGAACTTTGGTCATGGTACCAAATTATAACTATACACGAATTATTTTGGGTGTGTTTGTGAATTTTTTTTTTTTTTTTTTTTTTTGAGTGAAGATTCGTCTAAATTGTTTTTCATTTACAAATTTTGTCCTTGAGTGGTAAAGCGTTCGTATTATTATTATTATTATTATTATTATTATTATTATTATTATTATTATTATTCTAAATATACCTTTCACCCTGGATATAGTACCTGCAGAACTCATTAATAATAATAATAATAATAATAATAATAATAATAATAATAATATTATTATTATTATTATTATTATTATTATTATTATTATTATTATTATTATTATTATTATTATTATTATGTAATAGTAGTAGTAGTAGCAGAACAATAAATCATTACTCGACGTCTATACAAATATTACCAAATTTGAGTCGAATACTACAAATTGTGTTTTCCATGTCATATCTAGATGGGCTTTTGACAACATAGAAAATCCACTAAAGGGGAAAATTCTAGACGAGAGAGAGAGAGAGAGAGAGAGAGAGGAGGAGGAGGAGGGATAAAAAATTAAAAATATGAATAAAAAAAACAACCAGGCTTCTGCAAAGCCGCCCCTCCAGTTACCAAGAAATCCTGCTACAAATTCCTCTCGTGTGACCCGCTATGATATTTCGTAAGACTGTTGGTGCGAGTGTATGCCTCTCGCTTTTTTTTTTTTATTTGTGTTTTCTTTCGTAGAAAAACGACAACCCTATTCCGGAATATGTTTTGTGGAATATATATGTGTGTGTGTGTATCTATGTACACACACACATATATATATATACACACATATATATATATATATATATATATATATATATATATATATATATATATATATATATATATATATATATATATATATGTATTATATATATATATATTGTATATACATACATATTTATATATACAGCATATACATTATATGTACATGTAATACACATATATATATATATATATATATATATATATATATATATATATATATATATATATATATATATATATATATATATATATATATATATATATATATATGAGCTTAAGGTATGCTCTGTAGTAGCTCGAAGAAAGAGAACAAAATTAATCGAGGAATGACACCTGATATTAGATGACCTTCAGATATACTGAACATATTCGGTCAACAAGAAATAAGAGGATAATAAGCGCAATTTTATCGTAAAATTTTATGTTGACTATAACGGGTATTTTTTATGAATGCAATTTATTTATCAAAAAAAAATAATAATAAATCGCTCCAACTCTTGTCAGCAAAACAGATGAGAATCTTCTGAGAAATCCAGGGTTAATTAGGAGTAATGCAAATCCTCCTCTCTGGTTATTCATAAAGAGGCCGACGGCGTTGGCAAATGATTGCTTTCTGTCTATTCCAAACTGGAACAGCATAGAGATAAAGGAAAGGATTTTTTGGGAGGCCTAACATCGAACAAGTAAAAAATGCACCGAACTTTCTTCGGCGCCATCGAGTTTTCTGTACATCGTATAATCAAGACCACCGTAAACAGATCTATCTTTCCATGGTCTCGGTATAATGCTGTAGGAGCCGCGGCCCATGAATCTTTAACCACTGCCCGGGTGGTGGCCTGGCCTATATCGTTGCCAGACGCACGTTTATGGCTAAGTTTAACCTTAAATAAAATAAAAACTACTGAGGCTAGGTGGCTGCAATTTGGTATGTTTGATGATTGGAGGGTGGATGATCAACATACCAATTTGCAGCCCTCTAGCCTTTGTAGTTTTTAAGATCTGTAGTTTTTAAGATCTGAGGGCGGACACAAAAAGTGCGGACGGACAGACAAAGCCGGAACAATAGTTTTCTTTTCAGAAAACTAAAAACTGGTAAGCTCGCTTTTTATAAGAATGAAGGTTATAGGAAAGAAGGGAGAGAGCTATAGCAACCTCTTGTTCAACAGCTTCTCTCCATTAAACCCCTACCCCGTTTTTATGCCCACCTTTAAAAAAAAAAATGCAGCTTATAGGAAAGCAACCTTTCTGTATCCCTTAACCAATTACCCACCACCTCACCCCCCTTTATTTTAAGGTCCATCTCTCCTTATCCACCAACCCAACTTTTTTCGTAATACTTTTTTTTTTTTTTTATAATGCAGCAAAGCGAGAAAGTTGGAGATCTATGACTCTTGAAGCCCGGGCAATTATGAAACGTAATAGTCACAAAAGACAGGAATCGAATTAGAACGGCTTAACTTGATGTCTCGAGGGGCCGGCGCCCCCCTTCCTTCCTCTCTCTCTCTCTCTCTCTCTCTCTCTCTCTCTCTCTCTCTCTCTCTCTCTCTGGCCTGGGAACGTCAATCTGGGTCTTTCGAGGATTGCCCCAGCTCTGTGATGTTTGTCTTCCGATTTTTTATTTTTATTTTTTATTATTTATTATTTATCTTCTTTTTTTTTACTTTATAGTAGGACGAGTACGTTAAATTAGTTGTTAACACTTTTTGTCGTTTTTTGTTTACTTAATTATGTCTACATTGTTAAAAGATCACTTGAAAAGCTAATTTCCTAAAGGTTAGTTAGCATGTTTTATTTTATTTGCATGAGTCAATTTTTTTTTCTTAAAAAAACCTGTTCGTTCATTAACGTTAAATACCTTCTTTGTTTCTCCTTTCTATAGAATTACAAAGAGCACTTAATGTTGGGAGAAGCAGACCTTTTTTTTTCTAGTGACCTTTTCATAATACAGCAGACATGATTATTTTTTATGCTGGTCCTATCCTTCTGTGATTAGATTACCAAAGATCTTTTTCCGGTGTTGTGACAGATCTGGAAAGGTTTCATGATGACTGAGCATGTGAGAATTAGAGAGAGAGAGGGAGAGTACAATGTTTCCCACATTGAAATCATTCGCATAAGTGCCGGCAAGTTTTACATTGCACTTGAAAAAGATAGACAGCACTTACAAGATATGAGAGAGAGAGAGAGAGAGAGAGAGAGAGAGAGAGAGCAGTGTTTCCACATTGAAATCATTCGCATAAGATAAGTGCCAGCAAGTTTTACATTGCACTTGAAAAAGATAGACGGCACTTACAAGATATCAGAGAGAGAGAGGGAAATGTTTCCCACATTGAAATCATTCGCATAAGAAGTGCCAGCAAGTTTTACATTGCACTTGAAAAAAGATAGACAACACTTACAGGTTATGAGAGAGAGAGAGATTTGTTTATGTGCTGATTCAAATGATTATCTTCTTATTTCTAGCTGAAAGATCCCTGATTTGTATAAGTTCGTGAAGTACCGTAATATCGGTGAATATGTCGTTAGTATTTGAAGTTATATCCAAAAACGTCTTAGTAAATTAATAAGTAAATTTGTCAAAATATTGGAAAGAGCATAAAATATTCCCCAACCTTAATATACTAAAATTCTTATAGTGTCCCACTTAGCATTTTAAGAGAAGAAAATAACAAGAAAAATAGAGAAGAACACTCAAAAGGTGAATGCCGCTGAGTCAGCAATTATCTTCAATAATAATAATAAAAGTAATTTCATTGTGTATTAAGATCTATTCAAGAGCTCTCGAGACCCTGTTCAGTTTTAGTTTTCTGTAAAAGAAAACTATTGTCCTGGCTTTGTCTGTCCGTCCGCACTTTTTCTGTCCGCCCTCAGATCTTAAAAACTACCGAGGCTAGAGGGCTGCAAATTGGTATGCTGATCATCCATCCTCCAATCATCAATTATACCAAATTGCAGCCCTCTAGCCTTAGTAGTTTTTATTTCATTTAAGGTTAAAGTTAGCCATAATCGTGCTTTTGAC
>NC_089741.1:27158991-27161491 GCF_040412425.1 Macrobrachium rosenbergii
CGCAAATCAAGCCAAATGGGACCCGAGCGCGCTGTACAGAAATGGTCGATGGCCGAGTGGTTAAGGTCATCGCTCTCATGCATCAACCTTTGTTTACGTCGTAACTCCATTAATTCGTGCGGATGTTTGTTTGTGTATGGATATACAACTCTCGGATGTTTATATGTATGTTCATAGGCTTTATCATCTATGCGTGTTTTTTTTTTTTTTTGCGGTTCATAAAATGAAAGGGAACTTGTTATTCCGGGCTGTAGTTTTTATTATTTTTTTTATTGGGAAAGATTGGTTGATTTTATTTTATAGATTCGATTAACTTCTGCTTTTCATCTGTTTAACCGATTTTGTACACAGTTCGCCCCCTTTCCAAGAAATTATTGTTTGAATTTTTCGAATATTATTTTATTTGTTTATTTAGTCACTTTTGTTGCTCCTAATTTAGGCCATAGAAATGCTGAGTCGTAGATGAGAGAGAGAGAGAGAGAGAGAGAGACTGATTTTTAGATTCATGAAACTTCTTTGGGAAAAAAGGGTAGACGAAATACTACTCAAACGGTATTTGATCACTTACCGAAGTATCAGACTTCGTTAGCATACAATTTTTTGAATTTTTAGTTGTATCTTGTTTTTTGTACTTTTTTTCTTATTTCCAAACATTAGCTTCATTTCCTTGCTATATTTCTTGTATTACATTCCTTCCTATATTTCTTGTATTGAATATACATTATATATATATATATATATATATATATATATATATATATATATATATATATATATATATATATATATATATATATATATATTGTGCATATATATTATATATGTATCTTCTATATGTATATAACCTACTTGTGTGCAGAAATAGGAGTGAATACTTATTCGAATGTCGTTTTTATTTTTGTCAGTATTCACTCTCTTAAACTCTGTTTATTCCGCTATTTTTTGCAACGTGGGTACTCGTGGTAATATTAAATATTTGTTGAATGCTGGTCTCAAATCAAGTCGGTGCTGAAATGTAAAAGCTTCAATGACTTTGCAACAAACGGGTGTCTATACTCTTTCCTTTTGGTAGATGGAGGGCGACTGACAAATGATTGGCTGGTATTCGAAAATACAATTTGCGAGGTCAGGGTTGAAGCTGCAGTTTACTTTCGTTGCGCTGCAGACAGAGAGAGAGAGAGAGAGAGAGAGAGAGAGAGAGAGAGAGAGAGAGAGGGATGATTGCTAAAAGGGCGATGATTAGTTCAGTTGAAATTGCCTTTTATCATATAAATAAATAAATATATACATATATGCAAATATAAATATATATATGAATATATATATATATATATATATATATATATACATATAGATATCTATATATATATAGATACACCTGTATATATATATATATATATATATATATATATATATATATATATATATATATATGCATATATATATCTATACATATACATATGTATATATAAGAATATATATATATATATATATATATATATATATATATATATATATATCTATATACATATAAATATATCTATATATATATATGTATTATATATACACATTAATTATTTTCCTTTTAATTGCCTTCTCATGTAACTGATGTACTAAAACTATTGTATGTATTTCTGAAAGAGAGAGAGAGAACGAGAGAGAGAGAGAGAGAGAAGGGTTGCAAATATCATTCATTTTACAATCATTCATACCATGATAAATAAATTGTTGTACATGCCTTTGTTCCTTTTTTGTAAAACTAGATAGCTATATCTTTGCTGAGCTGAAATAATTTACAAATGTAATAAAAAAAACCAACTGTCAGTCCATATATCATCGTGACTGGAGAGCTGAGAAAAATTGTGATATGACATTAGGCGATAAATTTTGTTGCACATCTTAATAGACTATGAATATTAATTGGCATAGCATTCAGTTTGACTTATTCTCATGCAGTTACGTCCTTGCTCGTTCTCATGGTAGGATGGTTTCTATTTTTATTTTTTAAGTTATTCATTTATATATATTTATATACATGTATATACATTATATATATATATATATATATATATATATATATATATATATATATATATATATATATATATATATATATATATGTATGTATGTATGTATGTATGTATGTATGTATGTATGTATAAACATTATATATATATGTGTGTGTGTGTATAATGAATGAAGGGATGAATATGCATTCACGAGAGGAAACTGCTGTCTTTTGCTGATTATTCACGGAGTCCATTGTGAATTGAAAATGAGCGTGACTGCATATTTCATGCTGCCATTATTAATGAGGGCCTTTTATAATTATATTCATGTAATGACTAATACATTATGTAAAAGGGGGATTTGTTTTGGGGGGAGAGCGTAGCGGTATGTTAAATGCATTGTTTATACATGCGCCATTAATATTAAAATATTACAGGCTGACGGACGGACGTTCATAAACATATTGTTTACGCTGCGCGTTTGTTTTCCA
>NC_089741.1:27166491-27171491 GCF_040412425.1 Macrobrachium rosenbergii
TCTCTCTCTCTCTCTCTCTCTCTCTCTTTCTCTCTCTCTCTCTCTCTCTCTCTTTTCTATTCCTTCTCTCTCTCTCTCTCTCTCTCTCTCTCCATCATATTCCTTGTAGGTGCTAGTAGAGAGGAGTCGAAGCCACCCACCCTCTCTCTCTCTCTCTCTCTCTCTCTCTCTCTCTCTCTCTCTCTCTCTCTCTCTCACACACACACACATATTCCTTGTATCAGGTAACAGCAAAAAGTCAGAGCCATCCCCACCTCTCTCTCTCTCTCTCTCTCTCTCTCTCTCTCTCTCTCTCTCTCTCTCTCTCTCTCTCTCTGTCTGTTTGTCTGTCTGTCTCTCCCCAAGTCGTAGGCCGTGTATAAGAATTTCACTAACTTCTTTCCGAAGGGCTTTCCTTTTCTCACGGTGACTGCCCAAATCTCTCTTCGTCTCCTCCTGCCTCCTCTTCTGAAATCTCTCCTCTTTCGTTTTTCCCAGCAGTTGAAGGTTTATCATCGGTTCCCTCGTTCGTGCCTGTCCCAACACAGCTGAAAGGACGTGTTTTTTATTTTATTTTTATCCCATCCCAACGTAGTAAAAGACATGGTCTTTTTTTATTCGTGTCGTACTTTCCAGCCGTCAATCACCATCCATAAGGTAGAAGGCTAACAATGTTGACATTCATCCATTCGTCCTCTTCCTCCCTTCTGGGATCCTCTTCTTTAATCCCTCCTCCATCTTTCTTGCGGTTGAAGGGATACCTCTCTCTCTCTCTCTCTCTCTCTCTCTCTCTCTCTCTACAGAGGAACAGACATGTCCGTTTTTATCCGCGCGCGAAAGGAAAAGGCGTGTTTGTTTTAGGTCAGTGTTGTATTTTCCCGCGATTCATCGTAGCCTCGTAGAAGACAAACGATGTTGTCATTCACCCTCCCATTCGACTCATATATAACTCCTGGTTTCCTCTCGAGTCTCTCCACCTTTTTCTCTGGGCGGGTTTTTTTTTTTTTTCTGTCCTTTCCACTCCTCATTTGCCCATATCCATTCATCTTGGCGGTTTGGTTTTGTTGTCTGAGTTTTTCCTTCTAGGTTTTTTTTTAGGAAAGGGTGTGTTGCCTTACCTTATATTGTTATTGATGTCTTTATTTTCCCCCTTTTTTTTCTTTTAGCCAGGATTTTACTTTTTAATAGATTGTGAATTATTACGTCGTTTTTTTTGTTTTTGTTTTGTTTACGACCAGGATGTCATTTTCTTGTACCGTGATTTATACGTTCTCTCTAATATGTTTGTTCGCTGTATTTTATAAGACTCATGTTATTTTGTCTTACCTGAAGTCGTCATGATACCCGATCCTTTAATTCATATGGTGTCTGGTATATGAAAAGTGCCATCGAATTCGAGTAAGTTAAATTTTATGAATAATAACCGTAGAGTTTTTCAGTCTCTTGTTACTATAACATCGAATTTAATTTTCTCTGCTTACAACGACCAGTCAGCCTTTGGTCTCCTCAAATTCCTATATATATATATATATTTTTTTTTTTTTAGTTTAGAATTGCATTTATTTTCCTTGTTGTTTACTCTTTACCACTGTTCTCCATATTTTAATCATCTCATAATTATCGCCCCCCCCTTACAAGCAAGTGTACCATATAATTAATCGACAAATGCATCAACTAGATATATCAGGTATCAGAGTGCAAAGAACGTGGCATAAATATTGATTATAATAATGTTTACAGAACTTAAAGAACGGATTACCAGAAAAGTACACAGTCTGATATTGGCAACAGCTGAGGATACAAGAAAAATTATGGATTTGTCATAACTGCGTATTCCAATATCCCATTTGTCAAATGGACGCTGGGGTATTATAGATAACCCAGGAGGTTAGCTATATATGTAATACATAATAATTCGGGGCAATAAATAACTGGTTTATATAGATAGATGGGTCAGATTTTACCAATTTTTTCAGTGGTATGTTTTTTCTCATATTTAAAGCACTTAGGGAGATGTTACTTCTTTTGATGTGGTATGTGAGGTTCTAAGAAGATTCTGTGAGATGTAAATGCCATGTTTCCTAGGCCCTTTTTGAATCACCATAAAGGGCAAATAATAATAATAATAATAATAATAATAATAATAATAATAATAATAATAATAATAATCTTTATCATGAACAGCTTCATTCGTGAAAAGGCATTCTCTGAGACATATTTAATTAAATAACATTGTTGTCATTCTCGTGGAATTCATTTTATGTATAAGAATGAAATCATGAAACAACAATAAACTATTATTATTATTATTATTATTATTATTATTATTATTATTATTATTATTATTATTATTATTTGTGCGCGCATGTTCATTTGGTACCAATCAAGATTTAATGGCCATAGCCTCACGTGGAAAGCTTCCGTAGAATAAACTATCCATTTTTGGAAAAAAGTGAAAGTGGAAGAGAAAAAGGAGAGTGAAGGCGCAGAAATTAACTATATAAAAATAGTAGGCTTTTAATTGTAACTTAAGAAAAAAGAGAATCTTAGAAAATCATGCAAATGTCAACAGAAAATGGCCTACTGAGTAGCAAACAGAATACATTGATCAGAATTCACACTGGGCATGTAATGAAGCGATAATGTTTGAATTAACGTCTTCTGTGAATTAGCAGATAAATTCCTTGATCAAATGTTATTCCGTAGTGGAAACCGTCTGGACTAGCTTTAATTAGAGCGCAGTAACTGACTTGCGAAGTAATTTCTATTTGTTCGCTGGATTTGTGGTGCAGGAAACAACAATGGTTTAACTACTGCTATAAAAATATACACGTGGGCTAAATTGTAGTGATGGAATGTCAGACAGCAGTGGATATAAGCAAGGTATCATGGAAAAAGAATTAATGTAGTGCATACGTCGAAGATATATAAAGAAAATAATTTAAAAAATGGTTTAATGGGTAATGCGATGCCACCGTATGTAAGCACTTCTACGTAGGATGCCTGGGCATTAAGTATCTGCAAGACACATTTATAAAATATATTATATATACATAAAATTTATATATATATACCGTATATATACTGTATATATATGTATATAATTTATATATATACATGTATATACAGTATATGTACATAAATATACAATATATGCACTTGTATATATATATATATATATATATATATATATATATATATATATATATATATATATATATATATATATATATATATGAATGTATGTATGCATGTATGCATATATATGCTTATATGTGTACTTATACAGATGAACATACAGATATTAAAGGGTTGAATTGTCACTCAGAAACACACACATAGACACAATGCGCTACCCCTGAAACATTAAATCTAAAAACTCTCTCTCTCTCTCTCTCTCTCTCTCTCTCTCTCTCTCTCTCTCTCTCTCTCTCTCTGTTTGCTGATGACGTAACGCTGATTACCCTAACCTCTCAGTCAGTTATTCTGTCTGTCAAGACAATCCCCGGCCTGTCGAGCTATCTGAAATCTCTTAATCGAAATTAGTCCATTCTCAGAATCTTTTCAAAATCCTGACGGTGAATTAAACGTCCTCCGGGTTATTTACTTATTTATTTGTTTGTTTGTTTGTTTGCTTATTTATTATTATTTTTATTATTATATGTTGATGTGGGCCAGGAGGCGTAGTCTTTTGTTCACTAATGTTACTAACTTTCTTAATATTTATGTTAATACTGGTGTTTCCATTGTGAATAATGCATAACAATCTCATATTTTTGTAATATATCTATCTATCTATCTGTCTATCTATATATATATTTATGTGTATAAATATACTTATATGTGTGTGTGTTTGTGTGTATAATTATATACAATAGATAGAGTGATGGATTACGAAAGGATTATTATTGTGTAGTGCACTACTTTTTACCATAGCAGAAGGTTTTCGTTTATCATTCTATTTAATTCCACCCGTTTCAGATATCCGTACATTAATACATTTTATACGTTATTATCCATCTCTCTCTCTCTCTCTCTCTCTCTCTCTCTCTCTCTCTCTCTCTCTCTCTCTCTCTCTCTCTCTCTTCATCCTCATCTCTTTAATCTCCTGACTACCCACATATTCTCTCTCTCATCATCCTTATCTTTTTAATCTGTAAGTTACACACACACACACACACCCTTTCTCTCTCTCTCTCTCTCTCTCTCTCTCTCTCTCTCTCTCTCTCTCTCTCATCCTCATCTCTTTAATATCCCGATTCCAGACACATTCTCTCTCATCATTCTTACTTCTTTAATCTGAAAGTTTCTCTCTCTCTCTCTCTCTCTCTCTCTCTCTCCTTGGCAGCGCTCTTCTCCCCCATCTTCTTGCGAGTCAGCTGGTGAATTAATGATACCCAACTTGTGTGAAGGGAGAACCAGATCGCCGGGAGATAATGTGTTTTCTTTCTTAAAAAGTAAACCTTTGCCGTGACAAATCTCCGTTTGCCTGTGATTTTTAATTGGATTTCGGCGGCCATCGCTTCCACGCAATTAAATCCGCGCGCTGTCGCCACGGCTGGATTTCTCGCACCAGAAGGCGGCAGGCAGTCTTTTGTTTTGTGCGTCTGTGCGTCTTGTGTTTGTTGGTTTAATTGTAAACGGAGGCCGAAACGTTGATTTTGGTGCGTGCGAATTTTTCTGTGAGTTCCTAAGGTATATGTTGGGTAATTTACAGTCTTTCTTTAAAGTTGATCCTCTCTATTTTTTTCGAGGACCTGGGATTTATGTTGGGTAAACTTACAAGCATTCTTTAATAGTTTTTAAGATGGTGTTTGGGTCTAAGCCCTGGGGGGAGGGGTGCAAGTGCGATAACTTACGCTCGCTTCCTTAAAGGATAAAATAAGAAATTTTGATCTTAAGATAAAGTTTGGCTTTAGGTTTTATATAGCATTTCTTGGTAAAGTTGAGGCTTATTTGTTTCATATTTTTATTATTTTGAACTCGTCTCTTACAGCAAATATTAGTGTATATTGTCCTTC
>NC_089741.1:27176491-27196491 GCF_040412425.1 Macrobrachium rosenbergii
GCCTTGATTATATGCTGTAGCGGCAGTATAAAAAACTCGATTGCGCCGAAGAAACTTCGGCTCATTTTTTACTTGTTTATGGATAAGCCGGGAGTGACGGCGACTGCTTATATTAATGAAGAGGAGGCAATAGTTTTTTTTTTAATGTCAGGTTTTGTATTACTGTCTATTGTATTTCATGAAATGGCGTGAGGTGAATTTTGTTCGTCGGAAATGACAGGGTCTGTATTGTTAATGACGCATAGAAAATTCTGAATTTCGTGAAATGTTGATATGAGGACCCATTCCAGTAGAACATTTTGTATTCAGTGAAATTATTAAACGGTTGGGTCAACTTAATCATGGGGTCCAGAGAGAGGGAATTGTAGTTTATTGCAAATTCGTAATTATACATTTCTTGGAACTGCGTTAATTATGCCTCGTCGTGATAAAATTATTTTGTGAGTATTTAGCAGTTCCAAGATTTAACTGATTGATTATGGCTACTAAAAATGAAAAATAAAATGTTTGACGCCAACTTTAGTAGCCATAATCAATCAATCAAATCTCGGGATTGCTAAAGATCCCAAAAATAATTTTATCTCGGGGAACGGTAATTATATTTCTTGAATTTTTAGTTTTCTGTAAAAGAAAACTGTTGAGATGACTTTGTCTCCGTCCGCACTTTTTCTGTCCGCACTTTTTCTGTCCGCCCTCAGATCTTAAAAACTACTAAGGCTAGAGGGCTGTAAATTGGTATGTCGATCATCCACCCTCCAATCATCAAACATACCAAATTGCAGCCCTCTAGCCTCAGTAGTTTTTATTTTATTTAAGATTAAATTTAGCCATAAGAGTGCTTCTAGCAACGATGTAGGATAGGCCACCACAGGGCCGTGGCCGAAAATTTCATGGGCCGCGGCTCATACAGCATGATACAGAAGCCATCGAAAAGTAGATTTATTTTCGGTGGCCTTGATTATACGTTGTAGCGGCAGTACAGAAAACTCGATCACGCCGAAGAAACTTCGGCGCATTTTATACTTGTTTTTTTATTTCATTTAGTGAAGTGTTGTGAAGTATTGCGGATATCAAGCCAAACAAAGAATGTCACAAAGAAAAGAAGGGAAGGGGGAATGTCGGCGGTTAGTTCAAACAACAGGGAACGTGCTACGAGTATCAAATATTGAGAGAAATCTCAATAAATGGACGAAAATTGTATATAAGAAAACTTTGACAGCCCGCTCCGGTTGCGACTCTAATTTTTAACATTTTGTTTTACTTTTGTGTTAATTTTTTTTGGGGGGGTGGGGTTCCAAAATGTGTATGAAGGTGTATGCCTCAAATACGGCATGTGTATTTATTTGCATATATAAATAATTACATACATACACACATATATATGTATATATATGTGCATATATATATGTGCATATTATATATGAGATATATATATATATATATATATATATATATATATATATATATATATATATATATATATATATATATATATATATATATGTATATATATATATATATATATATATATATATATATATATATATATATATATATATATATAACTGCCCATGTACAATCTACAAATAAAAACACGTGTATACGTTTGCACAGCCATTCGGTTTGCATATGTGGAACATGTAGAACTCAATTGATTGAAGCTCTCGTGCATTCAAAATTGTGTATATCTCCTGTGCAACCGTTTGCGCTGGTAATAATAGCATCCAGTATTTTCCACCGGCCAAAAAAAAAGAGAAAAGAATTGAAGAGCGATTACACCCGTGTTTGTGTATGACAGCTCAGTAACATGATGAAAAGCGTAATTTCCGCAAATAACGTCTTTGCGGGCATAGTAAGATGCAGACTCCTTTTCCCGTTTTCTAAATCTTGGGCGGAGTAAGATGCCGACCTCTGTTCCCGATTTCTATATCGTGGGCGGAGTAAGGTGCCGATTCCCGTTCACGTTTTCTAAATCGTGAGCGGAGTAAGATGCAGACTCCTTTTCCCGTTTTCTATATCGTGGGCGGAGTAAGGGTTGGATTCCTTTTCCTGTTTTCTAAATCGTGGGCTGATTAAGATGCCGACTTCTGTTCCCGTTTTCTATATCGTGGGCAAAGTAAGATGCTGATTCCGGTTCCCGTTTCATATATATATATATATATATATATATATATATATATATATATATATATATATATATATATATATATATATATATATATATATATATATATATATATATATATATATATATATATATATATATATATATATATATATATATATATATATATATATATATATATATATATATATATTATATACATACATACATATACACCACACACACACACACACGCGCACGCACACACACATACACACAAACATGCAGCGTTCCCAATTTGTAATGCTTTATAAGAGAGAGAGAGAGAGATAGATACAGATATATACATATACAGTACATATACTTGTACAGACACACACATGCAGCGTTCCAGATTCGTAAAGCTTTGTGTACGTGTGTGTGTGTGTGTAAGAGAGAGAGAGAGAGAGATAGATAGAAAGATATTCACACACATGCAGCATTCCAAACTCGCAGTGCTGTATCAGAGAGAGAGAGAGAGAGAGAGAGAGAGAGAGCACCTTCTTCTCAAGCCTGTGTAGGCAAAGCAAAGAAATCGTCCATTTTCATAAGAGCGGCGAACCTCGCTAGCGCGAAAGTTACGGGAAAACTTTGGCCGGCGGTTTTGTGTTACGCGTAAGCATATACATGCAAAGGATGGTGTTTGTTTTTTGTTTTCCGTGAGGCTATATAAAGTTTCCTCTCTCTCTCTCTCTCTCTCTCTCTCTCTCTCTCTCTCTCTCTCTCACAGCACTACGAATTAGGACGTTGCATCTCTCTCTCTCTCTCTCTCTCTCTTCTCATACAGCATTACAGAATTGGAACATTACATCTCTCTCTCTCTCTCTCTCTCTCTCTCTCTCTCTCTCTCTCTCTCTCTCTCTCTCTCATACAGCATTATGAATTGGAACGTTGCATCTCTCTCTCTCTCTCTCTCTCTCTCTCTCTCTCTCTCTCTCTCTCTCTCTCTCTCTCTCTCTCTCTCTCTCACACACAAACACCGTCCTCTATCTGAATCCATTTAGTTTTTCTGTCTCCCATAGTAAATTCTCTCTCTCTCTCTCTCTCTCTCTCTCTCTCTCTCTCTCTCTCTCTCTCTCTCTCTCTCTCTCTCTCTGTGCATCGGAGAAACTGCTGACGTAAACGACGTGGCTCAGAAGGCCCGGGAAGCAGGGGAGAAATAAAGAATTTCCGAAACTTTGCATACTTAAGTATGCACATCCTCTTGACCCAAAGGTTGTGCGCGCGCAAGCACACCACACACACACGCTTACATACTTGCATACTTACAACTTCGCAGTAGGCATAGGTTTTTTTACCGTGTTTTATTTCTTGTTTATTTTGTTTGCTTTGTTGGGCTTGAAATAAACAGTAAACATACTGTCATATTTTCATATTTGTGAGTATGAATATATATATATATATATATATATATATATATATATATATATATATATATATATATATATATATATGAATATATATATATATATATATATATATATATATATACATAATTATTGAAAGAAACATATACATAGAAAATAACGGTAATGATAACCAGTGTTTAATTTCCACCAATTCCAGAGTTATTCCTATTTTTCTTATTCTCTTTTCATCTTCGTCTCTAACCCTTCTTCTTCTTCTTCCTCCCCTTCTCTCTCGTCTTGCCTTTTCCGAGTCGCCTTGAGACTTGCATTCCTTTGAAACGCCCCTTCGTTTCTTCCATTCCCTCAATTCCATATTCTCTCTCTCTCTCTCTCTCTCTCTCTCTCTCTCTCTCTCTCTCTCTCTCTCTCTCTCTCTCTCTCTCTCTCTCAAATCCATATCATTTTCTTTCAGCATTTCTCTCTCTCTCTCTCTCTCTCTCTCTCTCTCTCTCTCTCTCTCTCTCTCTCTCTCTCTCTCTCTCTCTCATGTATTCTGCCACTCACTATTTCTGTATCCTACATCCTCCCTCCTCCCCCTACCACGTTTTTCCCTCATCCTTTATCTGTTCTTAAATTCCCCCTTCCCTTATGCTATATTTGATCCCCTGCCTCTCCCCTCAGTCTGTAACCCTGCACCTTCAGCCCCCCCCCCCATATCATATGTCTCCCATCATCGTCCCCGCAGCCTGTATTCTTTTTCTCCCTTATCCTTCATCTCAGTCTGTATCCCCCTTCCATATTTCCCCCTCCTTCAGGCTATATCCCCCTCCATACCTCCCCTCTCCTTCAGGCTGATTCCCCCTCCATACTTCCCCTCTCCCTTCAGGCTGATTCCCCCTTCCATACTTCCCCTCTCCCTTCAGGCTGATTCCCCCTCCATACTTCCCCCCTCCCCTTCAGGCTGATTCCCCCTCCATACTTCCCCCTTCCCTTCAAGCTATATCCCCTCCATATCCCCTCCCTTCAGGCTATATCGTGCCACATACCCCTCGCCTGATACCATAACTGACCTCTTCATTCCCCTCCCCTTAGAGTATATCATGTCTCCCCACTTCTTCCCCTCCCCTCATTTCCCCTTCCCCTCGTCCTGTATCCTGTCTCTACCCAGCAACTTGTATCCCTTGACCCTCCTACTACTCCGTTCTCCTCGAGGGAGTTGAGGCCAACTCCAGCCAACTTTTTGCTTCTTGAAAACTTGGCGGACGTAATTCTACGAAGAGAAACAAAAATTGTGTTTATACCTTCGTTGATAAAGTACTTTTTGAATTACTCTTGTTAGCGCGGTGCTCGAGAAGGGGAAGGGGAAAAGAGAGAGAGAGAGAGAGAGAGAGAGAGAGAGAGAGAGAGAGAGAGAGAGAGAGAGAGAGAGAGAGAGAGAGAGGGCTGCGGTTCTGAAATTATTTGTGTTGACTTTTAAAAGTGGAGGTAGAGAGATAATATTTTTGTAACTTCCTGTTAGAATAATGATAAATATGATTTTATTGCCATGGGTGGTTATTGTAGAATGAAGGCGATATAATAGTATTGTTTCCCGTTACTTAACGAAGAAAATTATTTTAGCATAATTAAAGAAAATTACCTCTGCAGTCAGAAAACAACCTGACTGATTAATTGCAGTGATGCTAAAGAAGAAAAGTAGTTATTTTTAAAACTGTCACTTCTTTTGTTAGAATTGAACGAACAGAAATAGGGGTCTGTGTTTCTCGGAAGTCATTTTCTTGCATGGCACACTGTAGACGGTACTTTAATGAGAGAACTGCCTGACTTTGATTATTGAAATGAAGCTAGAGAAGAAAAATAGATATTACTAAAACTGGCACTTCTTTCGATGAGATTAAACGAACAGAAATATTTATAGGTATGTCTCTCCCAAGTCATTTTCTTGCATGGCACACTGTAGACGGTACTTGAGGTTCATAAGCCCTAGCTGCAGTGCTTTCTGCCTTTTTAATTTTTATTCCTGGTCTTTGGTGGCTTCTGTCTTGCCTGTCCAACTTCTTTAACTTTACTTTGCCTTTTAGATTGGTCTGTGATAATGATAACTTCTTGTGTCAGTGCGGAGGAGGCCGATGGGAGAGGCAGCTTCGTACCCTTATCAAGTTCCTTAAAAAAAATATTCACCGTTGAGGGAGGACTTTAGCTTATTATTATTATTATTATTATTATTATTATTATTATTATTATTATTATTATTATTATTATTATTAAATTAAATAATAATAATAATAATAATAATAATAATAATAATAATAATAATAATAATAATAATAATAATAATAATAATAATAATAATACCACTGCAATTTTTTGATCGAGACGGATTTTCGGAGGGGTCAGAAAAAGTGAAGGGAGGGATTGGAGGGGGAAGGGGGAGGGGGAGGGGGAGGGGTGGTCCAGTACCAATATTCAGCGCGAGTGTCGTTTGAACGCTGATCGGATTTTCTGCTACTCTCGTCGCGTGGTAATGCGTTTCAGCGCTAATCAAACGCTTTTACCATTCTGCATGGTAAGTTCTCTCCCTCCCACCCCCAGGCTATTTTCTTTTTTTATATTTATTTTAGTCCGCCGAAAAGTGCTGTGTTGTGTTTCCCGTTGCTACCGAAGTGATAACTCTCTCTCTTTCTCTCTCACTCTAAGACACCGTCGTTTTTGTTTGAATCCATTTACACTCTCTCTCTCTCTCTCTCTCTCTCTCTCTCTCTCTCTCTCTCTCTCTCTGTAAGACACCCGTTCTTCTATTTAAATCCATTCTCTCTCTCTCTCTCTCTCTCTCTCTCTCTCTCTCTCTCTCTCTCTCTCTCTCTCTCTCTCTCTCTCTCTCTCTCTGTAAGACACCCGTTCTTCTATTTAAATCCATTCTCTCTCTCTCTCTCTCTCTCTCTCTCTCTCTCTCTCTCTCTCTCTCTCTCTCTCTCTCTCTCTCTCTCTGTAAAACACTGTCCTCTTTTAATCCATTCTCTCTCTCTCTCTCTCTCTCTCTCTCTCTCTCTAAAACACCGTCCTCTACTTTAATCCATTCTCTCTCTCTCTCTCTCTCTCTCTCTCTCTGTTAGCCAGCCGCTTGTCAGTTCGGAAGCGTATTTTTCCAGCGTTAGTCTTCGCACCTGGCTGACTCTGCATAAGCTGTTTTGTCTCAAGGGTATATAAATAGCTTCGCCTGGATTGATATTGTTTGTTATAGGTGCTTTTTAGATCTTTTAGAGTTTCATTTTCCTTTTGGAGGGGTGAGGGGAGGTTCATTTTCATTTTGGAGGGGGGAGGTTCAATTTGGTCTTGGAGGGTGAGGGGAGGTTCATTTTCCTTTTGGGAGGGTGAGGGGAGGTTCATTTTCCTTTTGGGAGGGTGAGGGGAGGTTCATTTTCCCTTTGGGAGGGTGAGGGGAGGTTCATTTTCCTTTTGGGAGGGTGAGTGGAGGTTCATTTTCCTTTTGGAGGAGTGAGGGGAGGTTCCTTTTTCTTTTTGGAGGTGCGAGGAAGGTTCATTTTCCTTTTGGAGGGATGAGAGGAGGCTCATTTTCATTTTGTGGGGTGAGGGAGGTTCATTTTCCTTTTGGGAGGGGTGAGGGCGGGTTCATTTCCTTTTGGAGTGGTCAGAGAGGTTCATTTTCCTTTTGGAGTGGTCAAGGACGTTCATTTTCCTTTTGGAGGGTCGAGGGAAGTTTATTTTCCTTTTGGAGGGTGAGGGAGGCTCATTTTCATTTTGAAGGGGTGAGGAAAGGTTCATTTTTAGAGTAGAAATGTAAGATGAAATTTGGCTGGTAAAAATAAAACTTAGTTTTAGTCCTGTCAGAGAAGGGAGGTAGGAATAGACTTAGTTTTAGTCCTGTCAGAGAAGGGAGGTAGGAATAGACTTCGTAAATTGGCAAAGAATAAAATAAGACTTAATTCAATTTAATTTATTTAATTCAGGTTCTGATTTTGATATACTGAAGGCTTATCGTGTATTAATTAATTTTAAAAAAATTTTTGTTTGTCCTTAAATGTCACGTTTATGTAGTAAAGGTGTTATATTAGAATGTGATGGATCATTTTGCAAAATGTATTCTTAGTTATTTGGGTGTGCTTATGTATATGTATAATGCATATATATATATATATATATATATATATATATATATGTATATATATGTGTGTGTGTTATATGTATAATGCATATATATATATATATATATATATATATATATATATATATATATATATATGTGTGTGTGTGTGTGTGTGTGTGTGTGTTTGTGTGTGTACTACTGCTATCCTGTACTATCCATTCTGAAAACCAGAATTATAAAAACATAATAATAAAAATAATGTACAAAATTCCTCCTCCTCCTCGTCCTCCTCCTCCTCCCTTCCCATTCTACCCCCTCCTCCTCCCCTCCCCCTCCTCCCACTATCATTTTCATTCGGATCAAGCCCTTTGCGCATTTGGCGCTTATTCAAGAGCCGGACCTTTCGTAAAGATCGATGGAGATTTCGCTAATGGATCCTTGTAATAGATCGCTTCCTAGTCCGATAAACATTTAGCATTGGAAATCTTTTATAAACGCCTTAGTTAAGTCATCTGTCATGCATTATTGACAACCTACATTTAGGATTTCCATTCTTATTTTTTTTTGGGGGGGGGGATGAGAGTGGCGCTTATCTCTGCATGTGAAAGTAGCATTGTTGAGTATGCAGATATGTTGAATGCAAAGAACCTTTCGTAATGCCTACAGTACACCGCATGAGTTGCACTGACGGCACTACAATAGAGATTATACGGTACCTTTAGTAATGCCTACAGTACACCGCATGAGGTGCACTGACGGCACTACACGGTACCGTTAGTAATGCCTACAGTACACCGCATGAGGTGCATAGACGGCACTAGCCCATTACGGGGTCTAAACAATAGAGATTATACGGCACGCTTCTTTAAAAAAAAAAATTAATTCGGCCGTTATGGGATGACCTACTCATGATTCAGTAATTAGAACTAATTGCTCTTATTAGCTCATGCATAGTTGATTAGTCATTTAGGACAATAACGGAGCGGTGGTTGTCAAAACGTAGAAAGAATTTTTTTTATTTGCAAATAGAAATGTGTGATCAGAGAGATTTTTCTTCTATTTGCCAATAGAAGTTGTGTGATCAGAAAGATGTTTCTTCTATTTGCAAATGGAACTGTGATCAGATAGATATTTCTATATTTGCCAATAGGAATGTGTGATCAGAAAGTATTTTTTATTTGTAAATAGAACTTGTGTGATCAGAGAGATTTTTTCTGTTTGCAAATAGGACTTTTGTGATCAGAGAGATTTTATTCTATTTGCAAATAAATAAAATCTCTCTGATCACACATTTTTCTTCTATTTGCAAATAGAACTTGTGTGATCAGAGAGATTTTTTTCTGTTTGCAAATAGAACTTGTTTGATCAGAAAGATTTTTTCTATTTGCAAATAGAACTTTAGTGATCAGAAAGATTTTTTCTATTTGCAAATAGAACTTGTGTGATCAGGGAGATTTTTTTTCTATTTGCAAATAGAACTTGTTTGATCAGAAAGATTTTTTTATTATTTGCAAATAGGACTTGTGTGAACAGAAATATTTTTTTCTATTTGCAAATATAACTTTTGTGATCAGAAAGATTTTTTCTATTTGCAAACAGAACTTCTTGTTTAATCAGAAAGCTTTTTATTATTTGCAAATAGAACTTGTTTGGTCAGAAAGATGTTTTTTCTATTTGCAAATGGAACTTGTGTGATCGGGAAGATTTTTCTGTTAGCAAATAGAACTTGTTTGATCAGAAAGATTTCTTTCTATTTGCGAATAGAACTTATGTGAACAGAATCCTCATTCTGTTTTACGAGAGAATTTTTCTCTCTCTTGTGAGAAAGTTTACTTATGCTACTCTCATCATGATGGCTGGGTGGTTAAAGTCACTGTCTGTCGGTGTTTCTAAACCAGGCCACGGTTCGAATCCTGGCCGGTGTAGAAGCACTTAGCAATTATAATTCCCCTTGGGTGTAAGTTATTCCCAAAGCATAGTGAATTCGATAATAAACGATGTTTGTGGATTATTATTATTATTATTATTATTATTATTATTATTATTATTATTATTATTATTATTATTAATACAACTGAATATCATTATTATTATTATTATTATTATTATTATTATTATTATTATTATTTTTTAATACAACTGAATAACATTTTTGTTATTATTATTATTTTTATTTTTATTTTTAATACAACTGAATAACATTTTTGTTATTATTATTATTATTATTATTATTATTATTATTATTATTATTATTATTATTATTATTATTATTATTATGTTATAATTTTTAATACAACTGAATATCATCATTTTTGTTATTATTATTATTATTATTATTATTATTATTATTATTATTATTATTATTATTATTATCATCACGTTGTAATTTTCAGTACCACTGCATATACCATCACGCCCTCTCACGCCCTTTCTCTCTTCTCCCCTGCAGCACCAGCTCCGGATGGGTCAGGGCGGAGGGCGCCGCTTCTCCCCCCTGCGCCTGCCCTTGGGGGCCTCAGATTCCTCCTGGAGAAGGTGTTCCTGGCGTTGCACAGCCGTCGTCTTCGTCTGCGTTACGCTCTGTCTCGCTGCCACCACTACCTTCCTCGCCAGTAAGTCGGGGCCTTTCTTTTATTATTATTATTATTATTATTATTATTATTATTATTATTATTATTATTATTATTTACCTCCATTGAAAATTGTCAGCTGTTGGATATACCTGTGTCCTCAGTACTATTGATTTTGTTTGAAACATTAAAAGATATGTTACGACAAACAGAGATGGCAGAAGTATTACCATTTAATTGGCAGAGGTATTAACAATTTTATAATCATTCCCAGCGTACACTGATTGGCAGAAATATTGCCAGTTTTTTAGTCATTCCCAGTTTACATTAATTGGCAGAAATATTACCAGTCTTTTTATTATTCCCAGTTTACATTAATTGGCAGAAGTATTACCAGTTTTTTAATCATTCCCAATTTACATTAATTGGCAGAAGTATTACCAATTTTTTAATCATTCCCAGTTTACATTAATTGGCAGAAGTACTACCAATTTTTTAATCATTCCAAGTTTACATTAATTGGCAGAAGCATTACCAATTTTTTAATCATTCCCAGTTTACATTAATTGGCAGAAGCAGTACCGATTTTTCAATCATTCCAAGTTTACATTAATTGGCTGAAATATTACCAACTTTATAATCATTCCAAGTTTACATTAATTTGCAGAAGTATTACCAATTTTTTAATCATTCCCTGTTTACTTTAATAGGCAGAAATATTACCAGTTTTTTAATCATTCCCAGTTTACATTAACTGGCAGAAGTAGAAGTATTACCAATTTTTCAATCATTCCCAGTTTACATTAATTGGCAGAAGTATTACCAATTTATAATCATTCCAAGTTTACATTAATTGGCAGAAGGATTACCAATTTTTTAATCATTCCCAGTTTACATTGATAGGCAGAAATATTACCAATTTTTTAATCATTCCCAGTTGACAGTTACTGGCAGAAGTATTACCAATTTTTCAATCATTCCCAGTTTACATTAATTGGCAGAAGTATTGCCAATTTATAATCATTCCCAGTTTACATTAATTGGCAGAAATATTACCAATTTTATAATCATTCCCAATTTACATTGGCAGAGGTATTACCAATTTTTTAATCATTCCCAATTTACATTAACTGGCAGGAGTATTACGAAACATTTTAATCATTCCCAGTTCACATTAATTAGCAGAAATATTACCAATTTTCTAGTCATTCCTAGTTTACATTAATTTGCAGAAGTATTACCAATTTTTTAATCATTCCCAGTTTACATTAATTGGCAGAAGTATTACCAGTTTTTTAATCATTCCCAGCTTACATTAATTGGCAGAAGTATTACCGATTTTTGAATCATTCCCAGTTTACATTAAAGCGCGTAGACTTGTCCTCAATGATATTTAATCATTCCCAGTTCGCATCAATCGTCAGAAGTGTTGCCACTCTTTTTAATCACTCCCAGTTTACATTAAACTCGCCCTTAATGATATTCTTAGGAGCCGAAAACTTCTCCACCTCCCGGCCACCTCCAGTAATAACATTCTGTTGCAATGCAACTCCATTAGCTTCTCTTTTTTGCATTGCTCGTCTGTCCGCGATATTACATAGAGATATGCGGGTGTCATGCATGCGAAAGAGCTATCTGCTGCGCACCTCTCCCTCTTCCCCTGTTTTGTTTTGCATTTTTTGTGGCTGGGGTGCTCTGCTGTTGTTGTTGGTATGAGAGAGAGAGAGAGAGAGAGAGAGAGAGAGAGAGAGAGAGAGAGAGAGAGAGAGATGGTGGGGATTGAGGGAGAACGCTAAATAACATGTATGGATGGACAAGAGGAAGACAGAATGCATTAAGGGAATGAGAGAGAGAGAGAGAGAGAGAGAGAGAGAGATGGTGGGGATTGAGGGAGAACGCTAAATAACATGTATGGATGGGAAAGAGGGAGACAGAATGCATTAAGGGAATGAGAGAGAGAGAGAGAGAGAGAGAGAGATGGTGGGGATTGAGGGAGAACGCTGAATAACATGTATGGGAAAGAGGGAGACAATATGTATTAATGTAATATAGAGATAGAGAGAGAGAGAGAGAGAGAGAGAGAGAAAGGGTGATGACGGTGGGGATGGAGGGAGACACTGCTAAACAACATGTATGGAAAGGAGAAAGACAAGAATGTATTAAAGGAGGGAAAGTACAGTTCGGTATTAACTTGGAGGAGGTGACCAGAAATAATTTATTGATTGATGGCAAATTGATAGGGGACGGAGAGAATGGAAGAGAACCTGAGGAGGAGAAGTTGCAAGTAGCCGAATTGAACTTGTCATCAAATTGACTGATAGCCAAAAGTGGCCGGGTCGTGTTGGAAACGGAGTCTGAGGAGGAATTAGGATTAAGAGGGAACAGGGGAAGTGTCAAGGAGTTGGTACCACAGAAGGGTCCATTTTGCGGTCCTAGTTAAGAACTCTGTTGGTGTAGGAGTTAGTGGGTGGAGTTAGGGGCGGGGTGGGGACAGGGGAAGAGGATGGTTGGAGACCCTAGGGAATGGGGAGGGTGGGGGTGGGGGTCTAGGTTCATTTCAGAGAAATGAGGTGGGTGATCAGGGGCGGGGTGGGGACAGGTGAAGGGGAGGTTGAGGTCCTAGGGAATGGGAAGGGAGATTTCAGGGAAATGGGGGTGATCCAAGGGACTTGTTTTCAGAGTTGTTGGTGTAGGTGCGGGAGTTAGTGGGTGTATTAGGGGCGGGGTGGGGATAGGGGAAGGGGGGTTGGGGTCCTAGGGAATGGGGAGGAGGGGGTGGGAAAATGGGGTGATCCAAGGGACCAGCGAAGGACCCAGGTCCATTTCAGAGAGAGAGAGAGAGAGAGCGAGCCTTGCAAGGGTGGAGACGAAGTGATACAGAGGTAATACGGTTGTCATCAGATCCGTGATGTTGTATAGCAGATCTCCAATGCATATCCCATATGGCAGAGGGTGGCTGGACACCTGTTAGCAGTTTGGGGAAAACCCCGATTTGCATATATATGAGATGGGGAAATGATTTCGGGTTTGGAACCCGAAAAGATGCAGCGGCAACTCAGGGGGATTCATCAAAACTTCCTTGCAGTGAGGCGCGTAGCCAGCGTGTGTTGATGCGGTGCCGAATAAAAATATGCCTTTGTCATCGTTCGTGCTTTTGCCTTTGTCGTGTAGTCCATGCTTCCCCCTTTTTTTAAAATTTATTTGAATGTGTTTGTGTATGTATGTGTGTATGTGTGTAGGGGGCTCGTTTAGTGCTGTGTTATTTTTGGAAGGGGTTTATTTGACTGCGAACGTTGCCACAAACATGCATGCAAAAAAAGGAAAGGATATTTTCGGCTGGTGTGTTATATTTCCGTTGCATGTGTGTTTTGTGCCGTTAAACCTTTTGGAAAATAGCCGTGTTTGATCTACTATTTCAATTATCACTTTTCCCTTACTCTCTCTATGTAGAGAGAGAGAGAGAGAGAGAGACCTGTCGATTCAGTCGTCAGCTTCCAGCCACTCCTGGAGTCGTATCATCTCGCATGTCATTCTGTCATTAATATCCTCTTCAACTCCGCGGCATATTACCTCTCCTCTCTTATCTCCCTTTCTGCTCTCCCTCCTTTTTTTCCCCTTTTTTTCCTTTATTCCCCATCTCTTCTGCCCTATCATATTACGCTGTTTCCCCCTACGTGTAATAAGGACTCGCTGTATGCATCTCGATCCTTATTTGCTCCGGTGAACCTTTCGAAGCATACGCTGGTCTCATTTACTCATAACACTAACGCTCTCTCTCTCTCTCTCTCTCTCTCTCTCTCTCCCAACCCTACCCCTCTTCCCTTAACCCCCACCCACCCACCCACTCCCAAACCAACCCATGCCTCTTCTATATTCTTTTATAGCCATTTTTTTTTTCTCTTATTTCTGTCACTTTCTTCCTCCACCACTACTTCCCTAATTTGCCTTTCACTCAAAGGGCAACAAATTATGCATATAAAAAATTGTCAAAAGAGACTTATCATCATCATCATCTTCATCATAATCGTTCATCATCATCATCTTCATCGCCATGGCAGGAGCAGGAAGATCAATAACTTCGTTATTGCCGTCATTCATAATGCTAATTCCAAATGACACATTAATTTTGCCATTTGTCATTAGGTTTTCCCCCTTCGTCTCTCTCTCTCTCTCTCTCTCTCTCTCTCTCTCTCTCTCTCTCTCTCTCTCTCTCTCTCGTTTTACTTGTAATTTTGATATCTCGTTTTACTTGTAATTTTTATATTTACTTGTAATTTTGATATCTTCTCTCTGTATTTTACTAATAGATCTCTCTCTCTCTCTCTCTCTCTCTCTCTCGTTTTACTTGTAATTTTGATATCTGCTCTCTGTATTTTACTAACAGATCTCTCTCTCTCTCTCTCTCTCTCTCTCTCTCTCTCTCTCTCTCTCTCTCTCTCTCTCTCTCTCTCTCTCTCTCTCTTCATTTTAATATTTATATTTCCTGTCTCTTTCTTTGTATCTTTCTTGTGTCATCCCTCTTCCCCTTTTATTATGGACGCTGTCGTCTGTTTGTGCTTTTCCCTTTAATTTTACTAGTTGTTCTCTCTCTCTCTCTCTCTCTCTCTCTCTCTCTCTCTCTCTCTCTCTCTCTCTCTCTCTCTCTCTGTTTCCCTTTAATTTTGGCATCTCTTTTTCTCCCTCCTAGTATGCATGTGTATGTATATGTATGCATGAATGAATGCATTTTAGTGTACATCTATAGTTTTCGGTATTCACTGGTCCGGACGTTTTCAAAGAGTATCTCGTTGCTTTTTTATAGTTCCTTTCCTCCTCCTCCTCCTCCTCCTCCTCCTCCTCCTCCTCCTCCTCCTCCTCCTCCTCCTCCTCCTCCTCCTCCTCCTCCTCCTCCTCCCTTTGCCGGTCGCATCGAATTCTCTTAGTGGGGAAAGTAGATTACAGGAGGAAAAAAAAAAAGACATGGAAGATACTAAAAATTTTATTGGATCTTTTTCTTTATACTTATTAAAGACCTGCCATAAGTTTATGTATATGTATATATATATATATATATATATATATATATATATATATATATATATATATATATATTACCAGTACCCTGAGGAGATATGAAAAGAACAAAAGAAAGAAACGACTGGCATTTCTCGTAAACAAGACGAGTTTAGAATTAGCAATACATATGTGTGTATATGTATTCACACATACAAACACACACATACATATACAGTATGTATATATATATATATATATATATATATATATATATATATATATATATATATATATATATATATATAATATATATATATATATATATATATATATATATATATATATATATATATATATATATATATATATATATATATATATATATATATATATATATATATATATATATATAGATTATTTGAGATTAAAGCTGACATATTTATGACCTGTTCTTTATCTCTTGTTGATGTTATCAATCTCACATTATGAAATGTTACTCATCTTTTTAGATACATTTAGTCAGGGATTCTTGTCCTTTTCAACCCCGTTCAGCACAATTCAAAGAATCACTCAATTGAAAATAACCCTGAATTTTTTCTTTTTTTCTTTTACTCTTCGTCTTTCCAGTATTATTCAAAGAATCACTTAATTGAAGATAGACTAAATTTTTTTTTTCCTTTTCGTCTTTCCAGTATTATTCAAAAAATTACCCAATTGAAGATAGACTAAAATTTTTTTTTCTTTCTTTTCGTCTTTCCAGTACTATTCAAAGAATTACTTAATTGAAGATAGACTAAATGTTGGGGTTTTTGTTAACTTTTCGTCTTTCCAGTATTATTCAAAGAATCACTTTAATTGAAGATAGACTAAAATTTTTTTTTTTTTCTTTCTTTTCGTCTTTCCAGTATTACTCAAAGAATTACTTAATTGAAGACAGACTAAATTTTAGTATTTCCTATTCATTTTCGTCTTTCCAGTATTATTCAGAGAATTACTTAATTGAAGATAGACTAAAATTTTTTTTCTTTCTTTTCGTCTTTCCAGTATTATTCAAAGAATCACTTTAATTGAAGATAGACTAAAATTTTTGTTTTTTTCTTTCTTTTCGTCTTTCCAGTATTATTCAAAGAATCACTTTAATTGCAGATAGACTAAAATTTATGTGTTTTAGTTTCCTTTTCGTCTTTCCAGTATTATTCAAAGAATCACTTTAATTGAAGATAGACTAAAATTTATGTGTTTTAGTTTCCTTTTCGTCTTTCCAGTATTATTCAAAGAATCACTTTAATTGAAGATAGACTAAAATTTATGTGTTTTAGTTTCCTTTTCGTCTTTCCAGTATTATTCAAAGAATTACGTTAATTGAAGATAGACTAAAATTTATGTTTTAGTTTCCTTTTCAGACATATTAAGAAAAAAGCCTAATTTTTTCTTTTTCCCTTTTCCTTTTCCAGCCTCGCAGGTGAGTGGGTGGCAGACCACGGAAACCTGCCTGGAGGAGGCGCCCAACGAAGACACCCAGCACCAGAGCATAAGCTCGTCTTCGCCCGCCCTCAACCTCCCACCCCCACGTCAGCCCTCCACGTCAACAGGTAAATCCTTGCCCACCTCCTCCTCCTCCTCCTCCTCCTCTACCTCCTCCCATACCTCCTCCACGGCCCAGGACGCCCTGGACGGGACCCCTTGGGCATCGTTCATCCATTCTTTGTCGAGCATGAGTGTCAACGTAGCGCCCTCCAGAGCCTACGTCAGTGCACGCCTCCTCCGTGGCATGAAAATTATTCCTCACGTTGTTCGAGCACTTCCCCATTACTCCTCGTATCCTCCTCCTCCTCCTCCTCCTCCACCCATTCCTCACCCCCTTCCTCACCATCCTCAGCATCATCCCCCCCCTCCCCCCTTACCTGCTGTGTACCTGGCTGGACGGATAGTCAGCAGCAGTAGCAGCACGAATCCCGCACGATCAGATCAGCACCTGAGTAAAGATGATGGCGATGACGATGATGACGATGAATCTGATGATGTTAATTCTGACGCTGTTGTTGGCACTGCTGCTGTTACTACTGCCGCACCTGCTGCTGTTACTGCTGATGCTGATGTTGCTGCTGCTGCTGCTGCTGTTTCTGCTGTTCCTCCTGCTGCTGCTGCTGTCCATGGCTCTCAGCAATATTTGTCTTCTCCTCCTCCTCAGAGTGATTTAGATGATGTTGTGCATGCTGCCAATTCCTTATTGTTTCCTCTAGTGGATGTTTCCGAGTATCCCGCAGGTACCCGCCTCGAGGGGCATCACCATCTGCTGCCCTCCCACGATGACGTCACGCGAGTATCTTCAGCATCTTCCAGCAGCCACCGAGTAGTGCCGGAGTCCACGGGCAATAAATTAAGCGCATTAGATACCAGAAGTTCCGGTATTGATCTAGGGGCGGCAGGAGGGGGAGGAGGAGGAGGAAAGGAAGAGGAGGAGGATGGAGAAGTCCTCTCTCCTCCTCCGCCGCCGCCGCCGCCGTTGCTGCAGAAGGAGGAAAACCACATTATATTAAATCAGGGTAATGGCGTCTCCGATGGCACCCAGGAAATACACAGGCCATTGGGCGCACGTAACCCCGCCGGCGTCCACGCGCGCCACAAGAGGTCAGCTTTATCCCCTCCTTCTCTCGGCGGCGAGGATGAGGAGGGCGCTTCATTTCCGTCTCCCTCTACTCTGTCATTATCATCCTCGCCATCATCATTCCATCCTACTTCTGCTACAGTGTCACATCCGTCTGCCGCGCTATCATCCTCCTCCTCCTCCTCCTCCTCTTCTTCTGAGTACGTGCTATCTTCTCTCGACTCCTCTTTCTCCTCCCCCTCCCCTTCCCCTTCCGAACATCTTCGTGATGCGTTTGTCTCAGAATTCTCATCAACAGTCCTCATGAATAAGCAAGTGACATTAGAGGCACCGACAAAGACTTCTCTGGGAGAGGAGGACGCCCCTACTGACGCAGCAGCTACTGATGTAAATTCCTTTCCTCCCCTTACTCCAACGACCCTGCTCACTCACACGCCCGACGATACAGCAACAGAAGCACCGGCAGAAGAAGAAGAGGTGTCACGAGATGCCTTCGCTCCCGCTACCGCGAAAAGTAGCCACCCTTCTTCGGCAGAAGCGCCGCTCGAGTTACTCGCATCCCATCACTCCGAGCGAGGCCATCATCATGAAGAGAGGATGCCTGGGGCTCGGGGAATGGATGAGGCCATTCGCGAGGACGCCGCCTCCTCCTCCTCCTCCTCCTCCTCTTTCCTATTACGTGATCAGGCAGACTCACCTACTTTAGATAAACAAGCGGGGAGCGCCTCTCCCTCCCGCTCCGAGATAGAAGTCATATCGGGAACGCTCGATAATCCATCTCTGGCGAACACTCACACCGCCTCCGCGCCCGCACCATTCAAGCGAGAGGAGAATTCGTCTCAGGAGAACGCCCCGGTCCATGACTATGAATACCAAGTGACTCCAGAGACACTGCCGCCGCCCCCCAGCGCGCCCCTCGTCTCGCCTTCATTCGAGGCAAATCTCGCAACTGAGACCTCGGACGGGGAAACATTACCGGGACACGCCCACCCTACCCAGACCCTCTATCAACCAGATATTATGCCTGAAGAAGACGCAGGAGAAACAGAGCCACTCCCACCTCTGGCTCTGCCCCTGGCAATGCCCCCTCCAGTGACTCCCACTTCGTCGTCCAACGAAGGAGGATTTTTCTGGCCCACGAAATTAATGAATTTCAATTTCTTCGGCGGAGGTGGGGAGAGCCCTTCGGGAACGAAGACCTTGAGCCCTGAAACGCAGACCTTTACGGTATCGAAGGATGTCAACGGGAGGGCCCTGGCAGACGAGCCCGTACCCGTCGGGGGCACCAGCGCCCTGGACGGCACCATTCATCAAACGGCTTTAATCGCACCTGTTGATACACCGGGTCTCCTGTATCCCTCCCCAGCTGTTGCAAGCTCCCTAAAAGCAGTGACAGCGACAGCCGTAGTAGGAGGACCGAAAAATCCTCAGGCAGCCGGAACGGCTATCTTGATGAGCCCCTCCTTAGATGACACTATAAACCGGGAGCATATGGGCGTTCATAATCCAGACGTGATGGCCGCAGGAAAAGATTTTCAAAATGAAGACAGTGTAACGAGGGAACCGCAAGGCACGGCCGGTGCGGGCCATGAAGAAGAAGAAGAAGAACAAGGGGATAATTTGGGAAGGGACGTTGAGGAAGGAGGTATGATAGGAAGCGTAGAAGAAGAAGAAGAGAAGAAGAAGCACTCGGAGACTTCGAAGGGGAATTAAAGGAGGCCTTTCGGACGGAGGGGGAAGAGAAGGGTCATCTGGAGACGGTGGATGGAGAGGCAATAACCAACCAAGAGAAAAAAGTCGATGGAGAAGAATCAACTGCAAAGGGAGAGAGGATAGCCTCCAGCGGCGGCGGTGGCGGTGGTGGTGGGGTTGGGGATGAGGAAGACCCCGAGGGAGAGGAGGGGTTGGTAGGGGGTCACTGGGAAAAGGAAGTCAAAGAAACACAAACAGCAGAAACTTCTGTGAACTCGTATCGAGCTGACCGCCAGAAAGGGGGAGATGGACCCGGAATCTTACATCAAGATTACCCATCTGACCAGAGGGATTACGGGTCGGAGATATTTCCCAGATACGAGGGGCAGGAGGAGGAGGAGGAACACGCCGAAAGAAATGAAGAGGGTAAATCGGAAGACACAGTCAAACATTCCAGTTTCCAGACAAGTTTAGATGACGGCTTTTCGAACGGGACCGAAGGAGGTCATTCCGGTCATTCCATTCCTGTTAGGGAAGA
>NC_089741.1:27201491-27213991 GCF_040412425.1 Macrobrachium rosenbergii
CCTCTTTGGCTCTGTGGTGTTTTATCGCGTCTGCCCAAAAGGTCGCTATTATTATTATTATTATTATTATTATTATTATTATTATTATTATTATTATTATTATTATTATTATTATTATTATTATTTCTCGCCATCTCCCTTTCCTGTAGTTTTCATAGACTACGTAAAAAGATTATTATTGGTGTAACTTTTATTATTATTATTATTATTATTATTATTATTATTATTATTATTATTTCTCGCCATTGTCACCTTCCCATAATTTTCATTGTCTGCATACAGAATTATTATCATTATTGTTTTTTCTTGTATTATTATTATTATTATTATTATTATTATTATTATTATTATTATTATTATTATTATTATTATTTCTAACCATTTCCCTTTCCTGTATTTTGCCTTGCCGTCGTAACAAAAGTATTATTATTATTATTATTATTATTATTATTATTATTATTATTATTATTATTATTATTATTATTATTATTATTATTCCTGGCCATTTGCCAGCCTCTCGCTCTTCAACAGTTTATGTAACATTAAGCACGATAGATTGGTCGCCATTACTGGCCTGCGCCAAGAGACATTTACTCTTTCCAGGGCATTAAAAATGGCCGGACAGCGGCCATTTTGTTTCTCGGAAAATAAACTTGGCAATTACTGCGATTTATTCGTTCCGGGAGGGACACTGAACAAGCGAATGGCACGGAAAAGTATTTTAATATTAGAGGATACGAGGGGCTTAGCATTTATTTCGGTGCCATTGTATGAATGTATCATAAGCAAACTTTGTGGCAAGGACTAGCACAGTTATCGAGTGGATTCTATGGCTCTCTCTCTCTCTCTCTCTCTCTCTCTCTCTCTCTCTCTCTCTCTCTCTCTCTCTCTAACACGCAGACACACACACGCACGTCATGAGGGCATACCTTTCAACAACAACAGATTGCGAACTCTCTCTCTCTCTCTCTCTCTCTCTCTCTCTCTCTCTCTCTCTCTCTCTCTCTCTCTCAAACACACACACACACACACACACATGCACACGTCATGAGGGCGTACCTTTTAACAACCAAGATTTCGAACTCTCTCTCTCTCTCTCTCTCTCTCTCTCTCTCTCTCTCTCTCTCTCTCTCTCTCTCTCTTACACACACACGCACAAACACACGCGCGCGCGCGTCATAAGGGCATACCTTTCAACAACAAAGATTGCGAGCAGTACTGAACTCTCTCTCTCTCTCTCTCTCTCTCTCTCTCTCTCTCTCTCTCTCTCTCTCTCTCTCTCTCGGTCAAGCCTTGAACAACAAAGGCTTCGAAAGTTATTGAAATGCATTTTACATTAACCTCTCTCTCTCTCTCTCTCTCTCTCTCTCTCTCTCTCTCTCTCTCTCTCTCTCTCTCTCTCTCTCTCTTTTTGCGCATATGGCAATTTTTGCATCTCTGATTGTAAAGCAAGTTAGTTTGCTCTACAAAGAAGTGTGAATAATAATAATAATAACAACAATAATAATAATAATAATAATAATAATAATAATAATAATAATAATAATAATAATAATAATGGACGAGGACTCTTAATGGGATATTTTCAACATCATCATACTCTTCCTTTTCTATTTTTGTTTTTGTTTCGCAATGGCGTGTTTTATCGCAATTTTTCTTGTTCCTTTGAAAAGCAACCCGTCACTAACGATCAATTATCCGTCAAAGGAACCTTGTAACCGATATTACTTATCCTTTGTAACGCCCCCGAAGGACTTGTTATTTTATTGTAATGGGTAAATTACTCAGAGGTTGACAGGGTAATGCCGCCCATTCGAAGGCTCAAGCTTTGTAATTTTGAATAATATTGGGAGTAAAGACTTTGATGGACGGTGCAGAGTTAGACAAACTTCCGGATTGATGTGGCTTTTAAATCTAGTACGTTCATTTATTCAGACCAACATGTATTGGCTAGGACGATTATGTTGGGTACGGCGTCATTTTCTTTAAATTTATTTATTGCTTCCTATTGAAGTTAGAATTCGGTAATGGTTTTAGATTTTTCCCTTCTGCGTGAATTTGGGTTGCTCAAGAACGGGCTGACGGGTCTTCATGACCGTTTGAGAAAACATCCTTTTTTCGACATCGCTGAAAAATTAACTTCTTCTTGTCATGGAAACCACCTTTGTTGTTGTTTTTTATCATTAATAATTATTTTATTATATTTAGAATAATATACCGTTTGATGTGCATATATGCGCAGGTCAAACTTGTAGTAATAAATTGAAAAATTAATTGTGGCCCTGTATATCCCAAGAATTTTATTCTCGCTTCTGTTCTCCCATTCTATTCCTCTTCTTTTTTTTGTCAGTTATTATAACAAGGTTGCCAGTTCCATCGGCCTTCACGTCATGAGTGAAAACGACTCTTTTGCGATTTTGTTTCATTTTGAAATTTGGATTCTGTCAGCTAACATTTTTGATACAGAAAAATACTGTATCACCCGGGCGTTTATTTTTATTATTTTCACATCTTATTTTAAATTTTGAATTTTCATTGTACATATTTACTAAAAATTAATACTAGCACCTTCAATTAAAAGAAGCCAAATAACCGCAAATTGGAAACATAAGCAGATTACAACTTTGAATAAATATAAAAAGCAATTCATTAATGCCAGCAAAAAATCATTGTTTAAAAAAGTGAAAAAAGACGAGAGGAGTAGGAGGAGGAGGAGGAGAATAACGCAGAAGTGTAGAGACTTCTGAATAAATGAAGGACCTCACGCAAAGACAAGGAAGAACCCTAATGCGCTGATGAATGCGTAATGAAGAAGCCCCGAGACCACAGTAATGAAACTTTCATTCCATGACCGTAGAGTTTAAATTCTTCAGCTTATGAAAACGCCGGATAACGTTCGCGCGGCAATGCGTTATGCATGCCCTCCTGAAATTTGGACGAGGGTTAAACATAACAAATGAGCTCCCATACGGTCGTTACGGCTCAGAGTCGTTTGAGTTTCGGCGGAATCAGCTTTTAACGAAAAGGCGTTTCGGTTTTGAGAAACTAAGGGGCTTGTTCCACGGTGTTTGTTTTCTCCGATTCGCAATTATGCATGAAATGAAATGTCCCGAGTTGGATTGCGCTGGAGGGAGATGGACATCCCTCGCGATTTAGGTATTTAGAAGGGAGAGGGTGAGGGGAGGGGGCAGGGTTGCCGTGTTAGTTTTGATGCAAAGACCTGAGTTTATGAAAACGGTTTTGATGGTGGTGCCGAGTTGGGAGTGGTCAGGTAGTTCAGCTAGATATAAAAGGGACATTATTATATATATATATATATATATATATATATATATATATATATATATATATATATATATATATATATATATATTATGTGTACATGTAAATCTATACACACATGTATGTATATATATATATATATATATATATATATATATATATATATATATATATATATATATATATATATATATATATATATATATATATATATATATATATATATATATATATGAGATTAAGTGATTAAAAGTATAATATTGAGGTATTTTTAAAATCTGGACATTTTCACAACAGTATGTGAGACTGTTTAATGGTATACATGTAGTATTTTGTGAAGTAATAAGAATATATACATACATATATATATATATATGTATATATATATATATATATATATATATATATATATATATATACACACACACACAACGCTCTCAAAACACATTGCAATCACTCTCAAGGGTCTTATCAATTTACAACACATTTAGCTCCGGACATCAAATATGACATTTGCCTTAACTATAGAGGAAAAAACTTTCATATACTTCTCGAGTCTGACCTTTTCAAGCAACCTTTGGGGAGCAGTATATCATTCGCTAGAAACTCCAAAAAGAAAACTTTGCCAGAATAACTTTATTCCGGAAGTTAACACTCATGAAGCCACCTTAACAAGAGCGAGCTCGAATGCAGGCAACTTCTTTTTGTCAAGTGGGGAGTAACTAAAGGGACCATCCACTTAGGAGAAGTTGGTACAAAAGTATTAGAATTGGTATAAAATACAAATGGGGGTTTAATACTTTTGTGAAGTATAAATGAAAATGAAGAATGTATAAAATAAAGAATGCAAGTTTTTGTCAAGTGGGGAGTAATTATTGGGAGGATCCACTTAGGAAAAGTTGATACAAATCTATTAAAGTTTGTAGAAAATATAAATGAGGTTTAATACTTTTATGAAGTGGAAGTGAAAATATAGAATACAGTATATAAAATAAAGAGTGCAACTTTTTATCAAGTGGGGAGTAACTAAAGGGAGCATCCACTTATGAAAAGTTGGTACAAAGGTTTTAGAATTGGTAGAAAATATAAATGGGGGTTTAATACTTTTGTTGAAGTATAAATGAAAATAATGTGTAAAATAAAGAATGCAACTTTTTATCAAGTGGAGAGTAACTAAAGGGAGGATCCACTTAGGAAAAGTTGATACAAAAGTATTAGAGTTGGTAGGAAATATAGATGGGGTTGAGGGCTTTTATTGAGTGGAAATGAAAATAGAGAGTATATAAAATAAAGAATGCAATTTTTTGTCAAGTGGGGAGAAGTAAAGGGAGGATCCACTTAGGAACAGTTGGTACAAAAGTATTAAAGTTGGTAGAAAATGTAAATGGGGTTGAATGCTTTTACTGAGTGGAAATGAAAATAGAGTATGTATAAAGTTAAGAATGTATATTTAATGAAAGCTTGCGCAAATTATAAAATATTTATATTACTTTGCAGAGAGAGTAAGAAGAATAGAGAATTATTCTTGGGGAAGCTTGCGCAAATTATGAAATGGTTTTAATACTTTTGTAAAGAGAAAGTAAGGATCGAGAATGTGTACTTGGGAAAGTTGAATTATTTATGAAAGGGTTTTAATGCATTTGGAAAGAGAAAGTAAGGATAGAGAACTAGAAAGCTTACGCAAGCTATAAAATGGTTATAGTACCTTTGTACAGGGAAAGTAAGGGAAAGTTTAATTAAATATGAAGGCGTTATACTTTTGTAAAGAGAAAGTAAGGGTAGAGAAAGTACACTTGAAAAAGGGAAATTAAATATGAACGCGTTTTAATGCTTTCATAAAGTGAAAGAAAGGAGGGTAAATGAACGCTTGGAAAAGTTGGCCCAATGTTTAGAAAGCTTAAATACTTTCACAAAAGAAAGTAAAGTAAAACAAAAAGTAAAAGTAAGGATAGAGCACATACATTTAGCGGAAGGAAAGCAAACATAATGTCAGTTAGGGGGTCATGTTCTCATACAATATTTTATAAGCACAAAGTTTTTTTTTTTTTCTAAAAATGAGGTTATACATATTCTTTATAAAGTTATTTAATTGTTAGCAGGAAATTTCAAGGGATAGATGTCTGTCGTAGCTAAGTAGTGTATTGGTAACATATATACTATTTCAAAACAAGTGCATACTTCCCCACACCCACCTAACTACATACACACACACATACATACACACATCACACACACACACACACACACACACACATATATATATATATATATATATATATATATATATATATATATATATATATATATATATATATATATATATATATATATATATATACACTATAATGTTCTTAACCTTACTTTCATTTGAAATTACCTCAAAAGAAAAGAAAAGCAATTTCGCAACACTAGAAACTCAATTTTGATTTATAGACACCTTCTTATCAGCTATCCCTATTCAATGCTGCAATGGATATTTTCATTACGGGATTGGTAATATTATTAGTTCTCAAAATATTAGTTCCTCATTACACACCGGAACACCATTGCATGGGGGTAATATAGAACACACTCTACACAACTACATCATATCTTTACATCATACCGGTCCATAAATTCCTTGTAGTGAAACAGGCGTTAGGAAGATAATGTATTAATGTACACCTGTTTAACATCAAATAATCAGTCCGAGAGTGCATCAGCTTGCTTCTGTGAAGTCTTAATTTCATGTGAGTGATTAACATATTAGTCCCGCAGCTTTTATTTTCGCCGGAAGTGATTTAACCCGAGAACTGTCACTGCCTTGCAAAAATGTCCCGCAACAGATTCTCACACAACTGTGTCGAAAGAACTTGACAAAGTAAGTGAACCCACAACTAACGACCCTGCTGCCAGAGGTGCGTGCGTGTGCGCGTGTGTGTGTGTGTGTGTGTGTGTGTGTGTGTGTGTGTGGCCTTTAGAATATCGCTTGTTGCGTTTCCTTGTGAATTAATACAGTTGTCTGTTTAACATCAGATTGTAGACACCAACCAACGAGGGAACCATCCGGCCCCAGTGTAAGGAACCCTTAGATCAAGCTTCGTAGCTTCTTCGTCTGATTCTTCTTCTTCCATTTTTGACATCCTCCCTGACCTATTGCATGCGTCTTTTAGAATAGGTGCCTCGTCCGCCGTCGAGTTTAGTCACCCGGAGACGCCGGAAGCAAACGGTCCGTTCGCCATGGGCGGCCTCATTCATAATTGGAACGGGAATCTCGTGCCAGCTGCGTATTTCCAGGAATACCTGGACTTGTATAAATGTTCCAAGAACCGCTTGCTTCGGCGGGTGCGATTATGCTCGACCACGACAAAGGTCAATTCCCTTTGGAATTATAATACTTCGCCGATGTTTTGCATTTGCTCGTTTCACTGCTTGGTGATGCTTTTCACTCCGCTTGCATGATATTCTCGGTCTTTTTTGTTGTCTTCTGTGTTCCATAATCCGTGCACATGTTTGCTACTCTGTCTCTTTTTGCCATTAACGAGTTCTTTAATGTATACGTGTGTTGACTCTGGTGGTTGCTGTTGTTGTTTGCTTGCGTGTGTAATGTAATTATTGTAGTTGTGATGTAATGCACTGTTGTGGTTAGATTTTACTATATATATTCAGATGAAGCGAAAACTCATTTTGTTTTAATATTATGAGTCACGTAAGAAGATTATAATCCTCAGATTAAGAGAGAGAGAGAGAGAGAGAGAGAGAGAGAGAGAGACTGAAACTCCAAGCCTATGATTAATTCCTGTGTTTGCTGGTCAGAGTTTAACGACTGACAGGTAAAAGTTCTTGTCGGTAAACATTCAAAAGTAAAACAGTAAAATGAAGCCCAAATATCAGGTTCCATATTTATGGTCAGCGTGTAAAAAAACCATACTTTATTTTCACTGAAGGACGAACTAATATAATTTGAGCTCTCGTGTACAGTGAATGTATGCTCTGAAGTACTTTAGTAAAGGAGCGTGTAAACATTTGCTGAAATCCTCTCTGCGTGCATTTATAGCACAGCACACAGTGTGCGAGACGGGTGTGCCTCTTGTATGTACTGTATGCTTGCGTGAGTGCGTGTCATCATTAACGATTAATATATATATATATATATATATATATATATATATATATATATATATATATATATATATATACATATATATATATCTCATTTCAAGAAGAGTGACTTAACTCCAAAACTGCTATTTTTCAGGAGAAGCAATTTAAAGTTTAAAACACTCTGTAGTTAGTATTACAGATACGAATAAGACGTTTTTACCACAATGTGGAACAAAGAACGGACTATCTGCTGGTATCAATAACTCAAAAAAAAACATTTTTTGAGCTGTCACTTCTGGAAAATGACCCATATATATGTGTGTGTGTTTTTTTAATGATATTCTGGGTATTTGTTTATGTGTGTTTGCGGGAAGGAAAGATTTTCTTTAACCTTTTTCCGTACATAGGTCACATTATAACTCTTGATACAAAGGAAGTGGAAAATTTTTATCTGTGTGGGTGTTTGCCTGGTTTCCAAAGGGTGTGTGGTACTAATAGAATATTTGTAATAATCATTTTACTCTCTCTCTCTCTCTTGCGGTGTCACTGCTGAATGGTTTGTCTCAAATGGAATATATTTATTCATCTTTGCGAAATGTCATGATGATTCACGATTCTGATATATATTTTGACGTAAGAATTTCACTTTCATACTCAAACTAAGTCAAATTGTAAAGAGAATTTTAACATCTATCTATTATAATTCGAAATGGCTCACTTAAATTTCACTACAAAACTTAGAAAAAAGAAAAAAAGACACGTAAGATTAATTTGCCTAATTCAAATCAGGAATCATCTGAACCTGGTTCTTGGAATGCATCCTTCAATCCTTTGCGTCTCCTGCAGGAAGCATCTCGGTGAGACGGCCTCATCAAGTGACTCCTCCAGATGGCTCCTCCTTCTCGGCCCTTCAGATTGGAGAAGAGGCCAGCTTTAAACTGGCACCTTACGGCTATTGGAACCTCCATCTCACCCTCAAAGATGCCACAGACATCCGAATCGTCCTCACCATCCCCAGGTAAGAAGAAGAATAATAAGAAGGTCTCTCCCCCGTAGGGGCGTAGTGCCGTCAGTGCATCTCATGCGGTGCACTGCAGGCATTCCTTAAGGTTCTTTGCAGCGTGCCCCCGGGCCCCTAGTTGCAATCCCTTTTTGCATATTCTCTTTGTTCCATCTTACTTCCCACCCTCTCCTAATAACTGATTCATAGTGCAACTGCGAGGTTTTCCTCCTGTTACACCTTTCATTCCTTTTACTGTCAATTTCCGTTTCAGCGCTGAATGACCTCATAGGGCACAGTGCTTGGCCTCTGGCCAAAATTCTGTGTTCAGTTCAAGACGGTCTCTCAGGGGTAAAAGGGAATGGCGAGTTTTGGCGCGAAAGGCTTCCGGCCGATTTTTGGCGCGAAAGAATCGCGCCCGGTTTTGGCGCCAATGTGTTTCAACTGGCTTTGCCCTTATGGTGTTTTAGAAGGTTATTATTAAGCTTGTTTTGATGCGGAAGTTGTTTTAGAAAGGCTTGTAGCGGTAGGATATTTTAGGGAGTTTTGGCGAGTTTTCTTAACCCCTTTATTATAAATGTTGTCTTAAAGCATTATGTTGCAAATATTGTAACATTTCCTTCACGGAGCAATTAAAATATTTTGCGTATATTTATTCCTTAACCCTTTAATTATGCTACGTGTGTTATGTCCTTTAGTGCGATTTGAAGTCCAAACAAGAGTTTCAAGTGTCACTTACCGGGTGATTATTCCTTAATTATTGCTGGAGATGGGCGTGATTTTACCGAGCCTTGAGAAATGGATGTAAATAAAAGGTAAATTATCATGTGTATAATTGTTCTCGGCCACGGTGCCCTGGGGAATATTTGTTTTTCACGTTGACTCTCAAGTGTGATTTTTTGGGGGATAATTCTCTCTCTCTCTCTCTCTCTCTCTCTCTCTCTCTCTCTCTCTCTCTCTCTCTCTCTCTCTCCCCCTTAATTGTTGGATATGTTAATCACTATATTCAGTGAATTTCTTTCTCTTTCTTCGTCTCTCATCGGTTAATGATGCGTATCTTCAGATTCTCTCTCTCTCTCTCTCTCTCTCTCTCTCTCTCTCTCTCTCTCTCTCTCTCTCTCTCATCAGTGAATGTTTGAGGTACCTTTATTTTGCTGTGTATCTATAAAAGTATCTCTCTCTCTCTCTCTCTCTCTCTCTCTCTCTCTCTCTCTCTCTGTGTGTGTGTGTGTGTTTTGTCATCAGTGAATGTTTGAGGTACATTTATTTTGCAGTGTACCTATAAAAGTATCTCTCTCTCTCTCTCTCTCTCTCTCTCTCTCTCTCTCTCTCTCTCTCTCTCTCTGGAACAATTATAATTTCATTGTTGAACTGTGTTCCCCGCTACTGGCAATTATTTTTCCCTCGCTGAAATAGAGCTCGAATTACTTTGAATTCCTTTTGCCGGGTCACTTTTCAATTGTTAGTTGCGTAAGCGAACTCATCCTATTTTGTGACGGTTTTGTTAGATGAATGTTCGTCTGTTTTGTGTTAGTTTGTGTGTCTGTGTCTGTGTCTGTCTGTGCGTATAGAAAGCAGCATATGACGTTTGGAGGGAGATTGTCCAGGGCAGCGCATCGAACAAAAATAAAAGCATAACAAAATAATAGAATCAATGGGCCTCTCTTTTTTTTATGTCCCTCGTCATAACAAGTTTATTCATTGCGAGTGTATGAACTCTCCCCCCACCTCCAAACCCGCCCGCCCCACCTCCAAACCCCCCACCCCCACCTCCAACCCCCTTTGTCTTTGTTGTCATTTATTTATTTTATTTATTTTTCCGAGGGACACAATTAATATCTCTGAAAAGCTGGCTGCTAGAGGCAGTCGAAATATTAATTGCTTCCTTTATCCCATAGCTTACGCCATTATTTGCCCCCGCGACGTATGGGACTTACAAGGGCATTCCCGCCGGCGTTAGATCGTGTTGATGTAAAAGCTTCTATTTCTTTTTTTTTCTTTTCTTTTTTTGTCAGTTATTCGTGCGCTCCGAGGATGCAGTTATATATAACGCTGAAGTGAGGTATCTCGTTTTTGACATGCTTGTAATTCCCCTTGTGTTTTGACTTAATGCTACAGGGAGAGGTCTTTAAAATCCCTGGGTTTGTCACTTGTCATGGGTTCTGTCATACAGTCTGTCATTTTGTAATGGGTGGGAGGAGGAAATATTTTTCTGCTGAGACGATGGTTTATTTCGGTAATTAAAATTATTTTTAGTTTTGCGTCAAGTGTCTTGTGACATTTTTTTTTATATATTCGGTTTGTACTTCATGCATTTTTATGTATGGTTGGGTATGTTTAGATTATTCTCTCTCTCTCTCTCTCTCTCTCTCTCTCTCTCTCTCTCTCTCTCTCTCTCTCTCTCTGTATATATATACTCGTATATATATGTATGAGTGTGTGTACGACAGTTCTTTTGGACATTCGTGCGTATAGCTAGCTGTGTATTTTCGAAACCTCTCTCTCTCTCTCTCTCTCTCTCTCTCTCTCTCTCTCTCTCTCTCTCTCTCTCTCTCTCTCCACACCCTTCCCTGATGTTCCCCTCTTTCATTTTGCCCTCACTATGTTTTCCCGTTTCCCCTTTTCTCTCGTCGTCGTGCTATGGATACAATTCCCCTCTTCCAGTTCGAAAGTATTTGTCGGCGATACCCCGACGATTCTTCACTTGCCGAGATATCCGGATGATATCCATTTAAATGATGAGGACGATGATGATGATGATGAAGAAGATATCCCAGAATCGGTAGGTGATAACTGCAGGGACTTGATGATAACGATATCCCAGAGTCGGTAGGTGATGAATGTAGGGATTTGATGATGATGATAATGATATCCCCGGATCGGTTGGTGATGATTGGAGGGATTTGATGATGATGATGATGATGACGGTATCCCAGAATCGGTAGGTGATGACTGGAGGGATTTAATGATGATGATGATAATGATATCCCAGAATCGATAGGTGATAACTGCAGGGATTTGATGATAATGATATCCCAGAGTCGGTAGGTGATGACTGGAGTGACTTGATGATGATGATAATGATGATAATGATATCCCAGGATCAGTAGGTGATGACTGGAGTGACTTAATGATGATGATGATGATGATGATAATGATATCCTAGAATCAATAGGTGATAACTGGAGTGACTTGATGATGATGATGGTATCATCCCAGAATCGATAGGTGATGGAAGGATGGATTTGATGATGATGATGATGATGATGATAATGATATCCCAGAATCGGTAGGTAACGACTGGAATGACTTGTTCTAATAATTGTTAAGGTATTAAGCGTGACCTAATATTGGATGATGGGAAAATTTATAGTTATATATATATATATTTTTAAGGACTTCAAAGTAGGACTACAAGTCCGGAAATAATGTCTTTTATATTGTTAGGAAGGCCCGTAAAGGGGTAGTGCCGTGAGTGCACCTCATGCGGCGCACTGTAGGCATTACTTAAGGATCTTTGCAGCGTCCCCTCGGCCCCTATCTGCAACCCCTCTCATTCCTTTTACTGTACCTCCTTTCATATTCTCTTTCTTCCATCTTCCTTTCCACCCTCTCCTAACAATTGACTCACAGTGCAACTGCGAGGTCTTCCTCCTGTTACACACTTCAGACCATTTTAGCTCTCTCAGTTTCAGCTTCAGCGCTGAATGACCTCGTAGGTCCCAGCGCTTGGCCTCCAGCCTGAATTCACATCTTTGTCTTCGGCGCATTTTTGACTTGTTTTATATTTCATCCAAATTGTCCTCCTGAAAGTGATTAACGATTGGCCGCGCCTCCAGGTGTCTCCTGTTTATCGGTGACAGGTGCGAGCAATGACATTCGAGGGAGTAGGTGGCGTCACTTGTCGGTTCCCGGGTTGACATTCGTTTTGGGTTTGAGAGAAGTTTTGGTCCCATGTTTGGAATTTAATCATTTGATCGAGTTCACTTGTTATCCTTTTACAAGTTTTTTTTTTTTTTTTGACGTGGGCACGGTTTTATTATATATATATGTGTACATATATATATATATATATATATATATATATATATATATATATATATATATATATATATATATATATATATGTGTATAT
>NC_089741.1:27216491-27228991 GCF_040412425.1 Macrobrachium rosenbergii
AGTTTTCTGTAAAGGAAAACTGTTGTGCCGGCTTTGTCTGTCCGTCCGCACTTTTTCTGTCCGTCCTCAGATCTTGAAAACCAATGAGGCTAGATGGCTGCAAATTGATATGTTGACCATCCACCCTCCAGTCATCAAACATACCAAATTGCAGCCCTCTAGCCTCAGCCATTTTTATTTTATTTAAGGTTAAAGTTAGCCATAATCGTGCTTCTGGCAACGATATATGATAGGCCACCAACTAACCGTGGCTAAAGTTTCATGGGCGCGCGCGGCTCATACAGCATTATACCGAGACCACCGAAAGATGGATCTATTTTCGGTGGCCTTGATTATACGCTGTACAGAAAACTCGATTGCCCAGAAGAAACTTCGGCGCATTTTTTACTTGTTATTTATTCATGTTTCGTCGTTCCCGAGAAGCGTATCATCGTATTTAATTGCTGTCCTTCGCACTCGGTAATTTGTCCATCGATTGGAGCTGTCTGTTCCTTATGTCGTCCATTGATTAATGTGTCTATTATTAATAAGTACTACCTTGCCATGTCACGGGGAGGATTTTAATAATTGATCCTGTAATAGAAGCGGTGTGCGCTCTCTCTCTCTCTCTCTCTCTCTCTCTCTCTCTCTCTCTCTCTCTCTCTCTCTCTCTAAACATTTTCAGTTCTTATTTTATCATATTTTTTGCGTCACTATAGTTAGGCTATATAACGATTTCCTCCCATAGGGGGTTAGCACCTTCAGTGCACCTCATTTTTTGCGCTGTAGACATTACTTAAGGTTCTAAGGTCCTTGCTAGTTGCAACCCCTTCCATTCCTTTTTACTGTACCTCCTTTCATATTCTCTTTCTTGTGTCTTTCTTCCCACCTTATCCTATCAGCTGTTTCTTAGTGCAACTGCGAGGTTATCCTCCTGTTTCACTTTCAAACCTTTCTACCTTCAATTTCCCCTTCAGCACTGAATGACCTCAAAGGTCCCAGCGCTCGGCCTTTGGCCTAAATTCTGTCTTTCATTCCATAACGATTTCCATGTTTTTTTTTATCAATATTTTTAAAACTTTTCACCAAAAGCCTTGAAATCTAAAGGGAAGCGAATGGAGAAAGTATAGAAAGTTACAGGGTAAGTGTCGTTATTATAATACAGACAGGAAGTAGTCTCTGTATCAATTGCAGACATGTCTGCTTTTGCCAGAGAAGAGATGTAAAAATACTTTTGCCACAGAAGAGACGTATTTTACAATGCTTCTCTCATTCATTATCATGTACTACATCTTTTCCAAGGTTCACAAACAGACGAAAGCCTCGAGAAATAACAGAGGATTTCCCAAGTGTCGCAGAAAGATGAAAAGGAGAAATAAAAGAGAATTTCCCAAGTGTCACAGAAAGACGAAAAGGAGAAATAAAAGAGAATTTCCCAATTGTTACAGAAGACGAAAAGGAGAAATAAAAGAGAATTTCCCAATTGTCACAGGAAGACGAAAAGGAGAAATAAAAGAGAATTTCCCAATTGTTACAGAAGACGAAAAAGAGAAATAAAAGAGAATTTCCCAATTGTCACAGGAAGACGAAAAGGAGAAATAAAAGAGAATTTCCCAATTGTTACAGAAGACGAAAAGGAGAAATAGAAGAGAATTTCCCAATTGTCACAGGAAGACGAAAAGGAGAAATAAAAGAGAATTTCCCAATTGTTACAGAAGACGAAAAGGAGAAATAAAAGAGAATTTCCCAATTGTCACAGGAAAACGAAAAGGAGAAATAAAAGAGAATTTCCCAATTGTTACAGAAGACGAAAAGGAGAGATAACAGAGAATTTCCCAATTGTTACAGAAGACGAAAAGGAGAAATAAAAGAGAATTTCCCAGTTGTCACAGGAAGACGAAAAGGAGAAATAAAAGAGAATTTCCCAATTGTTACAGAAGACGAAAAGGAGAAATAAAAGAGAATTTCCCAATTGTTACAGAAGACGAAAAGGAGAAATAAAAGAGAATTTCCCAATTGTCACAGGAAGACGAAAAGGAGAAATAAAAGAGAATTTCCCAATTGTTACAGAAGACGAAAAGGAGAAATAAAAGAGAATTTCCCAATTGTTACAGAAGACGAAAAGGAGAAATAAAAGAGAATTTCCCAATTGTTACAGAAGACGAAAAGGAGAAATAAAGAGAATTTCCACAAAGACGAAAAGGAGAAATAAAAGAAATTTTCCAATTGTTACAGAAGACGAAAAGGAGAAATAAAAGAGAATTTCCCAATTGTTACAGAAGACGAAAAGGAGAAATAGGAGAGAATTTCCTAAGTGTCACAGAAAGACGAAAAGGAGAAATAAAAGAGAATTTTCCAATTGTTACAGAAGACGAAAAGGAGAAATAAAAGAGAATTTCCCAATTGTTACAGAAGACGAAAAGGAGAAATAGAAGAGAATTTCCTAAGTGTCACAGAAAGACGAAAAGGAGAAATAAAAGAAAATTTCCCAATTGTTACAGAAGACGAAAAGGAGAAATAAAAGAGAATTTCCCAATTGTTACAGAAGACGAAAAGGAGAAATAAAAGAGAATTTCCCAATTGTTACAGAAGACGAAAAGGAGAAATAGAAGAGAATTTCCTAAGTGTCACAGAAAGACGAAAAGGAGAAATAAAAGAAAATTTCCCAATTGTTACAGAAGACGAAAAGGAGAAATAAAAGAGAATTTCCCAATTGTCACAGAAAGACGAAAAGGAGAAATAAAAGAGAATTTCCCAATTGTTACAGAAGACAAAAAGGAGAAATAATAGAGAATTTCCCAATTGTTACAGAAGACGAAAAGGAGAAATAGAAGAGAATTTCCTAAGTGTCACAGAAAGACGAAAAGGAGAAATAAAAGAGAATTTCCCAAGTGTCACAGAAAGACGAAAAGGAGAAATAAAAGAGAATTTCCCAAGTGTCACAGAAAGACGAAAAGGAGAAATAAAAGAGAATTTCCCAATTGTCACAGAAAGACGAAAAGGAGAAATAAAAGAGAATTTCCCAATTGTCACAGAAGACGAAAAGGAGAAATAAAAGAGAATTTCCCAAGTGTCATAAGGACGAGAAATAAAAGAGAATTTCCCAATTGTTACAGAAGGACGAAAAGGAGAAATAAAAGAGAATTTCCCAAGTGTCACAGAAAGACGAAAAGGAGAAATAAAAGAGAATTTCCCAAGTGTCACAGAAAGACGAAAAGGAGAAATAAAAGAGAATTTCCCAAGTATCACAGAAAGACGAAAAGGAGAAATAAAAGAGAATTTCCCAAGTATCACAGAAAGACGAAAAGGAGAAATAAAAGAGAATTTCCCAAGTGTCACAGAAAGACGAAAAGGAGAAATAAAAGAGAATTTCCCAAGTGTCACAGAAAGACGAAAAGGAGAAATAAAAGAGAATTTCCCAATTGTCACAGAAGGACGAAAAAGAGAAATAAAAGAGAAAGGTTTAGATAATGACCGGACGTTGCAAAAATTCATACGCCGTTATCTGACTATTATTATTTTTTTATCATCTCATATCGACCGGGAATAGTAGACCTTTACTTAGCATAGTCGCGGCCTTTTCAATTACGTGAGGGGTTGAACTGACTTGTGAGGCAATTAGCGAAGGAAAAATTAATCATTTTTTAATTCTCTCTCTCTCTCTCTCTCTCTCTCTCTCTCTCTCTCTCTCTCTCTCTCTCTCTGGGGATTCGTGTCTTGGTGTAATTATATCCGGGTCGTGTCAGCTCAGGGCTGTTACCTATGATTTAAGGCGATGTTATCTTCTGCATCGTTAATTCTTTTTTTTTTTTCTAAATGAATAAAGAAATACTTCCCGCTAGTCCGAAGTGAAGGTTGGTTGATTAGGTTGTCATATAATTTATATGGCTGAATTAACTGAATACATATATATATATATATATATATATATATATATATATATATATGTGTGTGTGTGTGTGTGTGTGTGTACAGTATATATACATATATATATATATATATATATATATGATGTGTCTACCTTTGTATATTTGTCTATTTGTTGGCCGAGTTGGTTGAGCTTCAGACCGTCATTCGATGGGCCGGGTTCGATTCCCGCCGCCGGCTGATGAAGAGTTAGAGGAATTTATTTCTGGTGATAACATTTCTCGCTATAATATTCCATAATAAGCTGTGTTGCTATAACCAATATTCTTAGCCACGTAAAATAAGTCTAATCCTTCGTGCCAGCCCTAGGAGAGCTGTTAATCAGCTCAGTGGTCTGTAAAACTATTTGTCTTTGTAATAAAAAAATTGATAATCAAAATCGTTATTAGCTCTAATTGTATATGAGAAATATAACAAGGTGAATGTTATTATTTGATAAAATACGCCGGTATATGATAATCGGCATTTTATATATATATATATATATATATATATATATATATATATATATATATATATATATATATATATATATATATATATATATATATATAATATATATATATATATATATACATAGATATGTATGTCTATGTATACATACATATATATGTATGTATATATATATAAATGTGTCTACCTTTGTATATTTGTCTTAATAATAGTTGATAATCAAAATCGTTATTAATTCTAATTGTATTTGGGAAATATACCAGGTTGATTGTTGTTATTTGATAAAATACGCCGGTATATGATAATTAGCATTATATATATATATATATATATATATATATATATATATATATATATATATATATATATATATATATATATATATATATATATATATGTATATATATAACATATATACACACATTTTACATACACACATACACACGTCTTTCCCCCCAAAGCTAAAAACTAAAGTAAGAATATTTAAACCCAGACCTGTATTGTTCCCGTATCTGCAGTGTTGCCATATTGGAGTGCCGGTGTTTTAACGCACCTTCTTGTTTACAACGTACTTCTTCAGGGATGTAATACGCGCTGTTCTAGATTAAGTTCGCCTAATACCAGCAAAAGGGTTCTTGCTTAGAAAGCAGGCAGTAAGTATGCAGCGGTTTACCTGCCCTTTTGTTCAGGAAATCCGAACGGTAGATTGCAATTAGGAAGTTGAGTGGTAGGTTGCTTGGGCGGGATTAACTGGACTATGAGCCTTAAGGAGGAAGGATCAGAATAGTTAAAAAAAAGGTTTTATTTGAAGATTGTGATATTAATGATATTACCCTTGTGATGTTATTATTATTATTATTATTATTATTATTATTATTATTATTATTATTATTATTATTATACGAAACTTCGTGTGGAGTTTAGTTTAAGTTTTTTTTCGATTTATTATGTAAACAATTACGTCTTTTGTTGTGGTTCTCATTTATTATGTTCAGGAATTGCTTCTTTTATTTTTCTCATTTATTATGTTCAGAAATTACTTCATCACATTTCTCATTTATTATGTTCAGAAAATGCGTCTTTTGTTCATTTTCCATAGTATTATGTTCAGCATTTCGTTTTTGTTATGTTGTTTTAGTATGTTTCAGCATTAGGTTTTTGTTAATGTTTCTCATTTATATGTTCAGAACTAAATCTTTGTTAATTTTCTCATTTATTATATATATATATATATATATATATATATATATATATATATATATATATATATATATATATATATATATACATACACATATAAACCACGAAGGAAAGAAAACAATGGAGTACTGCAAGGCCTTTCGACTTAAAGTCCTTTCCTTCATGGATTTTGTCTTTATTTATATATTTATTTCGTTTCATATTTTCGTGATTCAGTTATACATACATATATATATATATATATATATATATATATATATATATATATATATATACATATATATACATGTATAGATAGATAGATAGATAGATAGATAGATAGACCTGCAGAAGAAAAAGGAGAAAACTGTCTGTCGTTTGCCCTAATTCCCTTCGACATTCGTCGCAAATGTGTTTGCAGTCAGCGTACGATGATTATGAAATTACCCTGATTGACCTGGGGCTTAGCAAGGTATATTCCATTGTGTGTCCGGCGGTTTTTTAGAAGCTCGCCTACAATACGGAATTTGGAACCACGTCATTTATCTCGTAATTCGAGTAAAAAAATAATAATTCTGATCGTATGTGGGAGGCTATTCATTCAGTGCTGAATGCTGAACAGTTAATGTGTTCAAGTATTCGACAGGCCCAACATCCAATATGTTCATTTATGTGAATGGTGGATTGGTGGCCAACCAGGATTTTAGTGGATGTATATGCAGACTAACGTCATTATTATTATTATTATTATTATTATTATTATTATTATTATTATTATTATTATTATTATTATTATTATTTAGAAGATGAGCCGTATTTACATGGAACAAGCCCACCAAAGGGGCCACTGACTTAAAATTCAAGCTTCCTAAAAATATGGCGTTCGTTAGAAAGAAGTAAGAGGAGGTGAAAGGAAGGAGAGATCTCACCTATTCTACAAGAAAAAATAAGTTAAATTGATAAATAAATAAGTAAGAATGTAAGTAAATTATTAAAACATAAGAATTGTATCAGGGTAGCAATGCGTTGCATCTTCGCTTGAACTTTTGAAGTTCCAGTTATAGTTATTATTATTATTATTATTATTATTATTATTATTATTATTATTATTATTATTATTATTATTAAGAAGATGAACTCTATTCGTATGGAACAAGCCCACAAAAGGCTTGAAATTCAAGCCTCCAAAGAATATTATGGTGCTCATTAGAAAAGTAGCTGAGACGATGTACAAGGAAATGCAGAAAGAAAAGATCTCTTTATTAAAAAACAAAAAATAAATTAACAAATTAATGAATAAGTAGATGAAAATGTAAGTAAATTTTTAAAATGTAAGGTAAATTGTGTTAAGGTAGCAATGCATTGCATCTTCCCTTGAACTTTTTCAAGTTCCTTTTTCAAGACCTCCTCAGGGAGACTGTTCCACATGCTTTATATTCTTAGTACTTATATTTATACTCATACTGATGCTTTTATACTTATAATCATACTTATACCTTTATTGTAACTTAGTACTTGAACAGTAATCAGGTAAATGATGCTTTTTACCTCATCCATTAATAATGATTCTTCCTCCGCAGGGGTACCTCATTAGGACTGTACGCCCGGAGGAGCGCCCTCCCGACACACACGCAACATGACATCATGAGGATTCTGAGAGGAACCAGGCCGAGGGACGTCCGTGCATCGCCCGTAAGTATCCTACGGACGGTACGTTAGGCACTGATTATCCTCATAGCCTTCCAGGAAGACTACGTGGCCGTGGCTCCCGTAGTTGGGCAGTGCCGTCAGTGCACCTCATGCGGTGCACTGTAGGCGTTACGTGAGGTCCTTACCAGCGTCCATCATACTTTCCACCCTCTCATAGTGCAACTGCGAGGTTTTCCTCCTGTTACGCCTTTCAGCCCTTTTTACTGTCAGTTTCCGCTTCAGCGCTGAATGACCTCACAGGTCCCACGGCTTGACCATTGGCCTTAATTCTTTATTCTATTTATATGGCCTTGGACATTTTTTGAGTGTGAATAAGACAAGCGTTTTCGATCAGTGAAATATTGTCAGAAACGTCAACGTTTGCAGTTAATCCAATTATAAACTTTATGAAAATTGTTATATAATTAACAAAATATTAAAAAAAATAAAAAATATAAGTAAAACCAAATCCTTCGGGCCAGCCCTGTGAGAGTTGATAACGAGCTCAGTGGTCTGGTAAAACTATTTTTTAATAATAATAGTAATAATCCTTCATTTAGATGAGATACTAATATTTAGTTGTGAAGCCAGCTTGGGTTCGCATCCCGCCAGGGGAGGGGAATGTCTTCATCAGTTTCCTCTTCGGATTTCAAGACTTTCAGCGAAGAGCATAACCTGAAATATTAGGAAATAGAGAATTCCAGAGGTATTGTAGTTATTGAAATACAATATAAATGCCATTTTTTCTTCATTCAGGTTATGGAATATGCTCAAATATCTCAAACTCTTATTTTATTGACTTATTAGAACTCTTGTTAAATGCACCGTAATGTGATTTTATAAGAACATGGCCTTTGAATACAAGGTATATGTTTGTTTTTCCAACTTTTCCCAACCCAAGTTTGGACAAATTTAATGGATAATTGTAAGGGCGTGTTTGCTAGAGAATTTGTATATGTGTGTGTGTATATATATACAGTATATATATATATATATATATATATATATATATATATATATATATATATATGACTTTAAGCAAGGGTCGAAGATTTTGCTAGTAAATTAACCTTCATCTTTAATTAGTCAGATTTTGTGTTGGTGTGATTCTAAATTTGATTCTAAGTAACAGCGCACAAATAGATTAATTTTCATGTGATTCTAAATGTGATTCTAAATAACGGCGCACAAATAGATTAATTTTCATGAACTGTTGTCACTTCAGAACTTTTCTTACTATTTTCAGATTTATTTTCAACCTAGAAGAAATATTTGTGGTATGAAATGCAATAGATATCTTTGAATAAATAGAGTGTCATATAGTTATTCCTGATAATTTCAGGCAAGCCTGACGCCAGTATTTTATAAAATCACTGTGCAGAGCTTTCGAGAGCCTGTTCAGTTTTCATGATTGATAATGAGAGCAAAGGGCTTTGGACAGCCTGTTCATCTCTCATTACTGATAACGAGAGGTGAGAAAGCTCTCGAAAGCTCTCGGTATAGATGTCATTATATTTGTACGGAAAAATTTTTCGTGAACTCGACTCTTCATTGTATAGCTCATAGAATTATGAAAAGTGGGTATAATCCCTGTCGAGTGATTAGTGACACTTGATCAGTCAGTGACCTTGAACTTTAAAGCCTCGTTCATCCAGTTCTTAATCATCCAGAATTTGTAGAGAAAAAGATAATGCGATCCAGTGACCTTGACCTTGAATGACTACTTCACCCTGTCCTTAATATTCCTGAACGTATACAGATTAAAGAAGAAAAAATTATATTACGACCCAGTGACCCTTGACCTTGAATGACCCCTTCACCCAGGCCTTCATCTTCCAGAACGCTTAGAGGATTAAAATGATAGTATGACCCAGTGACCTTGACCTTGAATATTCCTGAATGTATAGAGATTAAAGAAAAAAATTATAATACGACCCAGATACATTGAACTTGAATGACCCCTTCACCTATTCCTTCATCTTTCAGAACATTTAGAGAAAAAGATATGGCCCTGTGACCTTGACCTTGAATATTCCTGAATGTTTATAGATTAAAAAAAAATAAATTACAATACGACCCATTGTCCTTGACTTTAAATTACCCCTTTACTCAGTCCTAACTCTTCCAAAACGTTTAGAGAAAAAGGTAATACGACCCAGTGACCTTGACCTTGAATATACCTAAATGTTTAGAGAATAAAGACAAAAATTTATAATACGACCCATTGTCCTTGACCTTGAATGACCCCTTCACCAGTCCTTCATCTTGCAGAACGTTTAAAGAAAAAGATAAAACGACCCAGCGACCTTGGCCTTGAATATTCCTGAACATGTGGATAATAAAGAAAAAATTATAATTCGACCCATTGTCCTTGACCTTGAATGACCCCTTCACCGGTCCTTCATCTTCCAGAACGTTTAGAAAAAAAGATAATACGGCCCAATGACCTTGACCTTGGATATTCCTGAATGTTTAGAGAATAAAGAAAATAAATTGCAATACGACCCAATGACCTTGACCTTGAATGACCCCTTCACCAGTCCTTCCTCTTCCAGAACGTCGTAGAGATCGCCGTGGAGGAGGTCCTGGAAGCCGGCGAGTGGTTCCTGTCGCTGTATAACGACGACGGCGACCCCCACCAGGTGGCACTGGTCATCAGCCGCGGCCCTGGAGTGGGCGAGTGCCCTCAGAGGTGTAACGACAGGGGAGATTGCATCCTCGGGCGGTGCCAGTGCCGCGCAGGATACAGCGGTGTTGATTGTTCACAGAGTAGGTTTTTTTATTTCCTTATTTTTAGGGTGTTTTTTATTTCCTTATTTTTTAGGATTTTTGTGTATTTTTTTCTAATTGCTTGTCTTTAAAAAACTGGCTTCATTGGTTGGTATGTTTTGTTATTTATTTTTAGGATTATTGGTAAATTTGTTAAATAGGTGGAATTTTTTTAATACTGACTTCTTTGGTTAGGTTTTCATCTTATTAGTTAGTCATTTTTTCCTTGTGTTTAGGAACATTTTTGGTAAGTTTTTTTGATACTCACTTCTTTGGGCAGATTTTCCTATTATTGCTTTATTTTTCTTATTAGTATTTGCAAAGTATGTGACTTTCTTTTAGGATCTTTATACGGTATTTTTAATTATCGTTTTCATACTGACATTTTTTTTTTTTAAATCTCATCATACTTTGTTCTTAACTTCTAGTTTCCTCACGGTTATTGACTTCTGCAGTTTTATGTAGACTTTCAGGATTGGTTTGAAGTTTTAATCAGTGAAGTCCTGGTAGTTCAATAGATAAATAAATATAAATATATCTATATGTGTGTGTACATATATATATATATATATATATATATATATATATATATATATATATATATATATATATAATAAAAAAAAGTCACGTGTGGAACAGAAATAAATTTCTGCCTCATATCAGGATCGAACCCAGGTCTGCCAACCAAACCACACAGTTGGCAGCGGTTTTCTCTCTCAATTGAAATACCTGGGTTCGATCCTGATGTGAGTCAGAAACTTATATATATATATATATATATATATATATATATATATATATATATATATATATATATATATATATATATATAATATATATATATATATATATATATATATATATATATATATATATATATATATGTGTGTGTGTGTGTGTGTGTGTGCGTGTATTTGTGTGCGTGTGTGTATTTGTATATTGTCCTACACGTGGCACTGGCAATGACATTACATTGCGTTCCTCTCACCCAGTCAGTCACAAGAGAGAGCGTTGATAGCGACAGCCAAAGAATGTACCCGGCATTAAAAGCTTTTCCAGTCCGTTCAAACGACCCCATTGGATAACATTTGAAAGTCGGAATTACGCGACGTCCATTACCGGAAAGTTTAGGCTTAAAAAGAATTTAAAATAAAAAAGAGAGAGAGAGAGAGAGAGAAAATAGTTTCTCCTCCTCTCGGCAATAAAGGCCGACATAAGTGCTGCGAAATGAGAGGATGAAAAAGAATAATTGGTTGTTTTATTAATATGTAAACGACAGCAGGACTTGTTATGGTAATGACCAGCGATTAAGTCAATTTGTACCTGCTGAACATCGCCGGAGTGTAAATGGGTTTCGTGTGGCGCTCTCTCTCTCTCTCTCTCTCTCTCTCTCTCTCTCTCTCTCTCTCTCTCTCTCTCTACACACACACACGTATGTATATATACTGTATGTGCGTGTGTATGTATGTATGTATGTATATAGATATATGTTACCTCCCCAGTCTCTCTCTCTCTCTCTCTCTCTCTCTCTCTCTACGCACACACATTATATATATATATATATATATATATATATATATATATATATATATATATATATATATATATATATATATATATATATATATATATATATATATATATATATATATATATATATAATATGTGTACTGTATATGTACAGTATATGTTACCTCCTCTCTCTCTCTCTCTCTCTCTCTCTCTCTCTCTCTCTCTCTCTCTCTATTACGTTTTCTTTTGTTTTGCTAAAGGTTTTACAGGTAGTTTTTTTCCGTGTCTTTTTTCCGGCCCCCCCGCCCCGTAACTAAGTTACATTCCCTTTTGTTTACTCATTCGCTTTCTATTGTTTATTAACGGTTTCTCTTTTATTTTAGTCCGCTGTTGTTTCCCGAGTTTACTAACCCCCGGCCCCCCTTTTTTTTCGTGTCTTTTATCGTTTGTTTTACGGCGTTCATTTGGGATCTCTTTTTATTTTGGGGGGGAGGGGGGGCCAATTCTTCTTTGTTTTCAAACTCTATCCATTTCCTCTTCATTTTTCTTTCATCATAGGGTGGGCTGTTACAAAGGTAATGAATTTTTTGTGTAATTCCTCATTCTGTCGTCCGTTCTGGGTTTATTTTCAATAATTTATTTGCGTCCCACCGAATTGAATGAACTACGGAACTGCTGGTTAAAGAGGAGAGAGAGAGAGAGAGAGGGAGATTGTTGTGTAATTCCTAATTCTACTGTCTTTGTAGGTTTATTTTATTTATTTGCGTCCCAACGAATTGAATGATCTACAGAACTACAGGTGAGAGAGAGAGAGAGAGAGAGAGAGAGAGAGATTGCTGTGTAATTCCTAATTGTACTGTCCTTTGTATCTTTATTTTCAATTATTTACTTTGGTCCCACCGAATTGAAGGAACTTCAGTTTTAAAAAAAGTGAGAGAGAGAGAGAGAGAGAGAGCTCATACCTTTGACTACACGAAAAACATCGCCCAGAG
>NC_089741.1:27231491-27298991 GCF_040412425.1 Macrobrachium rosenbergii
TATATATATATATATATGCGCTGATTGTAAAAAAAAATATATATATATATATATATATATATATATATATATATATATATATATATATATATATATATATATATATGTATATATATATATATATATATATATATATATATGTATATATATACATATATGTATATTTATGTATGTATTCAGTATTCGGTTATTTAGTTTGAAAATACTTCATATAGAAAGAAAAATATCAATTTTTATTCTTACATTCATATATATTCAATTGTATAGTTTGAAAATACTTCATATAGAAAGAAAACTATCAATTTTTATTTTTAAATTCATATATATTCAATTATATAGTTTGAAAATACTTCGTATAGAAAGAAAAATATCAATTTTTATTCTTTATATTCATATATATTCAATTATATAGTTTGAAAACACTTCATACACTCTCACTGTCGTCCCATGATCGCCTTGCGTATCAATAAGACCATTTAGAACATTTCCAGACATATTTCAGAATCGATATAAAAGTCGAAAGGTATATGTTAGAAATTGCGAAATTTTAGAGAAAAATGTTTCGTCATATCCAGTAGCCGAGGAAGTTTTAGAGAGAGAGAGAGAGAGAGCAGAATGAATCACATCAAACATCATTTCGCAGAATTATTGCCATTCGACCGAGAGGAAATGGAAAGGAAAAATGCTTCACCTGCACTCTTTTGGAAACGCCCATAGCAACAGGTGGAAGATACGTCTCTCTCTCTCTCTCTCTCTCTCTCTCTCTCTCTCTCTCTCTCTCTCTCTCTCTCTCTCTCTCTGTGTGACACACACACACACACACACAGTCTTTATTAGATTGAAGATGCTTCTTGCTCTCCCTGTAAGGAAATTAAAATGTCCCTTTTATCTCTCTCTCTCTCTCTCTCTCTCTCTCTCTCTCTCTCGGGAGACAGTCTAAGGAAAATATTTGTAAATTTTGCTTCTTTCGTAATATTGTAACGTTAGCTAATTATGTGTGTTTATAAGAGAGAGAGGTATTCGATGAATGATTCCTCCCCTTTTAGTGGTGAGGATTACCTCGTCGAGGGCCTCCCGTTTTTAATCATATGATGGCATACATTTTGACAGTATACTGGCGTATGTAATTTTAACCTCCCCCTCTTCTATAACACCCAACAATCGAGTAACAACCAGGTACATATTTCTTTACATAGATCAACAAACGCATTCTGCATTCCAAAGAGACACTCTTAACCGTTTGGGCTTCGAACGCTGGTTTCTCTGTTGTGATCAGAGAGAGAGAGAGAGAGAGAGAGAGAGAGAGAGATTGGAGAGGGTCCTTGAGCTGCCTGTTTGACTGACAGGAGATTTGATTGGTATTAGCCCGACTCTGTAAAGGAATATAGGCTGGGCCGAGGATGGTTTAGTTTTCCCTTTAGTTTCCCCTTTAATTTTCTCTGTTAGTTTTTCTAGAGTTTTGGCTTTAATTTTCTCTGTAGGTTTCTATTTAGTTTTCTCTATAGTTTCGTTTTAATTTCTTCTTTTGATTTCTTTATAGTTTTCTCTTTAGTTTTTCAGTAGTCTTCTCTAGTTTTCTATATTTTTCTTTTTAGTTTTCTCTTTAGTTTTTCTATAGTTTTCTCCTTTACTTTCTTTTTAATTTTCTCTTTAGTTTTCTCTGTTTTTTTGTCTTTCGTTTTCACTATGGTTTTCTTTTTAGTTGTCTCTATAGTTTTCTATTTTGTTTAATCTATAGCTTTCTTATTTGGTTTTCTTTATAGTTTTCTCTTCAATTTTCTCTTTTTTGTATAGTTTTCTCTTTTTTTCTATAGGTTTCTCTTTAATTTTCTCTAGTTTTCTCTTTAGTGTTCTATTTAGTTTTTATATATTTTTTAGTTTTCTCTTTATTTTCCCTTGATTTTTTCTATAGTTTTCTGCATAGTTCTCTTGTTAATTTTCTCCATAGTTTTCTGTTTAGTTTTCTTTTTAGGTTTGTCTGTAGTTTTCCATCCCGCAGATGTTTGTGGTAGTTCGACTCACTTTGAAACGATTTTATTTTCTCTTAGTCTCAGTTCGTTCTTTAATGCTTATTGATTGATTGTAGCTGTGAACTGACGTCGCGTTAGTCCGGTTGTCATTTCTCTTTTGCTGATACAAATTATCTCCAATGAATTCTGACAAACCCTTTTATTTAAACTTTTTGATTATTTTTAATTGCTCAGTACAACGGAAAATCTCTCACAGTTAGTCAGTAGTCGAGGAATCATTTGCTAAGCCTTGGTAGAAAGGATTGAATCTGAATAAGATTTGATTTTATTCTTCAGTGAAAATATTAATATTTACCCGATGTTGAGGTTTAAACAGGAAAAGAATGTTAATGAACTCCACCTCGTAGGATATTGTCCGAGATTACCCTTCAGGTAATATTAGAGAAGGTACTGAATTGGTATTTTAAGTATATGGATTTATATGGATTCGATAATTGAAGTTTTAATTTTCCTGTTTTTCATTTAATGTTCATAGTAATTTTTCTGGGGTATATGTGTGTGTATGTGTGTGTATATGTATGTGTATATATATATATATATATATATATATATATATATATATATATATATATATATATAGTATGTCTAGTGTTTAAATTGATTCTTCATATATATATATATATATATATATATATATATATATATATATATATATATATATATATATATATATATATATATATATATATATATATATATAATATATATATATACTGTATATATATACATACACCCTGTGTATACATACATTTACAAAACCAAATTCCATACTAACCACTCCTCATTTCCTCAGTGCTGTGCCCGATCCTCTGCTCTGGGCACGGGGAGTACGTGTCCGGGCAGTGCAAGTGCCACCCGAGCTTCAAGGGCAAGGAGTGCCAACTTCGCCACCACGAGTGCGAGGTCGCCGACTGCAACGGACACGGACGATGCATCGAGGGAAGGTGCGAGTGCGCCAAAGGCTTCAAGGGCGAGTTTTGCGACGAAGGTGAGGGGCGCAGTGTTTTTGCTATGTCAGTCTTTTTTTTTTTTTCTTTTATTCTTTTAAGGGTTTTTGAAAGGAGGTCAGTTTAAGTATGCGTTTGATTATGTTTTCATCGGTTTATTTGTTTTTTTATTGAAATACTTTGTGTATACCCACGTGTAGTTTAATAGGAGAAAAAAATATATATGTATGTACATATGTGTGCGTGTTGTGTGTATATATATATATATATATATATATATATATATATATATATATATATATATATATATATATATATATATATATATCCTCTTTGATTGCTTTTTTGATATTTTCAGTGGTTCACTTGGTGATGAATATTTTGAGAGAGAATGTTTTTTTCCAGATTTTAATATATCGTAAATCAGAAAACACCGTTTTGGCTTATTCATATCTTGCTCATGAAGAGAAAAACCACATATTTTGAAAATAATTTTCGTGAAAGACATTCATTTTCCTTTTTCTCGCCTTCTTCAGACCCGGGCTAGAAAAAGCCACTAGGGTACACGTTTCAGTGACCTATATATGAATGTATATCCTCAATTATATTTAATAAGAATAATTTGCATTAAAAATATTCCCGAGTTGTTCCGACGTGCGATTTTTGGTTAACTTTTCCAGCTATCCCCATGATTCGTCCTCACGCCCCCCTTCCCCCACCCACCCCAAAAGAGTGGGGGAGGGGGGAAGCTTCGGGAGAGGGATTTTGGGAAAGCAATTCAAATTCACATCACGCCTCTTCCGAGTGACTTTCTTTGCTGTGAATAAATATGTCGAGAAAAAAATTTTAAAAATTATAAAAAATTGGGATTATTTTCATACTTCTCTCGGGTAATTCCCTTCGTAAATCTAATTAAGACTGTGTGTGAGTGTTGTCGATCTCCCCATAAGACTGAGTCTAGTTTTTTTTTAATTTTTTTATCTCGTTATTTTTTGTCTGACCTTTTTTTCTCTGTCGTTGTATTCCCTGGTATTTTTTTTCTCCCGTTATTGTATTCTATGGCCTTTTTTTCTCTCATTTTATTTTCTGGTATTTTTTCTCTCGCGGTATTCTCTGGTATTTTTTGTCCCATTATTGTATTCTCTGTCCTTTTTTCTCTTTATTTTATTCTCTGGTATTTTTTCTCTCCTTGTATTTTATTTTATTCTCTGGTATTTTTTTCTCTCATTATTGTGTTCTCTGGCCTTTATTTTCCTCTATATTTTATTCTCTGGTATTTTTTCTCTCATTATGTATTCTCTGTCCTTTTTTCTCTCATTTTATTCTCTGGCCATTTTTTCTCTCATTTTATTCTCTAGCCATTTTTCTCTCATTGTATTCTCTGGTATTTTTCTCTCATTATTTTACTCTCTGACCTTTTTCTCTCATTGTATTCTCTGGCATTTTTCTCTCATGTAATGCTTTGGCCTTTTTTATATCATTGTATTCTATGGCATTTTTCTCTCATTTAATGCTTTGGCCTTTTTTTATATAATTTTGTTACCCGGCCTTTTTACTTTGGTAAGGGAGTTTTATTATAGCAGAAATCTTTATATCTTTGCATGGGTCAGAAATTGAACCTTTTTTTTTTCAGAATTTATCACTTGACATAAATATAAACGTGAGAAAATTCTTTAAAGTACAGACTACACTTAGAATTTTGATAACAGCTTTTAAGTTTGCATGAATCATCGTGTAGTTATGGTCATTCATAAAAATCTTATAATCGCATGAATCACTAGAATGGTGAAGAAATCCACAATGGTGTGAGTGTAAATATGTATTAAACATATATATATATATATATATATATATAAATATATATATAAATATATATATATATATATATATATATAATATAAAACGAGAGCTATATATATATTCTTGATATATATATATATACTGTTATATATATATATATATATATATGTATATATATATATATATATATATATATATATATATATATATATGACTATTTATCGATACTCCATATACAATCAGAGCAAGTTCTTAATATCCAATTCTCTACACTCTCTTGTGGCCGATTTCGTTAGTATGTAGTCCTGATTCTCGTCCGTATCGTTCGATATATGGACTTATTATCAACTAAAAATTCCCCTTCATAACATATATATATATTATTTCCGAGGGTATATATATTAAAGGACGTTTGTATATATTATATATATATATATATATATATATATATATATATATATATATATATATATATATAACACATATATATACATACATATATATATATATATATATATATATATATATATATATATATATATATATATATATATATATATATATTATATGAGGCGTCTTAAGCGTTAAGATGATTATTGTTCAGAATTTTCAAAAATCACATTGACGAAGCTTCAAAACGAAATTCCATTGAAAAGGAACTTCCAGAGGGCACAGTGATATAATGTTTGATTTGTCAAGAGATATCTTTGCGTCACAATCCACTCGGCAGAAAAACCGCACCTCGTGCGGTGCACTGTAGGCATTACTTAGGGTTCTTTGCAGCGTGCCTTCGGCCCCTAGCTGCAACCCCTTTCGTTCCTCTTGATGTACCTCCTTTCATATTCTCTTGCATCCATCTTACTTTCCACCATCTCCTAACAACTGATTCATAGTGCAACTGCTTTGAGGTTTTCCTCCTGTTACGCCTTTCAGACCTTATACTGTCAATTTGCGGTTCAGCTCTGAACTGACCTCAGGTCCCAGTGCTTGGCCTTTGGCCTAAATTCTATATTCAATTCAATTCAACAAACTAATGAAGACAAACTTCATTCATTTAGCTATAAAAGCCCTACAAATATATCGTGTAAGCATCGTAAATCTTATATAATATTTATCAACTTTTTTGCGGTGTTTGGGTGATTGAGTAGGAATACAAATCGGTGAATTTATTGATACGGAATGTTTTTTATAGATTCGTACTCGTTCAGATGACCTGAAACTTTATCAACATTTCACTTACTAATGTACCATTCTGGCTTGGTTTGAGAAGGCTGTGTTAAGAGACAATCCAAGAAATATAGAAAAAGAAATGTCAGATAAAAAAATGATAGTTGTATCAAGAAATATAAAAATGAAGAAAAATTTGCTTTTAAATCTCATTATGAAAAAATCCAAGAAATGTAGTAGATAAAAACTTCGCATCTTAATCAATAAAAATGACCAAGAAATGTAAAAAAAAAAAAAAAAATTATCCGTATCTAAATCAGCAAAAATAAAAGATTAAAATAAATTGTGTAAATCGAAAAATGTAAAAGATTTTAAAAAACTGGTATTTTAAACCCAGGTGCAGGAATGACTGACCACTTTTCCCGTCGATGAGAGAAACATTAAATCGACATGTTACCAGATGTGAGGTTTATGGAAGCAAAATGATGGGGGATCCCTCCCTTTCTCCTCTCCCCCTCCTCCTCCTCCTCCACCACCGCTACTTCCCTCCTCCTCCTCCTCCTTCCTTCCACCACCACTTCCTTCCTATCCTCCACCTCCTCCTCCTGCCTCCTCTTCTTCCTCTTCCTCTTCCTTTTCCTCTTCCTATTCCTCCTCCCTTTCCACCATCACTTCCCTCTCCTCCTCCTCCTCCTCCTCCTCCTCCTCCTCCTCCTCCTCCTTCCTTCCACCACCACTTCCTCCCTTTCCTCCTCCTCCTCCTCCTTCCTCTTCTTCCTCTTCCTCTTCTTTTCCTCTTCCTATTCCTCCTCCTCCTTTCTCACTCCTCTCTCCTCCTCCTCCTCCTCCTCCTTCCTTTCTACCACCACTTCCTCCCTTTCCTCCTCCTCCTCCTCCTTCCTTTCCGCCACTACTTCCTCCCTTTCCCCCTCCTCCTCCTCCTCCTCCTCCTCCTCCTCCTTCCTCCTTCCACCACCACTTCCTCCCTTTCCTCCTCCTCCTCCTCCTTCCTTTCCGCCACTACTTCCTCCCTTTCCCCCTCCTCCCTCCTCCTCCTCCTCCTCCTCCTCCTCCTCCTCCTCCTCCACTCCTCCTTTCTCCTCCTCCTCCTCCTTCCTTTCCACCACCACCTCCCTTTCCCCCTCCTCCTCCTCCTCCTCCTCCTCCTCCTCCTTCCTTTCCGCCACTACTTCCTCCCTTTCCCCCACCTCCTCCTCCTCCTCCTCCTCCTCCTCCTCCTCGATGGGTATAAATATCAGGTGAATCTCATCCGCGGCATTTCCAGTTCTGTGACGCCATCTTCTTTGACTCGGGATTAAATGAGGAGGAGGGGGAGGAGGCAGGCAGACCTGACATTTTAGAATAACTAATATCTTTCCCCACCCCCTCTTGGGAAAAGAGAGGGGTTGGGGGTTAGGATGGGAAGGGGGTTGAAGGATTATTAACCCTCCTCCCTCTCCTATCCCCTTCCGTCCCTTCTCCCTCGAGATAGGTCACACAGCTCGTTGGTGCTGTGTATTTACTTTTTTTTTTTATCTTTATCTTTCGAAAAGTCAGATATTGTACTATAAAGATTATACGGGGTACTGTTGCCATAATTGTCAGGTTTTTTTTATGGTACTTGTATCACAAACAGTAGATGTTCATTATTATTATTATTATTATTATTATTATTATTATTATTATTATTATTATGGTACGACTGCCATTTCTATTTTCCTTTTTCATTTTATCTAAAGTATTAGTAGTTGTTAACATCATCATCACTGCTATTATTACTTTTATCATCATCCTCATTATTATTATTATATTATTATTATTATTATTATTATTATTATTATTATTATTATCAGCAACAGGGTACGGTTACCATTATTATTATCATTCTGTGTTTGCATTAAAATCAGCAGTAGTAATTGTTCATCATCATTATGACTGCTATTGTTATTGTAAATATCGTGATCCTATTATTATTATTATTATTATTATTATTATTATTATTATTATTAGTAATAGTTCCCTTTGAAGCGCCGGAACGTGTGTGTGTGTGTGTGTGTGTGTGTGTGTGTGTGTGTGTGTGTGTGTGATTAAGGCGACGCCGCGCCGTATTTTCCGGCAGGGATTTCATTTTCTCGACGGAGCGAGACATCGAACAGCTGGCACTCTCATCCGGGCATTTTCTTCGTAAGGCATTTAATTAAATTTCGGTCGTGGTGGTGGGGGGCCGGTGGCTGGGGAGCAGGAAAAGGGGAGGGGGGGAAGGAAGGAGTGGAAGAAGGAGTTAGCAGTTGTGTATGTAGGACTTGCGTAAATAAGTCCTATTCGTGTCTAGCATGCAAGAGCTGGGACGGCGTTGCGAAAGTGGGAAGATATGATTTCGGGGGAAAAAGAGAGAGAGAGAGTGAGAGAAAGTGTTCCAAAAGTAAGTAGCGTCTAGGAGTCATGGAACAGAGAGAGAGAGAGAGAGTTTCAAAAGTAAGTGGCGTTTTGGAATGAGAGAGAGAGAGAGAGAGAGAGAGAGAGAGAGAGAGAGAGAGAGAGAGAGAGAGAGAGAGAGTTCCAAAAGTAAGTAGTAGAGACTAGGAATCTGGGAATAGAGGGAGAGAGAGAGAGAAAAAGTGAGTTCCAGAAGTAAGTAGCGTTTGGAATCAGGGAACAGAGAGAGAGAGAGAGAGAGAGAGAGAGAGAGAGAGGAACAGACAGACAGACTGGGAGAGAGATTCAAAAGTAAGTAGCGTTTTGGAATCAGAGAGAAAGGCCCAAAAGTAAGTAGAGTCTAGAAATCAGGGAACAGAGAGAGAGAGAGAGAGGAGGGGGGCGGGCGTTCGGGGGATATGATAAGGAATTTGCTCTCCATGAGGAAGAAAAAAAAACGAAGTGGGATTTCCACGCAGGGCTTTGCATCTCAAAAGCACCGTCGAAGTATTTGGAGGATGACAGCTGGTTTCGAGTTTATATATATAATATATATATATATATATTGTTCACTTATTTTTTTATTAATTAATTTTTTATTTATTTATTTACTCTTATATCCAAGTTACACAGCCGAGTTCGTTCACTGTTTTTGGAATTTATATTTTAACCATGTTTGATATATTTACTTATTTATTCATTGGTATATTCCGAGTTCTTTATATATATATATATATATATATATATATATATATATATATATATATATTATATGTATACATATATATGTGTATATATATATTTATATATATATATATATATATATATATATATATATATATATATATATATATATTTATTTATGTAATTTATATAGCCTATATACATAATTTATACATATATACATATATATATATGTATATATAAACATTGATATTATTTTTCATAATGATACCATCGACGTTGACATTGCCACTGCTATTTTTTCACCAATAATAAAAATAATAATAAAAATAATAATAACAATAAACCATTACCATTTTCCATTAATAACAATAACAACAATAACAGTAACAACTAACAACAACCTCTCCCATTCACTAAACCTTTCTCATACCCCTTTCCCTACAGTGGACTGCCCACACCCGACCTGCTCTGACCACGGCTGGTGCGCCGCTTCGGGCACCTGCGTCTGCCAGAAGGGTTGGCAGGGTCCTGACTGCTCCATCATGGACAGCGATGCCCTCCAGTGCTTGCCCGATTGCAACGGGCACGGGGCATTCAACATGGAGACCCACGAGTGCGTCTGCGACCATCCCTGGACTGGCTCCGACTGCTCCAAGAGTAAGTAGAGAGAGAGAGAGAGAGAGAGAGTAGCGTCTAGGAATCAGGGAAGAGAGAGAGAGAGAAAGTAACCTTTGAGAATCAGGGAACAGAGAAAAGAGAGAGTTCCAAAATGAACCCTGAGAGAGATTTCCAAAGGTAAGTAGCATTTAGGAATCAGGGAAGAGAGAGAGAGAGAGAGTGTTCCTTAAGTATGCACTGCTTAGGTAACAAGGGAAAAAACTGTTCAAGAAGTAGCCAACTCTTAGGTATAAGGAGAAAACAGACTGAGTTGTATATGCATGGTTTTTTTATGCAAAAGAAGAAAATTTACAAATTTCCATAGGTAGGTATCTTTTAGATAAGGAGAAAGAAAATATGTATAAAGAGAGAGAACGGGGTTACTATTTTAATTAAAGCATTGCCGTCCTCTCTCTTTATTTTATCTTTTATTTTTCGTTTTTTATTTTCACTAACCCGCGAGAAACAGGTGTGTAAATAATATTTGGCATTAAAAGAATCAAGTTATTCAACATATTAGTATATTAAAAGAATCAAGGTATTTAATACATTAAGAGGTTTATTCCACCATTCTCAGAAACAAAGGAATTATATCCATACTGATGAACATTTAAGTGAATTCGGTATTTATATAATTCTCATGATTTATTGTAAATTTTTATGCCTGTGTGAATTTGTTTGTATATGTGTGAGTATGCATTTCATTGACGCCATTTAAGGATTCGTGCATCAAATGAGAGAACTTAGAAACGCCACATATCCCATTTTATCATTCAACTTTCACATTATATTTATGTGAATTCATGTGAATTCATTGTTTGTGAGTTGGCATTTCACTGGAAACATCTGGGGATTCAGGAATCAAATGGGAAATGTTAGGAACGCCACATATCCCATTTGATCAGTCAACTTTCACATTATTTTTATGTGAGTGCATAACATAATTGTTTATGCTCATGTGAATTCGTTGTTTGTGTGTTTGTATTTCACTGGAAACATCTGAGGATTCAGGAATCAAATGAGAAATGTTAGGAACGCCACATATCCCATTTTATCATTCAATTTTCACATTATCTTTATGTGAATTAATGGGCAATCAGGTGTGTGCACGCGTACGTGTGTGTGTGTGTATATATAGATATATGTATAGCTATATATATATATATATATATATATATATATATATATATATATATATATATATATCAGTGCAAATATATGCAAAATCATATATGTTGAAAACATTACAGGATTTTAACATTTATTCTAAATTTTTAATGTGCATTCGAGATCACGAGGCGTGAATTTGTGTGTATAACGCTATTATTATTATTATTATTATTATTATTATTATTATTATTATTATTATTATTATTATTATTATTATTATTCAGAAGATGAACCCTCTTCATATGGAACAAGCCCAAAAGAGCTATTGGCTTGAAATTCAAGCTTCTGAAGAATATTACGGTGTTCATTAGGAAGAAGTCAGAGGAGGTAAAGAGAAATACAGAAAGAAGAGATCCCACCCACTTATTAAAAAAGAAGAAAAAAATTGTAACCATCTGAGAATTGGACCATAATGCAAAGGATGATGGGAACGTCACATAGCACATTAGTGGGTATCGAGTTTTCGCTCGCCAAATACCCAGAATTGACTCGAGTATTCGTACGTGAGAGAGAGAGAGAGAGAGAGAGAGAGAGAGAGAGAGAGAGAGAGAGAGAGGGCGCTTTCTGAATGGAGTCACGGGCGAAGAAACATCTCGGGAGCAAGAGAGAAAGAGAGAGAGAAAGGTTAAAGCGAATGTTTCAGGAGGAGGAGGAGGAGGGTGGGGAAGGAGGAGGAGGAGGAGACTGGTATAATGGGAGGAGGGAGAAATCCTGCAAGTCACTTAGAACTACATGCACTTAATAAACTCACTGTAGACAAGCACATTTAGACATACAGACGGCCCTATCCTAGCACTGGGTTGTGAATGGGCTTGAATAGATACGTTTAAAATACTGTCCATAAGCCTATAAATGCCACGTTTGTATTCGAAATTCACGTAAAACGTAAAGGGTTCAGTCTACTATAGCAAGATTTCACGGGAAGAATTAATGGCGTTAAGTATTATTTTTATTTTTTTTATCTCCCTTCGAATACAACAAGACACTCCGTTTGTTTCAGTATCTGCAATGGAGTTGGGGACAGAGACCCCTCCCCCTACCTCTTCCACCCCTTTGATAAGACAAACCCTCCCCCCCTCTCTCTCCCTCCCCCTTACATTTTTATGCTTAAGTGTCTTGGAAGGTCATAAAACTTCCGCTCTATTCGTTGGAAGCGACGCTGAAAGACATTTGTTTTAAATGGCACGAGCTTCTGAGAAGTGTATCTTGGGTATTTTGGGTTTTCAAGCACGCTTTTTTTTATTACGATACAGGGGTTTGTGAATGGTTTATGAGTGTGTATGTATAATGAGCACAGGCGCACACACATGCACAAATATCCATATGCATATCTACAGTATATATGTATATATATATATATATATATATATGTGTGTGTGTGTGTATGAATATACATTAATGTATATTTATGTATGTATATACTGTATATAAATAATCTATACATATAAGTATATTTGTATGTGCGTGAGTGTATGTATGTGTCTGCGATTGTTAGATAAATACACTCATAAACCTTTTATATAGGACAAGATCTAGTGATATATATATATATATATATATATATATATATATATATATATATATATATGTATGTATGTATGTATATATGTGTGTGTGTGTGTGTCTCACCAGATCTTTTCCTACTAATCTGCAACCACGACCCAACACTTACAATTGATTTCCGGGCTCGTTTCCAGCAAGCAGAGGAGCACTTCCTGGAAACAAGTGTCACAGCAGTAAAACTGACCCCCTGTCTTCTTTTTTGCCTTCGTCCCACAGAGGCCTGTTCTCTCGATTGCGGTCCCCACGGGTCCTGCGAAAACGACGCCTGCACCTGCGAAAGTGGTTGGACAGGTCCTACCTGTGCCGAGCTTCTCTGCGACCCCAGGTGAGTGCCTGTGTTTGTGTGTCTGTCTGTATTATTATTATTGTGTAATAAAAATCCACAATTATACAGAAAGTATATTACCATGTAAAATAAACCAACGACTTTCGGACACTTGAACGGTGTTCCTCATCAGTGCTAACGTTCAAGCGTTAGCACTGGTTTATTTTACATGGTAATATATTTACTCCATAATTGTGGATTTTTATTACACATTGTTTTTCACGAAATTGTGAATCTATTATTATTATTATTATTATTATTATTATTATTATTATTATTATTATTATTATTATTATTATTCAGAATGTGAACCCTATTCATGTAGAACAAGCCCACCAAAGGAGCCATTAACTTGAAATTCAAGCTAACGAAGAATATGGTGTCCATTTTCTATCATTATTATTACTATTATTATTATTATTATTATTATTATTATTATTATTATTATTATTATTATTATTATTATTATTATTCAGAAGACGATCCCTGTTCATATGGAACATGCCCACCTAAGGGGCCATCGACTCGAAATTCAAGCTAACAAGTAATATAGTGTCCATTTTCTATTATTATTATTATTATTATTATTATTATTATTATTATTATTATTATTATTATTATTATTATTTTCAGGAGACGATCCCTATTCATATGGAACAAGCCCACCAAAGGGGCACTGACTTGAAATTCAAGCTTTCAAAGAATATGGTGTTCATTTGTTATTATTGTCGTGTATTTTTTTTTTCCTTAAAACATTCCGGTGAAAATAATTTTCTTGTTCTTTCTTTGCCGCTAAGTTAGGTGAACTTGAGTTTTTTTATTTTTCATTTTTTAGTACAAGAGCCCGTGCTGGCACAATGCCGCCTTGATTCAACAACTAAAGTATATTTTCAAGGTTAATAAGAAGCCGAGACGGGGATGTCCAATGCCCCCCCCAAAAAAAAAAAAAAATAAAAAAAAATCAAAAGTCACTTTCACGATTCTGGGAGTTAAGGAAATGGTAAACTAACCCAAACAGGTTGATCCTCGAGTTGATGCCTTCCACGGAATACCTGCGAGATAGGGAGGCCTGACGTGTGTAACTCTTCTCACAATACCTGCCGCTCCAAATTCAGGTTTGGCCGAGTATCAAAATGGCTGCCGTGCCAATCAATTCGCCGTGTTTATATTCGCCGAGATTTAATTATGCCATCGCCCTGATTGTCCGGCAAATATTTGCAAATGTTTGTCGTGAAATATTTGGCAAAAATTAAATGCGTCGGGAGCTAATATTTTAGACAAAAAAAGTAGCCGAGTTCAGTATTTACCAATGTGGACACTCAAATTGGTCGTCTGTATACGCATATGAATGATTTGGAGATTTTGATACGTAGTACATACATGTTACCGCGTCTGTTCGTACGTGCTTGTGGTAATATGCTTACATGTAGGTGTTTTGTGTTGGTATATTACTGTCATGATAATATTCTTTACTGTTTGATGGTGATCTGTTCTTGATAAGAACGTTTTGAATAATATACATATATACATGCGTTTATATATATAGTTTTATATATATATATATATATATATATATATATATATATATATATATATATATATATATGTATATATACAGTATATATGTATATGTATATATACAGTATACATATATATATATATATATATATATATATATATATATATAAAGATGAACAAGTAACGTAAGCTGCAAAGCACAAAGCATTTTGTAGTGAAAACGTTGCTATTAAAAGGCAAAAGATAATTATTATATCTAAGCAATGATTTCGAAAGCTTGTATTTATTTTACTATGTAGTAGATTCACTTTCAGTTATTATTATTATTATTATTATTATTATTATTATTATTATTATTATTATTATTATTATTATTATTATTAGTCTGTGCGTTTTAGACTACCTATTGCATTGTCATGGAAAGAAGCGTTTAAAGATAACAAATTTTCCAAACGGCTGTACAAAAATTTCCCAAATCCAAATTTTCCCTCTTTTATGTCAAATTACCACGCCATGTCGAAAACCTTCCTCGACGGTAACCACACCTTTTCCAACCCCCATTAACCCCCAACTGCCTTCTGACCCCCTTTTTAGATGTAGCGAACACGGCCAGTGCAAGAACGGCACATGTGTCTGCATGACCGGCTGGAACGGGCGCCATTGCACCCTCTCCGGATGCCCGGGCAACTGCCAGAATCGGGGCACGTGCGAGGCAGACAGCGAACAGATTTGGAGGTGCCGATGCCAAAAAGGTTGGGATGGACCGGACTGCTCCGTCATGCTGGAGACACTTTGCAACGACCATCTTGATAATGATCGAGGTAAGGTTCTTTTTTTTTTTTTTTTTTTTTTTTTTTTTTTTTTTTTTTTTTTTTTTGAGTGAGTGTCTTGTTTGGTGTAAAAATTAGTTTTTTTTGTTATTTTATGTGCTCATCATGATTTTTTTAACGATCGAGGTAAGGTTTTTATTTTTGAGGAGAGATGGGTTTGATATGTGGAGTGAGTGTGTTGTTTGGTGTAATTTTTTTTACTTGGTGTTTTTTTTTTACGTAATCATGTTTTTTTAACGATCGAGGTAAGATTTTTTTTCAAAAGAGATGAGTTTGACATGTGGAGTGAGTGTCTCGTTTGGTGTAAAAAAAAATATACCGAACAAGACACGAAATAATTTTTTTTATTTGGAGTGTCTTGTTATGTGCTCATTATGATTTTTTAACGATCGAGGTAAGGTTTTTCTTTTGAGGAGAGATGGGTGTGACATGTGGAGTGAGTGTCTTGTTTGGTGTAATAAAAAATTACACCAACCAAGACACGTAATATTTTTTTTTCTTCCCTGGAGTGTCTTGTTATGTGTTCATTATGATTTTTTTAACGATCGAGATGAGTTTTTTTTTTTTTTTTTTTTTTTTTTTTGAGAAGAGATGAGCTCGACATGTGGAGTAAGTGTCCTGTTTGGTGTGGGTGTGTGTGTGTGTTTTTTTTTTTTTTTTTTTACTTAGAGTTTCTTGTTATATGACCATTATGATTTTTTAACGATCTAGGTAAGGTTTTTGAGGAGAGATGAGTTTTACATCTGGAGGAGGTGTTTCTGGTGAAATTTTTTTTTACTTGGAGTTTCTTCTTAGTGCTCATTATGGTTTTTTTTTTCAAATGAACACTACGATTTTATATAATAATTTATTTTAGATTCTAGAGGACATTAAACTCTGCTTTGCCCATAACATGAAGCTATGCAATTACGTTTGGTTTACAAAATTTTTCTTAAAGCAAAAATTTTGTAGAGTGTGTTTTTTTTTTTAATGGAACTTCGTGGTTTCATTTTACGTCACGTTGCTGTTTAAATTATCTGTGAAACAATTTTTAAGTCCGAAAAGACAATTGACGCTCTCGGGTTTATCCTATTGAATAAATTATCTTCAGATTTCATGTACCTGAATTGCATGTAAACAGCAGTTCAGTTTTTTCAATGAATGACGAAATGCAGAGACTGTCACAAAGAGACAAAGACATACTGTATTCCTTTTTTCCTAAGCTGTGTCATAAGTTCGTAATTATTGAGGTTTTTTAAAAAGTTGATTAACTTGTTTTCTCATGAAATCGTTCTTCCTAATCTGTAATTAAGAACCATAAATGTCCGTGAAGTTTCAGAAGTGTCTCTCTATGGGAGGCATTTCTGATGCGTACTGATAAGTTATGGGTTCTCCGGTTCTCTTCCCATGCCCCGTGACCTCTTCCCATGCCCCGTGACCTCTTCCCATGACCTGTTACCTCTTCCTATGATCTGTGACCTCTTCCCATGATCTGTGATCTCTTTCCATGACCAGTGACCTCTCCCCATGACCTGTGACCTCTTCTCATGGCCCGTTACCTCTTGCCATGACCCGTGACCTCTTCCCGTGACGGACCTCTTTCCATGACTAGTGACCTCTTACCATGACCCCTCACCTCTTTCCATGACCCGTTACCTCTTTCCGTGACCCGTGACCTCTTCCCATGATCTGTCATCTCTCGACATGACCCGTGACTTCTTACCAAAACCTGTGACTTCTTACCATGACCCTTGACCTCTTCCCATGCCCCGTGACCTCTTCCCTTCGACTACGACGTTACCTCTTAACTTGACCTCTCTTCCCATGAACCTTGACCTCTTCCCATGACCCTTGACCTCTTCCCATGATCTGCGACTTCTTCCCATGACCAGGGACCCCTTCCCATGATCTTTGATCTCTCCCCATGATCCGTGACCTTTTCCCATGACCCGTGACCTCTTCCCTTGATCCATGACCTCTTCCCTTGATCCGTGACCTCTTCCAATGACCATTGACCTCTTCCCGTGACCTGTCCCCATGATCTGTGACCTCTTCCCTTCGACTTCGACGCGACCTCTGAACTTGACCTCTGTTCCTAGATGGCCTGAAGGACTGCGAGGACCCCGAATGCTGCACCCAGTCCGCCTGCATCGACTCCCAGCTGTGCGTGTCGAGAGCGACGCCCTTCGACATCCTGCTGAGGAAGACTCCGGCGGGGCCGACGGCCTCCTTCTTCGAGAAGATCGGCTTCCTGATCGAGGAGGACTCGCTGCAGCTCTTCACCAAGAGCGACAACTTCAACAGGAGGTGAGTGGGGCCTTCGGCGGGAGGGGGGTTGGGGTAGGGGGTGGTGTGTCGTGTCAGGCATCTTCATGTTTCTAGTAGACCTCACAAGAACACACGCGCTTCCTCAGTCCAAGAGTTGCACTTCGCTCTGTGTCTCTACTGTCGACGACAGTTGTTAAGATAGTAATGTACCAGTAGGAGTAATTTGGTGTCCTATGTCCTTCATTCTATCTGATGAACGAACAAATTTAAAAGCAAAAAATATATATATATTAAGGATAAAACAAAGACAAAAAAGTATTCAACAAATAGATTCATCTAGAAGAGACTTGAATGAATAGTATTATTGCACAGAGTTTTTTTGTTTAATATCAAGACTATACCAACTGATTAGTATCGAATCTAGAATTCTCTTTCAAGTCATTGTGTAGATTTCGTGTTATTTTTTTCTCCAGTCTATTTGCTCTCTATTTGTTATTTCAAAATCCATTCTGGAATGTTGAATTACTCTCTTATTAAAACGCATTCCCATTTTTTTAGATGATATTCATGATCACAGGCATTTTTATTATTATTATCATTATTATTATCATTATTATTATTATTATTACTATCGTTAATATATTCGATTCTTACTTGGACTTCATCCAGTATTAACTGTCTCCATTTGAACTGATCCATTTTCTCTTTTCTTATGTATATTATATCATCATCATCAGATATCTTAGATATATGTTATTCGAGGAATGGCTACTTATCTTTTTCTGTGGATTATCAGTAAATAAATTTTTCCCTGTGAGCTTTATAAAGTGTTAAAGTAAAACCTTTTGATCTTCACTTAAAAAAAAAAGTAATAAGGAATACTATTCTCAAAAAAAAAAAAAAAAGATATATTGTCCTTAAAAACAACATTAGTATTTTTATCACTGTATTGCATCCCACGCGTACCATTTGGAGATTGTGTGTGTTTTGTCTGAGGCTGGGTGGCTCCAAACATAGTGTAGTCACTGTACTTCATAATTGCCGTTTGTTAATCAATGTCACACTGCTGAGGCGTAGTCACGTTTGTGTTGCTACAGTAGACAGTGGTAGAAAAAAAAAATATCATGAATCAATGAATATTGATGATACCAAAAAAAATATATATTGTTATGATGAGTCCAGAGGTCAACCGAAACGTCTTTGCTACATGTTGATAGAATTCGCATTTGTCTCTACATGTTGCGATTGATTCATCCTCATTTATATACCTGGTCACTGGAAGTGGCTCTGTGTATATATATAGTATTGACAACAGATCAAAATAGGTAGCGATTTCTACTTAAGTCCTGTCTGTGAGACTAGAAGAACTCTGATGACATGAGGAGAACCTCGATTTCTACTAGTGAATGAGAAACTCTAAGTGTTGCTGACTGGCTCAGACATTTGCCGAGTGATTCGAGCAGTTGTTGACTGACGCCGTCATTTCCTGAGGGCCTCCAACAGATGCTTATTGAATGTTTCATTTGCTAAGTGAATGCGCCTCACTGAATGGCACTAGCATGTGCTGAGTGCTCTCGCCAGTCGTCTGTACTAGCAATTATTAAGTTCCTCTAACAGTTACTGAATACCTCTTGTGTATACTCGGTGCTTCCTGCAGTTGCTGGTTGTATCTAGCAGTTGCTGGTTACCTTAGCAGATACTGAGTTCTTCTAGAGGTTCCTGATTCCCTCTAGCTTCTGCTGGGTTCCCTTTTCAGTTGCAGGGTACCTGTAGCAGATGACAGAGACCTGTATCGTTTGCTGGGTATCTAGCAATTTTTGAGTACCTTTAGCAGTTGATGAGGACCTGTGGTAATTGCCAAGTGTCCCTAATAGTTGCCAGGGACCTGTAACTGTTGCTGGACACAGTAAGTAACCAGTAACAGTGGCCAAGTGTGTCTACCAGCTGCCTAGTTCCTTTTGCATTTGTCGAGGGCCTCTAGCAGTTACTAAGTTTCTCAGTCGATAAATGAGTGCGTCTGCCAGTTGCTGAGTGCCTCAAGAAGTTGTCTAGTGACTAGCAGTTGCTGAGTGACTCAAGTATCTACCTAGTGACTAGCATTTGCTGAGTGCCTCAAGAAGTTGTCTAGTGACTAGCAGTTGCTGAGTGACTCAAGTATCTACCTAGTGACTAGCATTTGCTGAGTGCCTCTTGCAGATGCAGTGTATCACCATCTCTTCATGTCAACCTCTTTACAAGGGTTTTGAGATTCATAGTCTGCAGATGGGATAGTCATGGTGAATTTCCTTATCTATTCTGATTAATTCTCTTCAATCTAGATACGTAAAGGTCTATGCTACTTCTTGAAAACATTCATAGATATTTTCGTTGTCAACCTCTGGGGATCGCCTTCTCAAGTACCTGTAGCTTGTAGGTACATAAATTCTGAATATGCTCTTTCCTAAACAGCTTAGGCGATACTCATCTTGGATGAATACCTGTGATACCCAAGTTGCCTATACGTCTAAGTAGTGTCACTTTGTATCGATTAACTTTGGTCTTTAATTCTTTCCATCTGGAGCCTTCTCAAGTCTCACCTTTCATAACTCTTAAAGAACTCCTTCTAGCTCGTCCTGCGCCTATTCCTCCTCTTCCTCTTCCTCTTCCTCCTGCTCCTCTTCCTTCCTCTCCACCTGATCCTTCTCACGTCTCACTCTCTCTTGAGTCGGGGCTTATGTGCCAACCAAGTTCCAGGTTCTTGAGAATGATGCCTTTTGACTCGCCTTAGATTTATCGGTAGTGTTGACGGTACTCTGTAGATTGGCCGCCCAAACAGAGTACCGGCTTAGCAAAGTTGTATGGGGTACCCGTGTTGGATGCATTAACTTGTGAGCAGGATACAAGTACCATGTTGTGTTTCGTCCGAACCCCGCTGCGTACTTGCTGGTTTCCTTCTTGGCTTAGTGTTTAGAGCTCATTTGCAGTCATACGAGAGATAATTAACTGTGCATAATAGTATGTCTGTAAAACTTGTTAAACTAACTATACAACTCTCATCGGTAGTCAGTAATTACTATTTAGTTAAATTATATTTGATGTCCCTTTGACGTTCTTCTGTGTATCTTTGAGAGGTTGGAATTGTCTATTAAAGCTTTAGCATGCTTTAACTTATGCTTGGTTAAAGGATTATCTCTCTATCACTCCCAGTCATAATGGCCATTTAATGATGTTTACAATCAAGTCACTTAACGTTCAGAACCTAAGCATTGTTTGAAATACGGAGTGTTGTTTCCGTAGACTTTTTTTCATGCTCGAAAGATTTCCGTAATGTAAGGTAATTGCCGTCTTTCCTTCACATGAGTGAAAATAGAGTCATTTCAAGTCTGGTACGCACCGGTGGTCTCGGATGTATACTGGTTCCCGTTTAGCTTGTAGTAGTTGTGGGAATGTTTGGGTTAACCGCGGCTTTTTCTCCGTGCTGCGTTTCAGTGTTTTTCGGAACAACTTCCACCCGAGGTAAGATTAATAAAGAGCACGTTTAGAAAAAAAAAGAAACATTTACAGTATATATTTATTTACCTATTTTTTGGTTTGAGTTTTTTTTTTCCTTTTTTGGTATTGCATCTTATTTCTCCATAGTTTTAATATTTTACCCAAGTTCCTTTCAGATCGAGTTAGCTGGCAACTTTGCATAAATATTCTTATATTTTTTCTTCCTATTTGTCAGCAACATTTCTGATTTGCACTACCACCTGACCGAGCATATGTGAATATGTATACTACTTTCCCATGTATATGAATTTGCATATGCGTATGTATATTGCATAGTATGCGTATGCACATGGTATGCAATATGACCCCAATAGGAGGCAATTGCCCATTTTAATCTTTATTCCTTCTGTAATTTGAGTGCAGCCTTTTGCATGTGGGAATGTGAACAAACATTCCACCATTATTGTTTGCTTGCTATATATACCAATTTGTGTATATCTCTATCGCTGTCAACCCGAAATAATAGCTAAAAAAAAAAAAAGACACCTCTCATAGCTTGTTGCTTTTTCATCTCATGGTCCTAAATATTTAGCTTTTTTCCCCATCCTTTTTTCAGTGTTTATTTCGACGCTTTTCGTTTCATCTGCTTCCTTCTTTTAGCCTTTGATATTCTTATTCTTCTTCTCCTCCTTTTTATTATTATTATTATTATTATTATTATTATTATTATTATTATTATTATTATTATTATTATTTCTTTTAATCTGTCTTAAAAGGTAGCAGACTTTTGACACCTCCAATCCCAAGGCTTCGTTGTTCTCGTTTCGTTTTCTCCTTTCGTTCACATTTTTTCCCTTTTCTGTTTTTGACATTTTGGTTTCTTGTTAGAGATCATTTCAATAATCCAAATATATATCTATATATATATGATTATATATGCGTCATTATTGTCTTAATACTGTCTTCAGTCTGGGCTTTTTTGTTACTTGACTGTTGTTCCAATTTGTGTCACTGTAAGAGTTTTAGAGTTTTTTTTTAAATATAGGTGTTGGCATCGGTTTTTTTTTTTTTACTGGTGAGATTTTTTCACGCTGTATATAAGTGTCACGTCTTGACTTTTCGTGATCACAGTGGGTTATTTGTGTTATTTCATTCTCTCTGTCCTTCTCGTGCTGTTTAAGTCCTTCTCCCCTATTCTGTAGCATGTGAAAAAACAAAGCATCTTATTTGTGCGCTTCGTTTACTAAAATACAAAAAAAATGGTGATTGTCTTAAATAAGAGATTGTGTTTTTTTCCACGAAGGAGGATTTCTCATAGAACACTTGTGAATCTTAGCTGTGTCCTTTTTTTTTTAAATCAGTGATCCACTTTCCATCACAGGGTCGGTCACAGGCCTCATTTACCTGTTCACCTGTTGCACAGGTGAAAAAAGCCATTCCACTATTCTCAAGTCATTTTACTTTGTTCGTTTTTTTTTCGGCATCAGAACCAAAGCTGTGACATTATTGAATGTGATCTTAATTGAACATCTTAATTTTTCATTTTTATTTAATGCCTTTAATTTTCTTGTTTCGTATTTCATTCTGTGATTAATCGTCAGGCCTATACTTGATCTGATCATTTATTTCTGTTTTTTGTTTTTTATTTATTTTTTTTTATAAGAAAGGTTCCACTAACTCGATATCTTTACTTAGCCTTGTCAAGGCCTCAGAGCCTTTGTTGTTTTTTTTTCTAAGTATAAGCATTGCAGATCATTTTCATTGCATTATTCAAGCACAATCACAACGGTTGGCCAATTGCATTAATCTTACGTTCCGGTCACTTTCAGATTTCGAGAGATGCTTGCATGAATTTGATTTATTTTTTTTTTATAATTTCTCGGTTCACTTTTGCGTTTTGTTTTGGTTCGCAGTTTTCTTCGTCCCAGATTCTTGGCATTCTCAATTATTTTGGTTCTCCTCACATTTATAGATCTGTTACATTTGAGACAGAATACACAGTTGTTATCATTTAAGACGCCCCAATATTAACCGTTTCATTTTCTCATTTCAGATTAATGAAATGTTTTTCCTTTCATACAACGTCCAAAAAAAAAAAAAAAGTCAAAATATGAATATTTGTTGTGATGATTATTTATTGTCATTGTAATTATAATCTCTGACCACGGGTGAAATTGCATGACGCGTCTGTTTGATGAAGAAGAAAAGCTTCTGATGCTGTGCTTTCCGTACCCTTATCGGTGTGTTGTACCACTCAATCAGCACCTACAACTGCTGGAGAAGCTGTCCATGAATCTGAAAGGATGTTCTGTGTTGATGTTGCATCTGCTGCTGCTGCTGCTGCTGCTGTCAGTGTTGCATCTGCTGCTGCTAATGCTGCTTTCACTGCTGCTGTTGATGTTGCTGCTGCTGCTGTTGCTGCTCCTTAATGCTCTCCTTCTGTCTTGTCTTGTCTTGTCCGCTGCTGCTGCTGCTGCTACTGCTCTGCTTTTCATGTCTGCTGTCTTCAAGCATGTTGGCGGGACTGTTTTGTGATGTTTTTTTTTTTAATTAGAAATGGTTTAAGTTTAAGTTTTGAACCTCGTGCTTAGATTTGTATTGTTGATTTTGTTAGAATACAGTGGTGCATTTATTATTTATCTATACCCACTTCATGTTTTTTCTGTGAAAGTCATTTAATCCAGATAGTGAAAGGGTCCTTCTGCAAACCCTTTCCTATGGAAAGTTTTACACAGAATTGATGATTAATTTTGGAAGGTTATAGTCCAATGCAGTAACATCATCATTTAGACAAGAACTGTTCAGCTGTAGAACTGTTCAGTTGTAGGACTGTTCAGCTTTAGAACTGCTCAGTTGTAGAACTGCTCAGTTGTAGGACTGTTCAGTTGTAGGACTGTTCAGTTGCAGGACTGTTCAGCAGTAGAACTGTTCAATTGTAGAATTATTCATCTGTAGAACTGTTCAACAAAAGTCCCGCCAGCACCCTGAAGGCAACAAACGCCATCGACGCTTCTGTGCCCAAAAACTTTTGCCTGCATCTTGCCCTTGTTGCGTCTTTTAAAAACCTGTGCCTTTGCCGTCGTAGATCATGCATCGGAAATGTTTTTGCTCCTAGAACCGACACCACCTTTCAGCAATTAAAAAAAAAAATAGGAAAAGACTCTTTTATGACATTTTCCATTAGTCCTCCCTCTCCGAGTTCAGCCGCCAAGCTTGAAGAATCATAATAGCGACTTTTCACCATTACCATTAGTCACTGTTAAGTGGATTTCTTTTCAGAATTAGTTAAGTACACCCTATTGATTTCGCACTCGACAACCCCCACTATACTTTTGTATATATATATACACACACATACATACACACACACACATGTATCCACAACTGTATATAGTTCAGACTCCTAGCAGTTTATTCATAAACATGGCATACTACACACTCCTACGTAACCCGGAAAATAGTTCATCCTAGATTTTAATTATTATGTTGTTTGCCAATTTTTATGCTCATTTATCCTTGTGCTTTGCATGTATGAGAATTTATTACGATTTTTGCCTAGGCCTTTTCAGTTTCCTGTCTTGGTTGTAAGCGTCTTTTCTTTCGTTTTGGTTTTATTGAGATTTTGATAAAATTCATATATCATATTTTAACATTTTTTTGCCTGCATTATTATTATTATTATTATCCTTAATATGATTATTATTATTATTATTATTATTATTATTATTATTATTATTATTTTATTTAGTTAGATTTCGTTTTATGTGGGTTTGCAGAATTTTTATGTTTGTAATCCCTTTTCAGGTGTGAATATGATTTATATTTTTGTTTAGTCATAAATCATACACAGAGTCAGATACACAAAATTGATATCCACAAATCCTTTTATCTCCTATCACTAACTTCTTATTCAGCTGTTTATTAAATTATTAAGTAAATATTGCATTTATTGGTCTTTTTTCAGTGACTATGTTAAGAAAAAATGAGCAGTTATATTGATTTGATTCAAAATTATCAGTAAACTAAATTTTTTAGCATTAGATTGTTTTGCAGAATTTTATTTTTTCTGTATCAACAAAATTAAATTCAGGAATTTCATTGAATGATTGAATTAGGATTGTCATTTAATTCATTCAGCACATGTTGCTTTCTCTCCATTTCTTCCCCTTGTCGCCTATTTTTCGCCCTTCTTGTTTCAAAGGGGTTATTTTTATAATTCTGTATGTTCCTACTCTTTTTTGTGCTATATTTTTCCAGCAATCATCTTATTTGCACTCTTTCTTTAGCTCTGCATATGTATATGTATGTGTATATATATATATTATATATATATATATATATATATATATATATATATATATATATATATATATATATATATATATATATATATCATACATGTATATATTGTATATTATATATATATATATGTATGTATACACCTCCTCTCTGTCCATCTTTCCATCTCTTAATTTATCTGTCTGATTTGCTCATTATCGCTTTATTCCACAATCCCCTGTTTTTTTTTTTTTTTTTTTTTTTGCACCGTTACTGCTTTTGGCTAGTGAATCTGGTCATCATCAAAGCATTCGGCTTCAAAACACCCTTTTCTGAACCCTTTTTGTTTCCTTTCATTGACCAAAACTTGCCAGAAACCCTTTTGAACCCTTTTCATTCCATGGCTCGTCATGTCTCTCACACACTTCAGGTGTTATTCATCTGTTATTCATCTGTTTTTCATCCCGTAACCCCAAACCCCACCCACCAACCTCCAAGAATACATACACACCAAAAGAGAGAAAGAAAAAAAAGAGATCACGCTTCATACCCTGCCTTCACATCCTGGGCACCTACCCAACCAACCCCACTACCCCAAAATCTAACCTTTCCCCCCGGCCCCACAACTCCACCTGTACCAAGTTGTCTCCCCAACTCTATCCCTAACATTCGCCACACACCGCCTTGAGACTCACAAAAAATGGCGCGTGTTGAAACCTTGTATAATGCTGTGGCACGCAGACGGGCAGCTGTCGTGCGTGGTCGCGTGGTGACGAAGGCGGGCAGGGGCATCGTCGGCCTGAGGGTGTCCACCAACCACAAGCTCGAGGGCTTCACGCTCACGCGGACGGACGGGTGGTTCGACATCATGGTCAACGGAGGCGGGGCTGTCACGCTGTCCTTCGGAAAGATGCCCTTCAGTCCAAGGCTGGTAAGAGTCGGCTGGTTTCTGTTGAATGTTAGGCCTATGTCCTCAGGGAAGATACCCATAGCTCCCCAGCTGGTAAGTCAGGTGGTTTCTGTTGAATGTTAGGCCTATGTCCTCATGGAAGATACCTTAGTCCCCAGCTGGTAAGTCAGGTGGTTTCTGTTGAATGTTAGGCTTATATCCTCAGGGAATATACCTTAGTTCCCCAACTGGTGAGTTGGGTTGTTTCTGTTAACGTTAGGCCTAGATCAGTGAATGTTAGGGTTAGGCCCATTGGGAAATACCCTCCAGTCCTTGGCTAAGGTAGGTTTGGCTGTGTTAAGTTATTTGGCAATTTTCAGCAAAAACCATACTTATACCCAGCAGTCTGCAGGTGTCGTCCTATTGGGTTAGCTATAAAGAAATCTGGAATTGTATATAAGCTGAAAACACCTAAGTTTAACAATGAAATGGTAGTTACAGTGCAGTTTTCAGTGTACTCCTCACTCCTATATCCTGTGTTACAGACCGAAATCTGAATGTCACTATTGCAAGTGAAATATTTGTGACATATTACCCCCAAGGTTTTTCATTCACCTTAGACACTATAGCTTCACCACTCAGCGGTTTCAGTGTCGTAACTTGACTCTGTTGCTACCGTTAAGAAATCAGATGTGATCGTTACAGCCAGCTGTAAGACAGAGTCAGTTATTTACTAATATGTATGTGTGTGTAATGTCCATATAATGTGTGTATGTCTGTTAGCAATACAATACAAGTAAGTTCAGATAAGAATGAATACCAACAACCAAAAATATAAACAGGCCTTGGCTGAAGACTAAGGACTGGGTTAAGTTTACTCATTGTAATATCAGCCTGGAAATTCATGCATTGTGTGCATATTCCTTTGTTACCTTAGCATCAGAGTACCTTTTTTGTGCAAAGAGACTAACCGTCAACTATAGAAATGATGAAATTAGCAAGGATGTAGCCACCTTACAGAAGGTGCCACACCGATAATTGTGTGATGTCTTGCTGGCAACAAAAGCACAAAGAATGTGCTTGTGTTTTCACACGGGTCAAATCGCTTATACCACGGACAGGTTTAATTCTTCGTTCAAGGGGAGCATAGTCATTCAGCCGTGTAATACGGGCAGTTTTATCCTTTTTGTAAATATGGTTATCATTTCAAACACTGCGTGATGGGTAGTTGCTAGTTTTCAGTTGGGATATCTACAGTACAGTAGCCTACATACCATAGACCAAGCTTATTTCTTGGGAAATTTTCATTTCTAAAGTCAATGAAGGAATGCTTCGTTTGCAGAAGAATGTTATCAATACTGCCCTAAAACGGAAAATTGCATTAAATGCAAAATTTTCGAAATTGAGATATGCCACCTATTGGACTCGTGAAACGCTAATACAGGAGTTACTGCAGCTTCAGAATGATTCTTCAGTGCTTTCGACGAGTATTTAGGGGGTCCCATTTGCAGTATCTGCAAAATCAGTAGTAAGGCAAGGGAAAGCTGCAGTATCTGCCTATTTTTCTCAGCTTTGTATTTTTGCAGATACTGCAGTCGTCCATTTTAGGGCAGAATATAACAATGAAGTTAATCATGCCACCATATTGTTGGTGACTCATTTTTACTGTCAGTTTGGGAAATGTAGGTTGGGCTAGGTTACGCAGACTTGGCAGCACGGGCCCTTGTCCAAAGGCGTGCCCAGTAACTGCGGCAAGGTGTTAAAAGGTATAAGAGGTGTTACCGAGACGCCATGAAATTAAAAAATTACTCGACCAGATGTTTTGCCACAGGAATTGGCTTGTTTCATATGAAAGGCACTTAAGGTTCTTTGCAGCGTGCCTTCGACCCCTAGTTGCAACCCCTTCCGTTTCTTTTACTGTACCTCCTTTCATATTCTTTTCCATTTTACTTTCCACCCTCTCCTAACAGTTGTCGCATAGTGCAAATGCGAGGTTTTCAGCCTGTTCCACCTTTCAGACCTTTTACTGTCAATTTCCGTTTCAGCGCTGAATGACCTCATAAGTCCCAGTGCTTGGCCTTTGGCCTAAACTCTGTATTCAATAATAATAATAATAATTGTGTAGAACTCTCAATCTCGAGAACAGGAGTAATTTTGTATAAGGTCCACAATAATACGTATCAATAATATATAAAGTCTCACATTCTACCATTGATAAATTATTGTGGACCTTATACAAATAATAATAATAATAATAAATAATAATAATAATAATACTTCAATTACGATGCAGCACGATGTTATCAGAGCGTGGATCTTTAGGAACCACGTAGCGGAATGCAGCGGAAATGGGCTTCGTTAGACGAGTCTTCTCGGCCACGGCACTCTGACGCGGGGAGAGGAAATCTGAGTGGCCTAGTGCGCCGAAAATCACGGCATTCATAATGACGACATTCTGTTAAGCGGGAGGAGTTACTTAGACGGGTCTGATTCTGAAGGAGAGAGAGGGATAAAAGAGAGAGAATGAGATAGAGAGTATAGAGAGAGAGAGAGAGAGAGAGAGGGGCAGAGAGCCCGAGCCGCCTTTGAGATACAGTAGTTTTTGTTTCATTAGTGAACTTGGGCTGGCTGGAGTACTCGCTTGCATTGAGGACTGTGTGGTACTATTCCACTTCAGAAAGATAAAGCAGTCGTGTTATCAATAATGTTGTAACAACCACTTATCTATAGTTTCGCCTTTGTCCCTTTTAATTCAGGGGGTGGATAAAGGGGGTGGGGGCCCCCTAATGTAAAATGCCACACCTGTGAAGTTTTATCATCATGATGACTAAAAGATTTGTTGCTTAAAGGAATTCAGATCATTACTGACAATTTTTGGTATATATGACCTTGCATGAAAATACTGCATATGGAATGGAATAGAGAGTTTAGGCCATAGGCCAAGCACCTGGGACCTATGAGGTCATTCAGCGCTGGAAAGGAAATTGAGAGTAGGTAGGTTTGAAAAGGTGTTGCAGGAGGAAACAATTTGTTAGGAGAGGGTGGACAGCAAGATGGAAGACATGTAATACGAATGGAGGTACAGTAACGGGAATGAAAGGGGTTGCAACTAGGGGCCGAAGGGATGTTGCAAAGAACCTTCAGTAATTCCTACATCGTACCGCATGAGGTGCACTGACAGCACTAACCACCCCCCCCCACGCCTCCCTACTGGGAATACTGCATAGTAAGTCATGTTGACTGAGTTGTGTTTTGATTGATGCCCAAATTTTGATACGCTGTAGCGGCTGTACAGAAAACTCGATTGCGCAGAAGAAACTTCGGCGTATTTTTACTTTGTTTTTGTTCTCTGTGCGATTTTGCAGTACGTCTCAAGGTATATAGGCCTACTGTATCGTACAGCAGATAATGTCCATTGCTTGAAATCTTGTGAGTGTTGGAGATTAAACTGCACTGAAGATCTTAAAAAACAGTGCTACCTTATCCCACTCTGTGGACTCTTCCCAGATAAATGCGTTCAGTGAGATATCGGACGCACAGTTAACAGTTTACTGTAAGCATATGCAAGAAACCCCTTCTATTACCCTTTGGTGCAGTTCAGTAAGTAGACACTTAGTCTAATAGCTGTTGTTCCCTACCTTTCGTTCTGGAGGGGTTTAGGTTTTCGTAACTAGTTCTTAGTGAACTGCTTTAATACCATATGAACGTAGCCTAAATGCTGCGTCTCTTCTAAGACACCCTTGTATCATGCGGTTCAGTGGTTTAGGTTAGTGTCGTACATTTCCGTCCGCAGGGTATAATTAAAAAAAAATTGTTTATGCCTTAAAGTAAATACTTATGACAAAACTAGAATGTGTTAGCCCGTCCTTTTTGAGGTTTAAAACCTCCCTAATCAATAGGAACTGGATTACCGAAAGCCAGCAAAAACTCGGCTGCTAAAACGGGTTTGAATTACAGTATAAATTTCCTTATTCGATTAATATTCCCTTGAGATTGTGTGTGTGTGTGTATGTATATATATATATATATATATATATATATATATATATATATATATATATATATCAGATGAGAAACAACAGAGCTTATTAGGTTAATGACGGCTCACGGGAATAAAGATGTAATTACTCGAAGATGTAATTGGTACCTGTAATTGTATGAAACAGGCGCGTTATGCACGGCAGCTTTAGGGAGAGGGAATGGTACGCCGTCAAGCATAGTTTGAAATCAGCATCTGATTTTGCAATAACTACTGAAGAGAGATCACCAGTCATTAAGATGTCGAAATCAGGTTGATTTGTAACCCTGGATTAGAGATATTCGCTTTCAACGAGTAATGGATGTGGAAATCTGGTTTAATATTCAGGTTCAACGAAAGAAGTAGAAACCGGATTGATTTTTAAAAGAACTGAAGAAATACCCAACTTAAAGAAGCAATGAAGTGGAAATTGAGTAGATTTGTATCTCGAGGGAAATGATACCCGACTTCAAAGGAAAAATGGAACTGAGAATATAGAGTTGGACCTCCAGTGAAGATATCGCCAGCTATAACAAGAAATGAAGTGGAAATCAGGTAGATTTGTAACTCGAGTGAATATATCTTCAGCCTTTAGGAAGAGATGAAGTGAAAATCAGGGAGAGTTGTTCCTCAGGTGAAGATATCTTCAGCTGTAACAAGAAATGAAATGAAAATCAGGTAGATTTGTACCTCGGGTGAAGATATCTTCAGCTGTAGGAGGAAATGATGTGATAATCAGGTAGACTTGTACCTCGAGTGATGATGACGACAGCCTATAGGAAGAGATGAAGTGGAAATCAGGTAGATTTGGACCCCAAGTGAAGATATCTTCAGTTATATATAGCAAGAAATGAAGTAAGAATCGGGTAGATTTGTACCTCGAGTGAAGATATCTTCAGTCATAGGAAGAAATGAAGTGAAAATCAGGATGATTTGTACCTCGAGTGAAGATATCTTCAGCTATAGGAAGAAATGAAGTGAAAATCAGGAAGATTTGTACCTCGGGTGAAGATATCTTCAGCTATAGGAAGAAATGAAGTGAAAATCGGGAAGATTTGTACCTTCAAAGAAGATGTCTTCAGCCACAGGAAGAAATGAAGTGAAAATCAGGAAGATTTGTACCTCGAGTGAAGATATCTTCAGCCATAGGAAGAAATGAAGCGAGAATCTGGTAGATTTGTACCTCGATCGGGCAATTGATAAATTCTGGTGTCTGAATCATGAAGTCAGACCACATACAACCCAAAGCAGATTCGTAGGATGACTCAAGTGTCATGAAAATAATATACTCCCATCCAGTGTTTTACTACAAGAATAGTTCTGTGAACAAATACGCATAAACATACGTCAGTACACTCCTACTTCGAAGTAAATACATCCTCGTAAAGAGAGAGAGAGAGGGAGAGAAAGGAGAAGCCCTTACATATGTAACACGCGAGAAATATTGCCTATATTCCTCTCCATCTTGATCGCCCCGGTCTTTATCTCGACAATAAAATTATCATTGATATTCCATAAAATATGCATGGCGAGGGTAGAGAGAGTTCCGAGGCATCCTGCCCGTAGGTTATATTGGTTTCGAAAACGTGGTGCTGGTTTTAACATCAACGCCATCTTAGAATTGGTTTCTAGCTGGCTTCCTTTGCCGTGTAATCGCGTGTTTTATTGGGCTGCTCTCTGTGTTTTCGTTGTAACAAGAGATTGAAGAGATTTCTCACCTGTGGTGTTCGGTAGTTACGGGTTTCACCGCCATGTTGTAATGCCTAGTTTCGAAACCACCTTGAAACATTCTTCCACCGTCACCAGGTGCAGCTGCGTGTTCTTTTGTGCAGCAAAAAAGATGATGAGTTTTCTAATAAGCTTTAATTCTTTGCGAGTGGTTTCTTTACGTAAAATGGTTTCGAAACCAACTTGAAACTTGGTTTCAACATCACCAGATGCCGCATTGTGTGGTTTGTGTTCCAAGAAAACTATTGAGTTGTTTGATAGTCTTCGCCTCTTTTTGACTGGTTTCAGTACATAAAATGGTCTCGAAACCATCTTTTACAATTGGTTTCGAGACCCTGTAACGAGGTGTGTATGTGTGTGTCTTATTTATTCATCCCACCGTTAAGGCGAAGGCGTTTTCTCTCGAGAATTAATAGATCGTAGTGAATGCCATTCCGAATTGCTTTCGTTAAGTGGTGTTGTTTCTGGGAAGTATGTACGTGATTGATTTTTGTCGTAAAAGCTTTTATTCTTGCACACATTTAGATGAAAATTATTATATATATATATATATATATATATATATATATATATATATATATATATATATATATATATATATATATATATATATATATATATATATATATATATATATATGTGTGTGTGTGTGTGTGTGTATCATAACTCTCTCTCTCTCTCTCTCTCTCTCTCTCTCTCTCTCTCTCTATATATATATATATATATATATATATATATATATATATATATATATATATATATATATATATATATATATATATATATATATATATATATATGTATATATATATATTTAGGTAGGTAGGTAGATAGATAGGTTTACGGCGTCAGTAACCTAGATGTTGTGACGCCAGTTTTAGTAGCCATAAATAAATCAATCAATCAATCGATAGATAGATAGAGAGATGTATAGTAAACAGATAGATGGAAAATTGATCCTTATACGCTACAGAATCGTTATCTGCAAAGTACACCGTCTCTCTCTCTCTCTCTCTCTCTCTCTCTCTCTCTCTCTCTCTCTCTCTCTCTCTCTCTCTGACAGATAGATAGATAGAAAGACAGCTTTAGTACAACCTGAATAGAACCCCTCTAAACAATGGCAAGAAATAATATGTCAATTATTCCTTCTGAAATCAGACGGAAAATGTCCAATCGTATTTTTACTGGTATGTTTTCTGTTCGAGTTTATGACATATCTGGTGCACAGATTCTCGATTTCCCAGAAGAAGAAGAAGAAGAAGAAGGAAAAAAGGTGTCTCCTAGGCAACCCTGCGCCCGACTAAATGGGATTTCTCAAACGCAGATTTTCAAATTACTTTTGCATAGGCAGCTTCCCCCATGATGCTGGTTTCCTGCTTTAAATTCCATCATGAATACGGCTTTGTTTTTGTATTTAATTTTAGGGAATTAATTTTGAAATTATTGTTATTATTATTATTATTATTATTATTATTATTATTATTATTATTATTATTATACTGACCTCTTAGGTTGAATTCCAGTTGTTGCATAGTGCAAATGCGAGGTTTTGTCTTTGTATTTAATTTATATGAAATTAATTTTTAAATAAAGCTGATTGTATTCAACAAAATAATAATTATAATAATAAAAATAATAATTATTATTATTATTATTATTATTATTATTATTATTATTATTATTATTATTATTATTCAGAAGACGAACCCTATTCACATAGAACAAGCCCACCACAGGGGTCACTGGCTTGAAATTCAAGCTTCCAAAGAATTTTGTGTTCAATTATTATTATTATTATTATTATTATTATTATTATTATTATTATTATTATTATTATTATTATTATTATTATTATTCAGAAGACGATCCCTATTCACATAGAACAAGCACACCACTGGGGCCACTGACTTGAAATTCAAGCTCCCAAAGAATATTAAGGTGTTCACTAGAAAGAAGTAACAGGAGGTAATGAGAAATACAGAAAGGAGAGAGACCACTTATTAAAAAAGAAAAATGTCAAGTATGCAGCTTCTTGGGTATATATTTCAGCCCTCGTATACGAATGTGCTGAAGTTCCTACAGATTCTGGGTTATGAATAACAGCTGGCACAGCTCAAAAGATCTGTTTCGGTGACCTTGTTTCTGCGTTGACCTTTTCTCTGCATATTAAATCTCTCTCGCGTCAGCAGCAATGCCCGACGGTTTCAGTGGCTAAATTAAAAACGTTTCGCAACAACACCAAGCAGGAGGAGGTCTTCCATCTAAGGACTGAAAGAGAAATGTGTAGGCAGGTGGACTATAACTTGGGGATGTGTTGATTTCAGAAGGCAAAAAGGTTAAGAACTGATAGAATTATATATATATATATATATATATATATATATATATATATATATATATATATATATATATATATATATATATACATAGAGAGAGAGAGAGAGAGAGAGAGAGAGAGAGAGAGAGAGAGAGAGAGAGAGAGAAATCAACACACACAATCCCGTGTGGAACAGAAATAAATTTCTGGCTCACATCAGGATCGAACCCTTCCCTTTCAATTGAAAGACCTGGATTCGATCCTGATGTGAGCCAGGTATTTATATATATATGTGTGTGTATGTATGTATATATATATATATATATATATATATATATATATATATATATATATATATATATATATAGAGAGAGAGAGAGAGAGAGAGAGAGAGAGAGAGAGAGAGAGAGAGAGAGAGAGAGAGAGAGAGAGATTAAAACAAGTATGACAGATGCCAGAAGTCCTGATAGGGTAAGAGCATATCCCAGCAAATCACTCTGAGAGAATTTAGCGTTAGGTCACTTTTTTGCACGTATTACTTCGACGGAACGATCGTCCAGGTCTTGTCTCATGCTACCTACAGTACCAGTAGCCTCGTCTGCTTTGAAAACTTATTTTCCCATTATTTGTTAGAGAAACTGTAGCGTCTGACATGCCCTCTCATATTGATGAATGTACCCTTTAGAATTTCCGACTGAATCCACGTCCTGAGATGAAATTCATTGGTTATATTCCTTCTGTTTCCACCGAGCAGACAGAGAAAGAAGTCGTGCATGCAGAGATTGAGAGAGTGAGAGAGGTGACAGAATTCTTGGTAGGGGAAGATCATTCTTGGTTTTAGACTTGAAAGAGGGTGGATGGTTATGAAACAGCTCTTTGAGGAGTTTGAGAGCTCAAAGAAATGGCTGCGTGTGGTGCCCCCCACGGACCTGGAAAAAGAAAAGTGGATATCATAGAACTGATGGGGATGCAGTGTGGAGGGTGTTGGGACCAAACTGAATAAAACCATGATGTTTGTGAGAGAGGTAGAATATTTTTAAGGTGAATTAAAGCTTGTGTTTCAAGGAGTGAGCAGATGATTTGCAGGTTTGGTGAAAAATGGGTCTCAGACAAGGGTTTGTTGTATCCCATGGAGGATAATTTTGGCGAATACTGACGATACAAGTCAGGAGAGGATAGGGATGTAAGTGCAAGATTATGAGGCAATTAAAAAGCCCGGAATGGAGTGTGGAGTGGCTGGTGGTTGGTAATAGTAAAGAGAAGCAGCGAAAACTTTCAAAATGAGCTCAGAACTCTGTGAAAGAGAGCATTAAGATTGAATGTTAAGGAGGGAGGTTTTTGCTTTTGGTAAGTAAAAACCAGGAAGCTGGCAGTATAAATGACTTATGCTTTGGAAGTGTTCTGCACATGGATTTTATCCCCCTTAGTATGAAAGGGTTAGTTTGTTTGTGAAGAGAGGTGTGTGTATATATAATAGATAAATAATATATATATATATATATATATATATATATATATATATATATATATATATATATATATATATATATATATATTTACTGTATATATATGTATATGAACTGACGATAATGGCTCATAAAAATTACTTATAATAATGATTTAGTATTGTTAAATATTGCCAGGAAATAACTACACCCTTTTGAATGTTAACTGGGAAAAAAATAAGTTAACGAAATGAAAATCCCGTAGACATTTCTTCTCGTCCATCATTCCATTTTGAGACTGGAAAAGGAAACGCAACTTCGCAACTGTTGGTCGTAATGTGCTGTTGATTGTCAATAATCAGTATTGGGGAAATAGCCTCATCAAAGATAGATTAGCCTAATTGAATGAGAGATTTCCTCTCGTTAGCAGACTGACACATGATCCTGTGGGTTTCGCAAAGTAATGGACCCCATATTATTATCTGTGCGTCTTCGATTTTAAAATGCTGCTGTATAATTCATCGTAAAAGTAAAGGTTATTTATATGTGATTGAATATTTCCATGCTCAGTGAGCGGCTTTTAAATTTAGAATGTTGAATCAATAAATATTCTCGGATTTACTGACCTTCATTCCCCCGTAGGGGGTTAGTGCCGTCATCGCATCCTATACGAGAGAAGGATTTTATAACATTGAAGCAGCAAGCGTTTACAAACAATGCAAGTCATAGAACAGTGAAGGGTTCCAGAGCTGGAAAGTATCTTAGAACTAGGAAGAATCCTGGAAGTCCGAAAATTAGGATCGTAGAAGGCATCCTAGCACCAGGGGAAGTCCTAAAACGCTAAAACCTCCCAACTGGACCGTAGGCATTACTTGAGGTTCTTTTTAGCGTCCCTTCGGCCCCTAGCTGCAACCCCTTTCGTTCCTTTTACTATACCTCCATTCATATTCTCCTTCTTCATCTTACCTAACAATTGTTTCAACATCATTTTCAGTACTGAATGACCTTTGGCAAAAAGTTTATATTCCAATTCCAATTTCCCAAAACTGGAAAGCATTCTAAAGCCTCTAAGATTCCATAACTGGAAGCGACCAAAAACCAGAAGAAACCTGAAAACTTAAGGCATATTTTTTTAAAATGGAAAGTGTTCCAGACAGTGGGACGTCGCTGTTTGACCTTTTTGATCCCAGTTACTGGGTGTCAGCCGTAAATGCCATACATCCATTTATCACAGCACAAGGGAGCGTCCTGGAACTGGAAAGTGTCCTGGAACAGACGCCCCAAAGTGTACTGCTCTTCTCAGTTTTAGGATGCTGGGATGCTCTCTGTTCCAGGACACTTTCCAGTGTCCTGAAACAGAAATCATCAATGTACTACTCTATCCTGTTGTAGGATGCTTCCCAGTTCTGGGATGCTTTCTGTCACAGGGCACTTTCCAGTGTCCTGGAACAGAAAGCATCAGTATACTACTCTTCTTAGTTTTAGGATGCTTCCCAATTCTGGGGTACTTTCTGTTCCATGACACTTTCCAGTGGAATAGAAAGCATCACAGAACTGGGAACCAAACACGGAAGATCATTAAATATTTTGCCTTATGTTTGTCTCATCATCATATCAGATTGCTTGTAACAGAGATATTTCTCAGACTAGAGAAGGACTGTTAGTGCAAAAGGCAGGCATACCTTGGTCATTGGACCAGGTTAGGCGATATTGCTTCCGTGATTACAGATTGATTCTCTCTTGTGAAAATGAGGAAGAACTATCTTAGTTTCCCTGACAATAACCGCCTGCAAAACTCGTTTAGACAATGATTATTCTCCTTCCGAGATATTACGATTTTTTAACTTTTTTTTTCTCAAAATGTCAAACTTCTTCTTGCTCGTCTTCGAAATCATTTCGGTGGACTGACAACCAAACTTTTGAAGGACACGTATTAGTTTTCTGAAAAGAAAACTATTGTGCCGGCTTTGTCTGTCCGTCCACACTTTTTTCTGTCTGCACTTTTTCTGCCCGCCCTCAGATCTTAAAAACTACTGAGGCTAGGGGGCTGCAAACTGGTATGTTGATCGTCCACCCTCCAGTCACCAAACATACCAAATTGCAGCCTTCTAGCCTCAGTAGTTTTTATTTTATTTAAAGTTAAAGTTATCCATGATCGTACTTCTGGCAACGATATAAGACAGGCCACCACGGTCGGCTGAAAGTTTCATGGGCCGCGGCTCATACAGCATTATACCGAGACCACCGAAAGATACATCTGTTTTAGGTGGCCTTGATTATACGCTGTACAGAAAACTCGATTGCGCCGAAGAAACTTCGGCGCATTTTTCACTTCTTTTCAATTGTTTCCACGAGTAACTCTGAGCGTCTTAGCGAATAACTCCCACCTCCTCGCCTTCAGCAAACATATCTTCTAAGGTATTTGACGGTCGGTAAGGCAACAGAAACACGCCTAGAAATAACTAGAAGTCGTAACTCCTTTGTACATCAGCAGGGGCCAAGTTTATTGCTAATTGAGTGAGCATTGTATTGTCCACATTTCAACCTTTTAATGCCCCTCGGGCGCGCTGCCTCGCGAGTCAAATGAAGTTGTTTTATTTCTTCTCAAATGTAGCTTTGAATGACCGTCATTTGTCGTTTCTTTGCGTCTCGGGATGTCTTGCGAGTTCTTACGTTCAGTTCCTAATCATTTCTTACTTTTAAATCCGGTTCTGTTTTCAATTCCAAAGCATTTTCCAGTTTTCTGTAAAAGAAAATTACTGAGATGGCTGTTTGTCTGTCCGTCTGCACTTCTTCTGCCCGCCCTCAGATCTTAAAAACTACTGAGGCTAGAGGGCTGCAAATTGATATGTTGATCATCCACCTTCCAATCATCAAACATAACAAATTGCAGCCCTCTAGCCTCAGTAGTTTATATTTTATTTAAGGTTAAAGTTAGCCATGATCGTGCGTCTGGCATCTCTATGGGTGGTGCCAAAAACACAGGCCACCACCGGGATGTGGCTGAGAGTTTCATGGGCTGCGGCTGAGTGTCTCATGGGCCGTGGCTGAGAGCTTCATACAGCACTATTCGCTGTACAGAAAACTCGATTGTGCCGAAGAAACTTCGGCGCATTTTTCACTTGTTTTTATTTGGTCTTGAATGAGCAGGGTTTTCTTTTTTCGCGCAAGAATGTCTTGTAAGTTTTTACTCTCAGTTTCTGTTATATTTTTAACAGAAAGGTATTTTTGTTATGTGGATCAAATACGCGTATTAATGGACATTCGATCTTTCTTTGTAACAGAAAAAAGTTCAAGGATCTTGTTCCCATTTTCAGCTAGCTAGATTTCTGTTTGTAAAGCAAAAAACCCCTCGTCGAAGTTTTTGTAGAACTCCGCTTTTCTTTCGCCCAACATGTGGCAACCACGATTAATTATATATTCATGAGCTGTAATGCTTTTAATGGGCTTCACGATGTGTAATGAATGAATTATCCCTCACCTGCGATCTCCCATGTTTTTATAAAAAAAAAAATCTTTTTAAACAGTGGCTCTCGTCTCCTTCAAAACAGGATAACTAACTCACTCTCTCGTGGTTCGTTCTGAAAGGCTATTTAGAAGCTTATTTCGGCTTCATTTAGCCGAGGCTGGAAGTAAAAAAACGAGGGGACAAGAGTTGCTTCGAAAACAGTGTGTTGTGTAGGTCTTGGCTGATTATGGGCCACTTGTTATGGAAGCAACCCCACCCCCAGGAAAAATTTATGGGCTTAATATGGGCGTAGTTGGGTTACGCGTTGCACCGTCCTGTAATTTCACATCAGAAGGGGCGTGTTTGGCGAGCGTGTTTTTGACGTGGCCACTTGCAAAAGCCAGGTTTTTAAAATTTCATTTTAGAGTTATTGAATTTCTATTTCCCACTCCCCAGAAAAAAAAAAAAACACCCTTTCCCTGTTTTTTGGTTCTACTGGTATTTAAAAATTTATGTACAGGATTTGATTGGATACTTTTTTCGAACGAAAAGTTATTCCAAATTATAATATGTTTAGCCTTCCATCACCAACAGGAAGGACCTTTTACTGTACCTCCATTCATATTATCTTTCTTCCATCTTGCTACCCACCCTCTCCTAACAATTGTCTCATAGGGCAGCTGCGAGGTTTTTGAATGACCTCATAGGTCCCAGTGCTTGGCCCTTGGCCTAAACTCTATATTCAACTCAAATTATAAGATTTCTAGCCTTCCATTGCCAACAGGAAGGTATGGCTTCTGTTCGTCCTTTCGGTATTTATGAGGAATATTCTTGAATTTTGTCTTTGAATTTTTACCGTTTTGTTTAAGAAGCTGTCCAACTTCTTTAACTTTGCACAGTTTTCACCCTCCCACACGTGAATCCCTTCCCCAATTTAAGAACAAATTCTTTGTGCGACCCTGATAAGTGTAGAAGTGCAATGTCAAGAACTAGTTTTATTTTAATACCTTATAGGGCAGGCCACCACCGGGCCGTGGTTAAAGATTCATGGGCCGCGGCTAATACAGCATTATACTGAGACCACCGTAAGATAGATCTGTTTTCGGTAGACTTGATTATTCGCTGTACAGAAAACTCGATTACGCTGAAGAAACTTCGGCGCATTTTTTGTTTTTTTTCATGTCCGGGTTGGTGGCAGGCCACTTGTCACTTGCCAGCTGCCACTTACCACTTGTCACTTGCCACCTTACACTTATCACTTGCCACTTGTCACTTTGGTGTGAAAGCTACCTTATAGTACCACGACTGATGGTAACGACGAAAGGGTTGAACGAAAAATTATGAGGCTAAACCTAAATAGAGCGGTAGGACCATCATGTGAAAAGGTAAGATGTAGTGAATGAGGGAAGTCAGAAATCTGTTGAGAATTCCGGAGCCTGGTAGTAGATGGGAAGAAGCTGCCTTTATTGTCAGTCAGTCTGTCAGAACTGCCATTGGAGTTATTTGTCACAAGAGTTTTTCGTTATTCATTAGAGTTTTTTTGTCACAATAACTAGTTTCTTCTTGTCATAAGAACTCACTGATATCAATTAATGCGTATCTGCTTAACGCATACAATGCATGTTCACTCAAATTTCTTTTAATATACAGTAAAGTACTGGGTTTATATTTGTTAGTTTTAAAGTGTAGGAAAACTTAAGTTCTCTTGATACCCTAGTTATTAAGGCTATTTATAATAAGATCATTTCCTTCTGTGCGAGCTAGTTTGTTCTGGACATAAGGACTTGTTGATATCGCTATTCATTCAAATTTCTCGCTTTTCCAACCTCCTCCCCCCTAGATCCGAGTGCTGGTTCCCTGGAATGAGGTCGTGGTCCTGGACGACATAATCATGACGGTGAGCGGCCTGTCTGGAACAGACCACGCCGACACCTACCACGACCACCCTCAACGACTCCTCAGCACCCAGTGTATTGACCACGACTACGACCTCCTCCGACCCGTCGTCATGGCCACTTGGCAGAACAGCTTCCAGGGCAAGTGTCCGGACACGGACGCCATCTTGGCGGAAGCCCAAGTGGTCCAGGAGTCTGTGCTGATTCCAGGCACTGGATTGTATCTGGTTTATCATTCCTCCAGGTAAGTCGTTGCTCCGCTGCCAGTTTCCAGGAATTGGTTAGTCAGTCGTCTTTCCAGGTAAGGCGCCTTCAACGATGGCTTCCAGGTGTGCTGGAAGATGAACAGACTTGAGAAATATGAGTTGAGTAAGATGTTCTTCTGCAGTTTTCGTATGGAGTGGGCTTGTCTTAATCTTTTTTCTTCATCTTTCTTGCATTCATTCTAAAACTTCTCAGTAATCTCTCTCTCTCTCTCTCTTCATCATGTTTTTTCTATGACTTCCTGGTAATATCTCTCTCTCTCTCTATCATGTTTTTTCTATGATTTCCTGGTAATCTCTCTCTCTCTCTCTCCATGTTTTTCTATGACTTTCTGGTAATATCTCTCTCTCTCTCTCTCTCTCTCTCTCTCTCTCTCTCTCTCTCTGTTTTTTCTATGACTTCCTGGTAATATCTCTCTCTCTCTCTCTATGTTTTTTCTATGACTTCCTGGTAATATCTCTCTCTCTCTCTCTCTCTCTCTCTCTCTCTCTCTCTCTCTCTCAACTGACGCTATATTCCAGTACATAGCCTGCGCAAGCATGAAAGCAAAGCAAGAGGCGGAAAAGTATATACGCATGTGTGAGCAAATAAGAAACGAGAATATGGCCACACATACTAAAGTAAACAGTCGTTTAGTACTCTAAGAATCTTAAAGATGCATGGAATATTTGATGATGACTTTCATTGCTAATTATGCTGACCTTAAGCTCGACTTATTTATGAACGAAAGCTTACAAGATAATTTGGTTTAATATGATGACGAAGATCTAAATGTCTTTCACTGTACCTCCGTTCAAATTCTCTTTCTTCCATGTGACTGTCCACCCTCTCTAACAATTGTTTCTTAGTGCAACTGCGACGTTTTCCTCCTATTATTATTATTATTATTATTAATATTATTATTATTATTATTCAGAAGATGAAACCTACTCATATGAAACAAGCCCACAGAGGCCTTTAACTTGAAATTCCAGCTTCCAAAGAATATGGTGTTCATGAGGAAGAAGTAAGAGGAAGTAGAGAGAAAAACAGAAAGACTTTCCTTAGAAGCGATAAGGCAAAGATCCAACATCAGAAACGCATTGATCCACTTGATCCATTTCCCACAGATCCAACGGATACGAGTCCACGCTGAGGCTGCAGCTCACCCCCGACCGGATTCCTTCGACGCTGCGACGAGTCCACCTTCGGATAGTCATCGAGGGGATCCTCTTCACTCGAACCTTCGAGGCCGACCCGGCTATCAAGTACACTTACGCCTGGAACCGACGGGATGTCTACCGGTGAGGGGCGTTGCTGTAATCCTCCGAAGGGGCTATGATATAGGATTGGCTTCTGTTTTATTTCGTATTGTGATTATCTGGGGAGGGGGACGGGGATGGGGGTTTGTGGTTTTTTGTTTTATGGTTTTTCAAGTTTTTATCCTCTCTCTCTCTCTCTCTCTCTCTCTCTCTCTCTCTCTCTCTCTCTCTCTCTCTCTCTCTCATATCAGAAATCCTGGACGCGAAGTTGTTCCTCTGTTAAGACGATATCATTTCGATCATTTCCTTTTTATATTATTATATTTAAAATTGAATATTAGGTTTTTTATGTAATGTGTATTTATCCTCTCTCTCTCTCTCTCTCTCTCTCTCTCTCTCTCTCTCTCTCTCTCTCTCTCTCTCTCTCTCTCAGAAACCATTGGACACGAAATTCTTCGTCTGTTAAAACAATTCCAGTTTGGTTTTTCCTTTTTATTTTTAAAAATTTAATTCCAGGCTCGTTTTTTTATGTAACGCTTAATACTCTCTCTTCTGTTGATTGATCAAAGTCCAGAGGTCCACATCAAGCATCTTATCCCATTCAACACCTCACCAAATTTACAAGCAGCATTTAGGAAAGGACCTGTGCTAGTACAGAGCCGTGTTTATCTATAGCGACGTAATGTCCTCTCTTTAGTATAAATTTTCTGTTATTAAGATTTTATTATTTTTCTTTTTGTTATTAAGCTTCTTGTAACCTTTTTTTCTTTATATGAATTTCAGCTCATGTTCATCTCCAGTCTGTCATTGTGTGTTTGTAATGTTTCTTTTCTAATATTCTAATTATATTTTTTAAAACTGATCACCTCATATTTCTCAAAATAATTAAAATGACAACGCAGAGTATCTCTTTCCAGAAATGCAAGCCGACAGAGAGCATTAAATAAATATCAATTTTTAAAAAACTGCAAACACCATTTGTCCAAAATACGTTCTTGCTTCCTGCTGCCCAAGTGTATTAAAAAAAAAAAGTCTTACCAACAGTCAAAAGTAGAAAAAAAAATTTTTGTCCAACAACCAGTGTAAAAAAAATTACTAACAAGCAAAGCTAAAAGAAAAAAAATTGATCTAAAGTTAAATTTTAAAAAGTGAAAAGTAAAAACATGCGCCTCTGACAGCTCAAGGTATAATAAAAAATCACATAACACCCAGTGTAAAAAAAAAAAACCTCCCTTACCAACAGCCAAAATTAAAAATTAATCGAGTTTCTTTATCCAGTAGATTAAGTTCAGAAGTTTTCTCCCAAAAAAAAAAACTACCTATGAAACAGCCATTGTAAAATAAAAAAAACCTCTCCCGACAGCCAAAGCGTCTATGGCGTGTCAGTAGCGAGGGTCTCCGTTGGGTATGAACACAGCACCTGCAGTCGGATTATCTGGGAACATCAGACAGCCAGGATTGCCGGGTACGACATTGGCATATCCGGAGTGGGCGGCTTCAATATCCATGTGCATCATGCTTATAATGTACATCAGGGTAAGTGTTTTTTTTTTTATTTATTGTACGTTTTGTACATTTTTATGAGAGTGGACTCTCTCTCTCTCTCTCTCTCTCTCTCTCTCTCTCTCTCTCTCTAATATATATATATATATATATATATATATATATATATATATATATATATATATATATACACATATATATAATATACACTTTATATATATATATATATATATACACAGGAATATTTCATATATTAGACAGGAAGCTTTCAGCAAGCTTTTTCAAACTAAAACAAAAAAAGTTAGCATTAGCAAAGCTCACAGACTAAATATATATATATATATATATATATATATATATATATATATATATATATATATATATATATATATATATATATATTTATATAATTTCTAAACATTTCATATTATTGTAGAATTTCCTTCTATATACCTTCTGCATAAGAGAAATCAAGCGCAGTCCAGAAGTAAAAGAAAAATACTACATAAAAATGCCAAAATACCACTAAGTTGAAATTACTGATGTAACCACCATTTGTTTTACATTGCCAACTTCACCTTCGTCCTCCAGGCATACTCCAGAAAGGCGACGGGCAAAACATCTACCTGTCAGCCCAGAGACACCTGGTGACAACCCTGCTGGGAACGGGGGAGCAGAGGGAGGTAGACTGCGGCGCCCTTTGCGAGGGGAAGGCCAGCGAGTCGCCCCTACTGGCACCCACCTGCTTGGCTGCGGCGCCCGACGGCTCCCTCTACGTGGGCGACTTCAATCTCATTAGGCGCGTCAAGCCCGATGGCACTGTCTCTACGGTTGCTAGGCTCAAGTAAGTGCTTTTTTTTTTTAACTCGTGAGTTTTTTTCTTTAAGTCAGTTTTCACTGGTCTCATTTCGTCGTTGTTAAAGTCAGTGGCACCTTCTTATGCAATTGTTAGGTTGAGTTTTTTTTTAAGTAGGTTTTTCCTCCAGAAGTAAATTATTTTTTTACAATGATCTGTCTTCAGTTCAGTGGCAGTGTCTCTACCGTTGCTAGGCTCAAGTGCCTTTTTTTTTTTTAACTCGTGGGTTTTTTTTTTCTGAAGTCAGTTTTCACTGGTCTCTTGTCGTCTTTAAATTCAGTGGTACCGTCTTCTACAGTTGCTAGATTGGATTTTTTTCAAGAAAGTTTTTCTTCCAGGAGTAATATTTTTACACTGATCTGTATTCAGTGTGAAAAACTCCACGGTTGCTCGGGTCAAGTAAGTGTTGTTTTTTTATCTTGAGTTTTTTCCTGAAGTCAATTTTCACTGGTCTCTTGTCGTCGTTGTTGAATTCAGTGGCACCCTCTTATGCAATTGTTAGGTTGAGTTTTTTTAAGTAGGTTTTTCCTCCAGAAGTAAATTTTTTTTTTTTACAATGATCTGTCTTCAGTTCAGTGGCACTGTCTCTGCGGTTGCTAGGCTCAAGTAAGTTTTTTTTATCTTGAGTTTTTTCCCTGAATCAATTTTCTTTCCACTTGTTCATCATTCGTGATGTTAAATTCAGTGGCACTGTCTCTACGGTTGCTCGGGTCAAGTAAGAGTTTTTTTTTAACACGTGAGTTTTTTCTTGAAGTCATTTTTCGCATTTCTTTTCATCATCTTACGCCGTGTTAGATTCAGTGGCACGTTCTCTACAGTTTTTAAATTCAGTTATTTTTTTTCTCCAAGTAGTTTTTTTCTTTCAAAGTAAATTTTTTTTTCATTGATCTGTCTTCAATTCAGTGCCACTATCTGTGCATTTGCAAGACTTAAGTAATTGCGTTTTCCTAGCGTGAAGACAAGGAAGTAGGCGATGGATCCTTTCAAAGAAAAGCAATAAAAAAAATAGTCGTTGACCAGTGCCAAGATTGGCAGAGCTCCACCCAGTAAATATGAGATATTACTGTCACGCGGGCGGTAAGCGACAACATGAGATGAAAGATCCAGTTGCCTGACGGGTGCTACGCCACCGCCTTGGAAGAAAAGGACGAATCGAATAGAAACCTCCTTTAGTTGAACCTCGACCTCCACAAAGTAAATTAGAGATGTAGCTTCCTTATGGGTGCTACGGTACCAACTTGAGGCGCATGCGCAATATTGCTAGGTCTTTGTTGTCTAGACGGATTCCACAGGTCCATATCGGGCCTCTTACTCCCTGCTAGACCTTACCGCACTTGAGGCAAAGAGCTGTGCTGGCATAAGGCCAGTGTGATTAAAAGTAACCAGCAATTTAAAGTGTTTTAAATAGGCGTGTCAGTCCTGCAATGAACTTTAATTCTCTAATCCGTTATATTAAAAAATGGACGTTCGTTCATTTGAAATTCTCTGCGAATTTTAAGACACTCCTGTGGTTTTGTATTTACTTTATGAAACAGACGTGTGGGAGTACAGAATTTCAGCAGTCATTTGGTTGTGTATAGAGCATTCTCTCTCTCTCTCTCTCTCTCTCTCTCTCTCTCTCTCTCTCTCTCTCTCTCCCTTTTATCATGGCGAGAATTTCGGTCGTGTCCATGACAAGTGAGTTCTGGGAACCTGGCCGTATCAAAGGGCCTGGGCCGCGGCCTTCTGCGTATCCAGTGGGAGCAGCAGGCATCAGCGGGGTATCATATTGTTCTTTTATGCATTACTCAAAGTACGGTAATTACTGCAATTGATAGTGCGCCATTGACACAAAGTCGGATCAAAGTCCGACGGCCCTCCTCGCCGAGTGAAAGAGCAGCAGGCCATTATTGATGCCCCTGCACCATTAATTTATCGACAGCAGCGCGATCAAACGCTGGCAGACGGAGGAGAAATGGTCTCCCTAAGTTATTTCGTTACATTTTATTCGAGGGGTCGTGTCGTGTTTTCGCTGCAGTTTATACGCTGCCATTTTCATATTTCTGCAGGGGTCATTGTCGTCCTCATAATTCTCATATTTTAAGTAGAGGGGTCCCCTTTTCGCACTAATTTTCGCATGTCTCTGTCAAGGGGACGATTTAGCCGTCAATTCAGGTCGTTTCGTCTAGAGGTTTTCCTGGTCTTAGGTTTTTACCTGGTATTTTCAGTTGCGTCGCCAGGTTTTAGTTTTCTGTAAAAGAAAGCTATTAAGATGGCTATTTGTCTGTCCGTCCGCACTTTTTCTGTCCGCCCTCAGATCTTAAAAACTGCCGAGGCTAGAGGGCTGCAAATTGGTATGTTGATCATCCACCCTCCAATCATCAAGCATACCAAATTGCTGGCCTCTAGCCTCAGTAGTTTTTATTTTATCTAAGGTTAAAATTAGCCATAAACGATATAGGACATCCCACCACCGGGCCATGGTTAAAGTTTCATGGGCCGCGGCTCATACAGCATTTTACCGAGACCACCCGAAAGATAGATGTATTTACGGTAGCCTTGATTATGCGCTGTACAGAAAACTCGATTGCGCCCAAGTTCGCATTTTGTACTTTTATTTTATATCAGGTTAGTCTGTCATTCATTCTGCATTACTCTGCTGCTGGGTAAACAGCTCGATAATTCACGATAGGTGTTATTTTTATCTTTCTTTCTCTCATGAATAACAGGCTGTTCATTCTCTCATATGTAAAAGGCTTTTCGTTTTTTTATTGAAAGCTTCAAACTGTACTCCACCAACTAGATGCTGATATGTTTTTCTGTTCCGTGTCTACATTGGTAAGATTTAAGCATCGGTAAAAAGACATTTATCATATGCTTGAAGTATTCATAAATTACCTGTATGAATATTGAGTGCCACTGTGTACAGTCCTAGTTTGTCTGTGTGCGCGTGTGTATATATGTGTGTATGTATACATACACGAAATGAAAGCATGACAAACTAGAACATGACAAATATATATATATATATATATATATATATATATATATATATATATATATATATATATATATATATATACACACATACACGTTATTAATTAGTAAAATCTGTTTAATAATATTTATTATCTACATCATAATTAAAATCATAAATGTTATCATTATTAACATTGGCTTTCTGCCTCCATCAAATCTTACAAAAAAAAACAAAAATCACAGCCCATTTGCAGATCCACAGAAATAGACGTTTGTTTCTCAACAAATTTCATTCAAACTGATTCATTTTCTCCAACTTCCAGCGAAACACGCGTATCGTACCGGTACCACGTGGCCGTGTCTCCCCTCGACGGAAGCGTGTACGTCAGCGACCCGGAGGCCCACCAGGTCCTCCGGCTGGAGAGCACAGACAACGTCCTCAATCCTTTGCACAACACCATCGCCGTCGTCGGGTCCGGGCAGAGGTGCCTGCCTGGGGACCCTCATAAATGCGGCGATGGAGATCACGCCATTCACGCCAGGTTGACTTATCCGAAAGGTAAATGTTTTCTAAGCCTTTGTGTTGCCGTTTTGAATTTTTTTTTTTTAAGGAAAACAAAGTTTTTGAAGGAATTTTGTGCTCATTTTGGATTGATAGTAGTTTAACTGCTCAGTGTTTGCAGGGTAAATTTTCTAAGGTATTTACAATGATGTTTTGGGTCATGTTCATGATTTTCAAAAATAACAACAAACCTTTTTGAAGGAATTTTGTGCTCATGTTGGTAGTTACAGTAGTTTAACAGCTCAGTGTTTAAATGGTAAGTTTTCCAAGTTATATACAATGGTGTTTCGAGTCATGTTTGTTTATAAAATAAAGAGAAAACCTTTTGAAGGAATTTTGAGCTCATGTTGGTTGTTGTAGCAGGTCAGTAGATCAATTTTTGAAGTTTTGTTGTTAGTTACGATATCAGAGTAAGCAAATTTGGATTGTTTTATGTTTTTAAGTCGATAGGTAAAAAAAAATGGCAACAGAAAAACCACAAATATTCAGATTAAATTGATTCGATTAGGTAAAAAAAAATTGCAGAAGAAAAACCACAAATATTATTCGGAATAATTTAAGGACTGAACAGTATTTATGTCAGCCACATGTTCATATCTACTATGTCCAAATCTCAAAGAAAAAAAATAATAACGTTCAAGCAGTTACAAAAAACTCACTGACCATGAAAAAAGACACGCCTAACTTAACAAAGGCCCCGTAGTGGGTTAGTGCCCTCAATGCGCCTCACACGGTGCAAAGGTTCTTTGCAGCGCCCCTTCGCCCCCTGGCTGCAACCCCTTTCATTCCTCTCACTGCACTTCCTTTCATATTCTCTTTCTTCCATCTTGCTATCCACTCTCCTAACAATTGTTACATAGTGCAACTATGAAGTTTTCCTCCCATCACACCTTTCAAACCTTCTTGCTGCTAATTTCACTTTCAGCGCTGAATGACCTCATAGCTCCCAGCACTTGGCCTTTGGCCTAAATTCTATATTCCGGATCGTTTAACGAAGAATTCTGAATACTAACCCAATAACCTCATCGACCCGACAGGCCTGGCAATATCCTCGGCGGGTGACATCTACATCGCGGATGGCACCAACATCCGAGTGGTGAGCCCCGCCGGAATCATCCACACGGTCATCGGAGGGCACGACCACCGGTCTCACTGGGCGCCGGTGCCCTGCAACGGCACCATCAACATGGACCAGCTCCATCTGCGGTGGCCGACGGAGCTGGCGATTTCGCCCCTCGACGGCTCGCTCCACATTCTGGATGACCACCTCGTCCTCAGGGTCACCCCGGATAGCCGCGTGCAGGTAATGGGAAGAGATGGGTTCCCGGGAGCAGGTGGGCTGGTAATGGGAAGAACTGTGTAGTTGATGGGAAGAGATTTGTGGGTAATGGGAAGACATGGGCGGGTGATGGGAAGAGATGTGAGGGTGATGGGAAGAGATGTGCGGGTGATGGGAAGAGATGTGAGGGTGATGGGAAGAGATGTGCATGTGATGGGAAGAAATTGGCTGGTAATGGGGAGAGATGGGCTGGTAATGGGAAGAAATGGGCGGTTGATGGAAAGAAATGTGTGGGTATTGAGAAGAAATGTTTGGGTAATGGTAAGACATGGGCGGGTAATGGGAAGAAATGTGTAGGTAATGGGAAGAAATGGGCAGTCAATTGCGGAAATCTGCAGGTAATGGGAAGAAATGTGAAGGTAATGGGGGGAAATGGGCAGATAACCGGAAGAAACTGGCAGGTATTGGGAAGATATTGACAGGCAATGGGAAGAAATGTGCGGGTGATAGGATGAAATGTACAGATCAGGGGAAGAGATGTGTAGGTTATGGGAAGGTATGTGCAGGTAATGGGGGAAACGGCCAGATACTGGGAAGACATTGGCAGGCAGTGGGAAGAAATGTGGGCGAATGTGCCAAGGGATGGGAAGATTTACGAATATGAAGTTTTTATTTTTTGTGGTAGCGAGTAATGCTCTTCTCTTTACTGTATAAGGAAACTACAAATAAATATAATAATTTGGTGGCATCGTCTGTCATCAGTTGAGGGTATGGATTAGTCATGCACATTCTATGCAGTATAGCATTTACGTGTAGAGGGAGATAAGCTTTAAATGATTATGAGGGATTCGTCAAGTTAATATTAATTGAAAATTGTATAATTGCTACCACATTCACGTATCATGACCAAACTAGGCAACTGTTACTTATAATGTTTACAATTTGACTGATCCCAAAAAAGCCAAGTTTAATTCCTTACGGAAACAAAACAAAATTCGAAAGAGCACCCACCACGAATCCCACCTGTGAATGCCCTTACATCACACTTAATTCAATCATTTTCCGTCCTATCACACGCAGGTACTGACTGGCAGATCTCTCAACTGTCCAACCCCTCCAAACGACCCACCAGATGTCTCTCGCACGGCGCTTTTGCTCAATCCTCAGTCGATAGCATTTTCCCCTCACGGTGAGTGGAAAGCACAATGGTACCTTATTTTCTTTCCACAACTGTAATGTATGCTTGTTCAGTTTCTTCATCTAGAATACATGTTTATGGCTGTGGAACAGCCTCCCAGAAGATGTCGTGCAATTGGAACTTCAGAGGTTCAAGCGAAGATATAATGCATTAATACCCTAATACAATTCAACTTGTATTTGAATGTTTTATTTACATTTTTATTTATTTATCTGATATTTACTTGTTTTTTCTAATAACTGATCTCTTATCCGTAGTTCCCATTACCTTCTGTTACCTCTTTCGAATGAACACCTTAATATTCTTTGGAAGCTTGAATTTCAAGTCAGTGGCCCCTTTGGTGGGCTTGTTCCATTTGAATAGTGTTCATCCTCTGGATAATAACGATAAAAGTACAGTACATACTTACGCACGTACATATTCATGAATATCGTTTATAATGAGAATATCACGCAAGATTAACTTGTGTTTAGTTTCCGCCAGTAGGTTAGGCTAGAGAAACAAAAGGTAGGGTTACGTAAAATCGCTTTGTTTATTGTCACAGTCATTCCAATTGTACGACTACTGATCTGAAGACGTTAGGTCGTTTAGTGCATTGTTTTGAGATCAAGTGGAGTGATACAAATCTCCCCTCAGAAGAACTATCTTAACGCAAGCAGTGGCCAGGATATTGCAGCTGTAAGAATTTTCTTTTTCTTTTCATTTCAGCAAAGTGGAAAATGAAGTCTTTAGATTCTATCAAATTCAGATGTCAAAGGTAAAATACAGTCGTCACTCACAGAATCTTAATTCCCCGTGTCGAAACAGTCATCTGTCAATCAGCTGTTCAGACAGCGATTTTATTGCTTCACTTGTTATCGGCTTTTTTTATTTAGGTTTTTGTTGAAATGCGACAAGCGTATTTGTTTATCGACTTTGTGATTTTAGCTACGCAACTTTCACCGAGGAATGGTCCTGTAAATATGTGCAATAATAATTCTAATATAACTTTATGCTGTTGCTGTGATTAAACTCTCCACCTAATTATAATGATCAGTGTGGTGGGATTTTGAACTGGTTCATAGTGCAACTGCTTTGAGGTTTTCCTCCTGTTACACCTTTCAGACCTTTTACTGTCCGTTTCCATTTCAGCACTGAATGACCTCATAGGTCCCAGTGCTTGGCCTTTGGCCTAAATTCTGTATTCAATTCAATTCAGTCCTATTTAAGGAAAGCAGCAATTTCATAGGTCTAAAGAAATGTCATCTATAATTCTGGTAATTTTTACTCTTCACATTAGACATTTATATAAAAATGAACATTTATATCTTTTAAGTTCAGTAACAACATAAACTCATGTACAAACATTAACAGAATGTATTTTGTATTGTCTTTAACGAACATTAAAACATTTGAACAGTGACACTGCTATTTCTAACTACACTCGTTATGTGATTATTTTTTTTTTTTTCTGTTTCCTCTCATCGTGGTGAATCCTAGTGTACTTCGAAGAAACTGGTTCTAGCTCTCTTATTTGACCATCAGTTTGATGATGATTTTCTAAACAACTGTATGATCTGCAAGGGATGCAGATCATACATTAAGCATTTATTGCTCAAGCGGGTAATATTTACAACTCGTGTTGTTTTGTTGCAGGTGAATTATACGTGGCAGAGAGTGACAACCAGAGAATCAACCGCGTACGAGTCATAACAAGTGACGGTCGCATCACCACCTTCGCTGGAGCCGATTCCAGGTGTAACTGCAGGGAACCAGCCTGCTTCTGCCAACCGCTGGACAACGTCTCCGCTACGTCCGCCATTTTCTCCTCCATATCGTCCATTGCCGTGACCCCTGATGGCGTGCTACACATCAGCGACCAGGCAGGCTACAGAGTCAGGTCTGTGCAGTCGCTGCTGCCAGAACTCAACGACGAGCGGAAAGAATACGAGATCTTCTCTCCAGACACTCACGAAGTGTACGTCTTCAACCGCTTCGGACAGCACGTGACCACCAAGAACCTCGTGACGGGACAGACCATCTACACGTTCCAGTACACAGACAGCTCCAGCACAGGGAAGCTGCTGGCTGTCACCGACGCGGCTAGTAATACGATTCAGCTCATCAGGAACCACTCTGGTGCTGTCAAGGCCATTGACAACCCACAGAAACAGCGCATCATGGTCAGCCTGAACATGAACAAGTTGCTGAAGGAACTAGTGACCCCAGACGGATACAACATCACCTTCCGTTATCACGGAAACAGGGGACTGATGCGGTCCAAGATTGAGGCTCTGGGCAGAACATACAGTTACGAGTATGATGATCAAGGCCGCTTGGTGCAGGCTGTCCTTCCAACGGGACAGATCATCCAGCTGAGCTTCGACTTGAGTGTGCGGGGAGCCAAGATCACCGTGACTCGGGATGGCAAAGATCTTGTCACAACCCGAGTTAGAGGAAATGTCTTGAGTCATGATTCAGGTGAGATGAATTCAATTATAGTATTCATTAGGAATTTTGCCCTTACATTCTCCATCAAATTCTTCTGCTTTGAGATTATTAACCACTAATAACTCTCACATGACAGTGTCTAGAAAAGCTATAGGGTGTAGACCATAAAGTGTATGGTTGTAAATGATATGAAGTCACATTGCTATATCTGTATTTCATATTTACAGGAGCTATTGAAGCTGTATCTGATCTCGATGGTGATGGTCAGCTGCGCATCATAACAGCTTGGAACCACGAAATATCTTTGGAGAAGACTGCCTATCGTGTACTTGAATCCAATAATCCCACAGCAGCTGAGATGTTCCCAATTCTGTCTCGCCAACAGACACACATCAGTGACAACCTTGTTAACCGCTATGAATGGAGTTATTCCCCTGCATCTACATATGACGGAGGAGCTAATCTGAAGGTACAGTACCTGTCTGGTGGATCGGTATTTAAAGAGACTTTGTGCTGCTTGAAAAAATTAGTTCTTTTGGGATTCAAGATCACTTGTTCAGTAGGTTAATTCACTACTTTCCTTGTTGCAGGTGTCAGGAACACTGCGAGTGAATGGAGCAGAATTACTTACCCTGACCTATGATCGTGCATCCTCATCAGAAGTGTTGCTGTCTGTGTCAGGTCAAGTCATGGTGAACATTACTTACGATCACTTCGGAAGGCCTGTCCAGTGGGTACCGGTGCCACCCTTGGTGCCAAGCAATGTCACCTATGATCACTGGGGCCACATTACCAGCTGGGTTCGTGGTGACCATTCAGAAGAGTACAAGTATGACATTTACCTGCGCATGGAGTCTGTTACCTATGCTGATGGTACAACAGTCAACTATGATTACAGAGAGAAACTGACAAAGGTAAGTATTTCACAGCATTTCAGCTCAGTGTTTTATGAGTACAGTAGGTTTATTTGTTGATGATGGTAAAAGGTTATAGAAAACAGATCGTAATTACTTCTGGAAAACTCAATAGAAGCCAGTAAGAACAACCTCATTGCTGTGTTGTAGCCCTTGTACCAAGGCCTGTAACAGTCAAGGGTGTGAGTTTCTTCATTGAAGGGGGGCAAACTTTCCTTTTTTTGTGTTAATTTTTTATTCTCTTAGATGGTGTAGAATATGTTTATTAGGGAGCAAAAGCTGCATAATAGATTATCAGGATATCCTCCTCTTTACTTCTGTGTTCTCTGATTTTCATTGCCATGGAAATTCTGCGCTACAGGCATTTTGCCTAGCATATTTGTGCTGGCTGTTTATCTTGCTGACTTCCTCATTCAAAGCAGAATCTAAAGTATATAGATAATGCTTTTAGACCCTCTGAATTTCATTGTTGTGGTTGATCCATTGTCAACTTCGTTACTGTAGACGAATATTGGATGTTCTGCTCTTCTTTTGTTAGATTATTAAATGCTTTTTATTTTTATTTTTATTTTTATTTTTATTGTCTTGCTTGAAGTCTACATGGCAGCTGATTTGAATACAAGCAATGAAAGGTATTTTTGATCTTCAAGGCCTTTGGACTAAAATTCTAACTCGGTGACAATAGGCATTGCTGTAGAGATAATATTTATGGACACTGTAGAAGAGGCAGTTGCTAAGAAACTTGTCTTACAGAGGCCATTCAGAAGCCAGACCATAATTTTCTTAACTTTCCAAAAATGTACATTGAATTCTTTTCTCGTGTGTTTGACACATTCGTGAGAAATTTTTTTGCTTGTGTGAGGATGGTTTTTGCCGTGCTTGTGTGACTGATACAAACTAATGCTTGCTTAAGAGCCATTTCCATTCTCTCCTGAAAACTGATCGCTCAAAGACAGTGTGAATGCTTTTTCCTACAAGCATCCTCCGCTCAGTGGTAGAGAGAGCTGTGTGTACCTTGTGCAGTGAATTTACATGCTGAAAGAATATGGGCTTTGATTACAGTGTCTTACACTTTTGCACTCTTAATTTAGATATGGCAGGAAGTGAGTCTTTCTCAACCCGCATGTCTACAGGAATCAGAAAGGTTGTGCATAAAATTATTTTAATTCAGTTAATGCACTCACACACATACTGATGGGCAGTGTCTTTTCTCAGCTTGCCTCATACTTGCACTAACACCCATTCCTGGTTTTCCCAACCTGTTTAATATAGAAAAGTACTGTACCTTTTCGCACCTGGTTTCTTCTGACAGCCATTGTCCATTGTGTAGCGCTAACCAGTAGTGCAGTGTGTTGGTGAGAAAACAAATCTTAGCTTCTAGTCTTCTTACCGTGTTCATGATGTGGTACCAAATGAGCTTGTTTTCTGAAATTAGTAAAATAGTGTAAACTTTTGAAAAACAGCAATTTTCCCTTATGGCTTTATGGTTTCTTTATTGCTTTAGAGAGGTATGAGCGTGCTTTCTTCTACAAGTACCATGATGCTCTCCACTCTACCTGTAAATGGGATACAGTGGTCTTATATCTGTGGTTGATTTTATTCTTTCATTTCTCTTTCATCTACTGTATTGCAGATCAGTGATTCCTGATATTCTGACACCTTGTAAACTAACTTGTTGCTAAATTTATTTCTAGTCTAGTTTGAGTTTTTAAGAGTATTAATCCTGCAGTTTTTACTTTCATTTAACAAGGAGTCAATTTATAATGTAAAGAACTATTGATTTCTAATTTAGTTTTGAGTTGAAGAAATAAGCTACCTCCAAAAATCCTCAGAAAATATTCCACAAATCAAAGTCTACTTCTTTATTTTTGTGCTCATCCTTCATGAAATTTTGAAATGTAATTTGTGAAAACTTATCCTGAACTAGCTTTTATTCTCAGTTTGAGTAAACTTGCTAACTCAGAAAGTATCAGTTGGGGTGAGGGATAAGTGTTTCATTACTTACCAGCACTATTTACTTTCTGCCCTTACTGAAATTTGCCCTTGTTGATGGGAAATTCACAAAAGCTCACTCTTCTTTCCCAGCCTGAGAAAGTGACTCATCCAAGTGGGCGCGCTTATGGCCTGGTCTATGACGATGCTGGTTCACTGCGACAAGTTGTGACGCCTCGTGGATCGGCCTACACACTCCACCTCACAACTTCCTTGGGATTCTACAGGCTCATCTTGGCTCTTCCTGTGGATAGTATTGCAATACAGGTAAATGACTTTTTACACGTGTATTAAGATTGCATTCATGATAAAATAAACATTTTTTCGCTAATGTTTTTATATGATATTCTAAAAAATATATATACAAAGATTTTGTTTCAGCAGAAGATGAAGGTTGCAGTCATTGGTGTCAATAGTCTCTCTCTCTCTCTCTCTCTCTCTAGCTCTCTGTGAATCCTTCATGATTTAGTGGGAGAGATTACCAGATGTTATTTAATTATCTTTTAACATTTTGTTCTAGTACTCAAGAATACACATTTAGACATTATATCAATAGAGTTGCAAGTAGTACAGTATACCCCAGCATAATTGTTATGACCTCCTTTACTACACAATCAGATATTGTTTTTACTATACAACTAATAATATTTTATTCAAACAGATGCGCCTTGATGAGCGAGGAAGGCTGCTCTCCGTCTCTCTCCCTGGTCGTGGAGGAACACTGCTGTACGAGTACAATGACAATGGCGAGATAAGTGCGGAGCTCTATGGCCACGGGTACACAGAATACACATACTACGAGGAAACAGGGCTGATGCGTACAGCCAGAACCAAACACATCCATGACGACGTCAGGACAGATTACCGATACCACGGTGGTCTCATGAAAGAAATGCGCATCCGCTACGGTTCCAAGAGCAACCTCCACGGTGTGAAGCTCAAATTCCAGTATGACGGCTCGGCCAGACTAAGAAAGATGGAAGGAGATATCAACAACTCCGCTCTGAAGGAAGTTTACGTCCGCTTCGATAACCAGACAGGCGTCCTCGAACTCATTTCTGACCTGCGCATCATCAGGAATAACATCCTCGAGACGATGTTGCAGAATCCAAAGAAGAAGTTTGTCAACACGCGTAAACAAGACGATTACGGGCGCTTGGCTCACGTCGATATGACCCTCGAGGGCAGAGTTGTTTACACGATGCAGCTGAAGTACGACAACCGTAACCGCATATCTGAACGGCTGATCGAAGTAGCAGGTCGCCGAGAAGGTCTCAACATCACTTACATGGCAGATGGTCAGATCCAAGAGGCCAAAGGAACGCACACTTGGCATTACAGATACGATGAAAATGGTAACATTGTCAACCATGCCAATAGAGAATCTGTGCAGTCTCTGGAATATGATGAGTGTGATCGGGTTGTCAGCGTTGATTCAACGCTTGTAGAATATGACTCCAGGGGCTTTGTCATTCGCATTGACAACGAGAACTTCAAATACAACACAAAAGGACAGCTCGTTTCTGCCTGGGATGCTGGAGAGAGCTGGTCTTTCACTCTAGGGTACGACCACTTTGGCCGAGTAGCCGTATACCGCGACCACCTGAACAACGCCACACAAATCATATACGGGCGTCCTGACTTGCCAGATTTAATCACACATTTACACAACCCTCATTCTGGAATGACCATGAGCTTGCTCTATGACGACATGAACCATCTCATTGCCATTGACAAAGACGATGGCCGATTCTTTGTTGCGACAGACCAGAATGGAACTCCCATTGCCATCTTTGATGATCTGGGCTCTCTGATTAGGAGTCAGGTGTGGTCTCCTTTCGGCCGTCTCATCGATTATGCCGGTACCGAAATGTGGGTTGGAGTAGGACCCTGGGGTGGATTCTTGGAACCAGTGACTGGCATTGTTATACTGGAAGGCCATGCTTATCACCCTAAGCTTTTGCAGTGGATGACCCCACGTTGGGACCACTTGACGAAAACCACCAGACAAGTTACAGATGTCTTTGTTTACAGATTCATGAATAATAATCCCTTCAATCTTCCATCAGGTTTGATGAAGCATTATTACACAGGTGAGTTCTTAAGATCTTATTTTAAACATTCATAAACGGATTAGTTTAAGCAGTTTTGAATATCCTATGTTAAACAATCTGCTATTATCACAGTACTTTTTAAAGTATAATGTCCATAAATAGAATGGAGAGAATGTAATGATATGTTTCAGAACTAATTACCTATTTTCACAGTTCCATATTAAAAACAAGATTTTTTAAAGTAACCTTCAGACAAGAAAAATATTTTCAAATGTCACCTGAAGATTGTGACTTAACACTGCAAACACAAGCTTTAAAACTCCTTGCCTTAAACACGTGCAAACATATAATGGAATGTGTTTGTATTTTGAAATAACACCCAGAATGCCGGGAATGTTTTTTTTTTTCCATTTGCCTGTCCTAACACATTCAAAAGTTTATTAATTATCTGAAATTTGAAAATAGCTTAGACAAGAAATCTGCTACTTACTCATTTTTCATCCAAGTTTGTATTCAGAAAATAATACAATTTTAGTGTCAAAATGTTAAGGTATCAAATTGTTTGTGGATATGCTGTAACTAAATTTTGCAGCTAACAAATGAAGTATAAGTTATACTAAAAATGTCATACCAACATATATTCATGGATTTGTTTTCCTTTCAACAGATGTCTCAGACTGGCTTGAACTGTATGGAATCGAGCTGAACCGTGTGCTTGGTTCAGAATACCATGAAAACACGATGGTCAAAGCAAAGCCCGTCATTTCTGTGGAGAACCTGGGAGCCTCTGAGGTCATCAGTGGCCTGTGCTGTCAGTACAATGCCGGAATCAAGCACCTCCATGAGCTGAGCTTCTTCTCACAGTCCCACATCCAGAGGCCGACTGCCACCTGGAATGGAGTTCCGATATCCCGCCAGGCATCCATATTTGGGCCAGGGGTCTTGGTCTCCAACGTGAAGGGACGGGTTCTCGTGACCGCCATCGGAGAAGAAGACTCTGTCGTCATCGGTGACGTCATTCGAACTGTCCTTAACAATTCCATAATCCTAGATGTTAGCGCTACCCACGGAGGCCTTGACACATTCTATTTTATTAAAGATACCCAGGAACGGGCACTCGAAGACCTGCAGCAGCTGCGACGGCTCTCCGGCATATTCCAGGTGTCTAACAATGAGACGGAGCGCGGCCACGAGATCCGCATGTCGACCCACACAGCTCACCTGGTGATCATGTACGGCGAGCGAGTCTCGCGGGCTAGGAAGCAGGTCCTGAAGGAGCTGGAGGAACGGGCGGTCGCCCAGGCTTGGGAGAGAGAGGCAGCCCTGATCCTCAGCAACCGGCCCGGGACCCACACCTGGTCCTCCACGGAGAGCGACCAGCTGATTCGGGAAGGGCGCGTCCCCGGCTACGTGGCTACTCACATACACTCGACTTCCCGGTATCCAGTGCTGGCCTCGGACGCCTCCAATATTGTCTTCAAGCACGAGACGGCCCGCAAGCGGCGCGGAAGTCGCAGAAAGTCCAGAAAGAAGAGCTGGCGCCAGCGAAAGAAAGGCTCTCGCTTGAAAAGCAACAGTACGTGAGAAGTGATGTGACTTTTTGCTGAACTTCCAGGCATATGCTAAGTGAATCTGCCTTTATCGACAGATTGTGATATAATTGTAAATATTTATGTAAAACTTAACAGAGTTTCAATATATACGCATACTGTGTGCGTTTTTGTTCTTTCTATACGAGGTGAATTAAGAAAACAACTTTCATGAATTATTATCATATTATATTCAGTGTTCTTATGAACCCCCGAATGAAACGCATATAATATCAATTATGAAGATTTTTGGTGTTCCTTTGTGGTTTTTACTTACGAATGTACCAGGCGGTAATCTTACGCTGTACAATATGTCACGTATTATGTAAACTAAAATTAATGAGTTTTTAATAAACATTTCGGTGTATATTTCTTAATTGGATTTAAGTCATCCCTAACTGTACATTACTAAGAAATTAAAAGTAGAATGTTGTAGTCCTTCCCCCTTATATTATACTTGGCTGATTTTGAAATAAATTATTTCTTAATAGATCCTGCTTCATCTTTCCTAACAGCTACAGTATTGAGTGTCGAGGATTTGAAACACAAAATATGGGGATTTTATGTTTAATAAATATAAAACTGCATTCAATGAGAATGGAGATTTTAAGGCTACATTAGTTCTGTCATTTTCAAGCTGTTCTCAAAAATTATTGCTGATCATTATGTGTTGATGAAAAATGAATAACGAAAGAAAATAAATTAATGGACAAACAAAAGGAATGAAGAATTAAAATTGAGCCTCTAGTCCACACTAGCTTTTTTATGGTGCATTATTTTTAACTGGCCTTAAGTATATTCCTAAATTTGGCCTTAAATATGCTCCTAAATTATATTAATCTGTCAAAGTAATAATAAAAAAAATTTTTTTTTTTTTTTAGTGTTTTAACGTTAAGAACTGTTGGCAATTGGGACTACTCTAAAATTTAAATCTGAAATAAGTGCTCTTTGCCGCACTGCAATCAGTTCTTGAAAAATTGTTACAAATACTAGTGTCGAAAATCTAAATGGAAGTTCTTATTATAGGATTTGAACAGGAAACTGAACGTACTTCAAATACACAAAATAATCTATTCGAACATTATGACACTGGACACAGTGAATAACCAAAATAAAAATATCTAGCCACAACATTATTAAAAGACTTGTACATTTTTTTTAACATTCTCGCAAGGCATTTCAGGATGCAATTTGTTTTGCAAGTCATGTACTGTATGTAATCGTCTTGTATGTTAAGTGAACAATCTGTCGAAAAGACACTTTTTCCCCTTTGATTTAGCAAGCAACTCGCCAGCACGGGCTCTTGTTCTCAGAGCAGCCCGTCAAGACCTCTTTAAAAAAAAAAGCATTCAAGGTCACTAAACTAAATTAAGTCTCAAATATAAATAGAGCATGAACAGCTGCAAACTTTAACCGATATATCGAATCTAATATTAAATGGTACAACGAAATGGTCACTGATTACTTAGGGTAATCTTATATGTGGTAAAATAAAACTAAATTCATGACTTATGTCCTCAAGAACTACTAACTTTGTTTACTTCAACTCAAGGTTGAAAGTGTTTCTATTTCAGTGATTACGGTCAAGTGGTTCATTAAGAATCAGTTTTAATAAAAGTATCAAAGAAAGCTCATCGAAAAATCCTTGCTTTTTCAATGCAACTGAAAATAATCAGTGTTCATGAATTTGTTACGCATTGTACGCTAATCAGAGGTAAGACCTCGCATTCCATTATCCAGCGCCCACCCCCCCAAAAAAAATTAAAAAAAAAATAAAAAAATATGCGAAATTCTAGAGCACTTACAGCTAACTGCAGACTGGAGATTTTGGGTGACTAACATCTATTTGAAACCAAGGGCCACTTGTCGCAGAAATCTTTCAAAAAGCGCCGTGAAAAGTGACTTGAGTTCCACACCTGTCAAAAGAATAAAAAAAAAAAAAAAAAAATTGAAAAGCACAGTCCACGAACAAACAAAATTAGTAAAAAGGAAATTATCAAGGCAAATCATACAACTTCCCTCCAAGGCTAACAGCAGTTCAATTGAATTGAATCTATTAGTTAGGCCAAAGGCCAAGCACTGGGACCAATGAGGTCATTCAGCGCTGAAACGGAAACTAAGAGTAAAAGGTTTGAAAGGTGTCGCAGGAGGAAACCCTCGCAGTTGCACTACTGTTAGGAGAAGGTGGAAAGTAAGATAGAAGAAATAGAATATGAAAGGAGGTACAGTAAAAGGAACGAAAGGGGTTGGGGCCGAAGGCACGCTGCAAAGAACCTTAAGTGATACCCTACAGTGCCCCGCACGTTGTGCACTGACGGCAATGCGCCCCTACGAGGACTAACGGCGGTTAAACGATCGACGTTATATAATTCACCTGCCAAACTGTACAGAGTCTGAGAAAAACGTGTCTGCACGAAAGCAGTTATTTGTGATGTTCTTAATGTCTTACTTTTCTAAAATATGTAGCCGTCACAAGTGGGCCTAATAATCCCTAAGATATACAAGAACATGAACACTGCACTGATTATTCTAAAACATAATTTTTCAAGAGAAAATAACAGTTCTGGAAATTGACCAGTCTGCTTCAATGGAAAACTACTAATTAGGTTCAGAAAACTCTTGTTCCCCCCCCCCCACATAGCACATGGGGAGCCGATGCAACCGTCCTTACGCCATACTACAAACAGCTGTACAGACATTATTATTATTATTATTATTATTATTATTATTATTATTATTATTATTATTATTAAGATGAACCCTATTCATATGAAACAAGCCCACCAAATGGGTCCATTGACTTAAAATTCAAATTTCCAAAAAATATGGTGTTCATTCGAAAGAAGTAACAGAAGGCAATGGTAAATACAGAAAGAGATCACTTATTATAAAAACAGATAAATCAAAAAATTAATAAATAAGAATGTAAGTAAATTATCAAAATACAGGGAGAACTGTATTGGGGTTTCATTCATTCCAATTCATTTATATATTTCTACTTGTCGTTATTTGTTTATACATTTGTCGTTTCCAGTCTAACGATCTGCAGAGTGTCTGCCTTCCTAATTTGATACCACGGGTTCCATAAGAAAAAAAAAATAACATATTGTGCATTGCCTAGAGCTTAACCTTTTAATAACTACTGAAATATTTCTCACCGGAATCTAGATGACTTCATTTAATCACTATTCACATTTGGTCATTAAGTCCCCTTTCACGCATAATGTATGGCCTTCGAGATTCCTTCAAAATAATTTCACAGGATATTTCAAATGTCTGCTGTAAGGGACAAGTGGATGTTAGCTACACTCTTCAAATGTTTCCTCAAGTGTCTTGTCAGTTTTCAACACTTGTCTTGGTACACACGCTCAGCCATACAGGAGCCTCAGTGTTAAATTGCTTTTGAACTTTTCCAACCAAATGCAAATGGATCATTCAATCCACACCTGATCTTTAGTAAACCTACGTATGTTCTTTCTCACACTGAGGACGTTATGCCTTTAACAACTTTAACTAAGGTTACGATAGGTCCTTGGCAGCGATCTTATACACAAACTACTACGATTAAGTAGAACTAATTTGGTGGTCTGCTATGACACCCTGTCCTCCAGATCAGATTTTTGGTGTCACTGTTAGGATGAGGAGACAGCGGGTCAAGTTTCGAGTTGACTGACGTCTGTCAAGCGTGTACATTTCCCTTGAGTAGTAACCCTGGACCGAAGCTGTTTGCTCAGGGAAATGTGACTTTCAATGACTTTCTCCTCCCTCACCAACATTGCTTCTTTTACACAAGGTCCCCTAGCTACAGCATGGCTAACCTGAGAGCGTGCAGCTGCCTTCATGGGATAAATTCACGCTTTACTTGAGATTCATACTAAGTCTAGCGATGCCTCCAAGATTATTAAACAAATGATTACGAAAAACGAAGAATTCAATCTGGAACACAATATACAGTGCAAAGATTTTTTTTTATTATGCAATCAAGCAAAACTTTCATTATCACGAAACCGTCAAACCAAAGGACCATCAGTTAGAGTTGGTAAACCTACTCAAGTTAATATAACACCACATATTTATGCAAATATCACAAGTTTTAAATAGACATAAAATGCAGTCTATACCCAGATATTAAAAGTCAGAAATGAATTTTACTCTGTCTAATAATGCAAAACTTCTGCATAAAACAAAGGCAACTAAACAAATAACTAACAGTTTGAGCAAAAATATTACTTCAAGTCAAGAGTAGATTTATTTTAGTTTACAATTTGCGATATATAAAGGAAATAAAATCTAAATCGTGAAACAAATAATGATAAGTTGATTACAATTGGTATATATCGCATATAAGTACAGCAAATCAGTAACTTATTCATCCAATTATGACTATTATTCATCACGTGAATATAGCAAATCAGTAACTTATTTATCCTATTCTGATGATTATTACAAATATTTCAAATGGCAGTCAAACAAAACATGTTAGTAAAGTACCAAATAAATAATAATAATAATAATAATAATAATAATAATAATAATAATAATAATAAATAATAATAATAATAATAATAATAATAATATCTTAGTAAATCTGATAAAACTGACTTTAGTTTTCCGCTGTACTACACTTTCTATATACAATACTAAATTTAATATTATAGTTTCTATGATTCAATTTACCGGAGAGAAAACTAAATTTTGTGATTCAATTTACCAGACAGAAAGATAAATTTTGACGAACTATGCTCCAGTCAAGCCTGATCACGATCATGCTCAAGTTACAAAAACAAGAAAATAAAAACGGGTAAAATTTTTGTCTTAAACCGTTATCACGTTTTGGACTTGAAAATATTCAGTTTTCCTATGTTTTAATGTCGTGTTTTGGGTAAAACTGAAGACTACCACCGCGCCTCTGGTTCGGCAACTATCAGTTATGTGCAGAATTGGTGTCATGTATAGTACCAACACCTTGGGGATGAACGTAAAATCAAACAAAAGACAGTAAATATAATCACAAACAAAAGGTTTAAACAAACAAATTCATACGCAAAATGCGGTAAATATTACAGACGCCAACTGGCGAGAACCAAGGCCGCGGTAGTATCATTCAGTTTTACATTTTATAATTTAAACTATCATTTTCTCGCGGGTAAAACTGAAAACTGCTACCGTGGCCTGGTTCCCGCCAGTCGTTGATCGTAATGTTTACCGCCTTTTGCTTATGTTTTTGTTTGATGTTTATGCCTTTAGTTTGTGTTTATGACATTGACAGTCTTTTGTTTAAGTTTTTATATTCATTCCCTGGGGGCTGGTACTTACATGGCGCCCATTTTGCAGGTAAACTGATAGTTACCGAACCAGAGGGGCGCGGTAATAGTATCCAGTTTTACGATGTTTTAAACGTAAGCTTTGAACGTTTCTGACGTTTATTTCCTTCGCTGTGAAGTTAAATATAATGCTCATGGACTCCACAGGAATGAATGGTAATACATTACAGACGGTAAATATCTCGGTAACACTAAATTCGCGGTAGACATGAGCACCAGTTTCGTAATAATGATGTTCAAGAGACTTAAAACTCCAAAATCAAATAAAAGTTTAAGTAAAATACCATAAAATAATTGGTTAATACCAAAAAACGATCACTTGCGTAACATTTTGCATGTGCCTTCGGCAACATGAACCCTCTTAACAGCTCAAAAAAATGACAACAGCAAGTTCCAGAGATAAATCCAAAGTTATCCTAATCTATGGTGCAGCTTCATACTTGAAAACGTGTTTGTGAGCCATGTCAACGTAATGCGACCATGATTTGGAATATGATATTAACATCAATATTAATATGAAATGCGATATCTACCTACAAAAATTAATTCTTTGATCATTATATGTAAATGAATGCAAGGAAAAATAATTCGTAATTGTTTAAATATACCTATTGCCTATACTGTATCCTGTTCACGACCTGATGGGTCTAAATAAAAACATGGCCCCGTTTTAAATAAAAATTAAAAACATTAGCCCTGGTTTATATGCAAACATTAAAATTAACAAAATTAAATGTGATTTATCTTACCTTTGTTTCCGAGTGACCATAACAATGTTCAGCAAGATTTGCAACTTTTCTTGATTTGCTCGAACAAAATGAACAGGCTTACTTGTTCCTTTCCATCTCAAAAACACCTGCAAAAATAATAAAAAATAATACATATACCCAACTCCTGTAACTGATTATTTTAAGATACTGGATCTATGAAAATACAGTAAATAAAGAAAATATAATAAGTAGGAACATGAATTAACAATAGCCCCGGGAAAATAAAATTAATTATAATAGAGGGTAGTATAATTTGTCTACAATCAGTCAAGCAGATTACGTAAAAACCGGAATACCCTCTTTAACATCACCAAACAGGGCACTTCATCGGATCCATCTTAACCTAACCTAACGCTGGAATTGGAACTGACATTGTAAAAATTCAGTCCAAAGGCCAAGCACTGGAACCTATGAGGTCATTCTCCGCTGAAAGGGAAATTGAAAGTAAAGGTGGTTTGAAAAGGGTAACAGGAGGAAAACCTTGCAGAAACAATTATTAGGAGAGGGTGGATAGCAAGATGGAAGAAAGATAATATGAATGGAGGTAGAGTAAAAGGAATGAAATGGGTTGCAGCTATGGGCCAAAGGGACGCTGCAATGAACCTCAAACACTAACCCCCACCCCAACCCCCAAGAGGACTTAAGCTATTGTGTAACGACCTGTATTTACCATATAGTTAAAATAATCTGGTAACTGGTTTAACTGGGCTCAGTAGCCAGTTTGACTGGATATTCTTCAGATTGTTGTATAATAACTTTCGTTTGAGGCTGAACACTGATGCAAGACTCAAGTTAAAGAAGGTGGACAGCAAACTGGGACAGACCTAAAGGAACAAATAAATAGGAAATGGGAGATCTATGCAGCTGGGGGCGAGGGGACTATAGTGAATACTTCAATAACGTCTACTGTACGCCATGCAAGGCATACTGTCTGCAGCTCTCTACACAGCTTCTTCTCCCCACCTTAAGCTCTTTCAATAATAATAATAATAACAATAATAATGATAATAATAAACCAAAATGACGTCATTTGCCAAAACGTGGTATCTTGTATGAGAGAGAGAGAGAGAGAGAGAGAGAGAGAGAGAGAGAGAGAGAGAGAGAGACATTAAGAGCTCGGTTAGGTTCAGGGGGATGAATGCGAAAGATATTTTGATAAAAAAAAAAAATACAGGAAATAAAAATAATGTCTACCTCGTAAAATTCTTTTATCCAATTCATATTAAGTAAAATATTTGTGAACTCAGTAATAATTATCCGAACCATAATGGTAAATTTTCACAGTTTAAAATCATTGATACCCATTATCTAATTAATTCATTCACATAAGTAACCAGTATATTTACTTGTTACCTGGTTAGCTAATTCAGGCCAGGAAATATGATATGAACCATCTGTAATTCATTGTACCATAAACCAGTACCGTTATAACCACTGAAGGTACAGTTGAAATCGGTACGTTCCCTAAATATTATAAGTTTTGAAAACTCAGTTTTAATTTACTACGCACTATAGCTCAATCGGATGACCACTAAAGATACGGTTGAAATCGGTACGTTCGCTAAATATCGTAAGCTTTGAAAATAGGGTTTGAATATGCACGTGAGCTAAATATTATAATCTCTGAAGGCACAGTTTAAATCTGTACGTTAACAAAACTTTATATAAAGTCTGAAGGCGCAGTTAAATGTATACTTGAGCTAAAACTTATAGTGTCAGAC